>NC_134175.1:51393405-51693405 GCF_964188355.1 Buteo buteo
ATACAGCAGCACACTAACTGCAATATGATAACAGCATGTATTAAATGTGATCTGTCTTAACATGCCGAAACTAAACTATTATATACTTGAATATTCTTTGCTTTTTTGGTGTGTTTTCCTCTCAGAAGCTTTCAGACTTTAAGTTCAGTCCATAGGATACTGCTGGTGCTTTGCTCACGGCTTCTTTCAACCAGCAGCATTTTGCCTTTTGAGATTCCTGAGGACCTGACAATTTCATGTGAAAACAATTTGTCAGCACTCAAAATGGTTATAGGAGTTTCATTATAGACATACTATGCCTAAATTGGGACCCAGATAAATCTGCTCTTGTTAGAAATGCCAGCTGCCCTTCTCCTCTAAGACTTTGATTCCTGTGGAGGAGGTGGCAGAGCTGGTTATAAGCAGATGCTTCTTTTGTGCTGTGGGCTCAGGGCTGCCTTCTTTGTGTGGTTCCCCTTCTCTTCTTCCCTTGCTTCCACCATGTTCCCGCTTTTCTACTTTGAAAGATTAATCCAAGATTGTCGTGGTATGTCCATACATCAGTTTAGTCTGGCCAGACCTATTGCAAATGGCTGCTCAGCCCCTAGAGAAGGTGTTATGGTTAGATGCTCCAGAGTCACTAAACCAACAGTGTGATGGCTGACCAGTCGGGTAGGTTGAACTGTTCAAGAGCATTAATGAGTGAGAAAACGTGACTATAGAGAAGACATGTATAAGGAGAATATTTGTGCAAAGTTAATTTTACTGTAGTTTCAGAATTTCATCAGATTCGGCTTGTCTGTGGTCCTTCAAAGCTAGGCTTGGCAGCAGAAGAAAAGGAATGGCACGTATGAGAGAAATCCAGGACTTCTGCTTTATTGCACTGACAGAACCAAATTGTTCAATCTGTTGCCTCATCTGTTTCTTGCCATAGCTGGGAGTTGTAAAGGTCAGGCCATTGCAGCACAAAGAATATAATAGTTAACATGCTGCATCTCGCAGTGTTACCAGCTGGCTAGTGCATTTCTCCCATTGAACATCCAGGCTCTTTCCCAAAAAGCATAAGCAGCATCCTCTGCCTATTTTTGGGAATGCGTCAAAGTCAAAAGTTTCTGAAGGTGGTAATGTGGGATGCCCAGTATGGTCAGCACTGCGCTCGACTCTGACATCCTGTGCTGTGCTTCAAGAGGGCTGCAGCAATTTTCACTTTGAAGTAATTCTCATCACCCTGAGAGGTGCAACTTTTTTGGTCCCCGTACATCAGGTCTCTGTTTACTGAGGAAAAATTACCTTACTGTCAGTTGTGTGTGTTTTGAGGAGGTGTTATGTGGTGGAAGCCCCTACCAGTGTACCAGTCACCCCAATCCCCGCCTCGTAGTGCTGTTGGGTAGAGCGCGTGGGTGACGAAGATTTCATCCCACAAAACAAGTTGGAGTTACAGCTGTTCTGTTTGTTATACCCTTGTGTAGGAGAATGAGAGGTATGGGTATGGCTACAAAGCAATAGCTGGTGTATCAAAATTATTGTGAATATATGTGAATAAAGGAGGTAATGAGTGATACAAATAAATACATATGAAACTGACTGCTATGGAAGACCTTTTCTGTTTAAATCTGATCTTCAGCATGATGTGTAATATAACTGTCTTTCTTGAAAATATCAGATGGGTCCACAAGTGAAGTAAATGTGCTTTGTCGTCCTCCTGACCCTTCCTCAATTTTGAAGCGAGTTCTCTGACTCTCTAGCTCTTTCATGTCCCTCTCTTTTTCTCCATGTTTTTAATACATGTTAAATTACAAAGCTTGCATGAAGATTAATGAGACGCTCTTGGTGTTATTTGACAAGATAAAAACAGAAGTAAAAGCCAGTTATTACTCCCTTCCAGTATTTAGTTACCAGTTTTGCATTCTAACCCTCCTTTGCCTTTGCAGAAACCAGATGGGTGCTTCATGTCACATTAAAACTATGAAGTTAGCTCCACTTTGAGGTGCTTCAGTCTGTTAATATTTGCTGGGTTTTGCTGTAGGTTCTCAGTAGGCATTGATGAATCAATTGCACTTGTAATTTAAAAGACAAATTCAAAAGGTCAGAAACTTTTATTTCTAAGAATACTGGGATGACAAAATAATAAAAATCATGTGATGCCAGGGTAGGTTAGCTAGTCTTTTCTGGTTTCACCAGCATGCTTAATAGAGACTGCATCAGTGCTTTGGGCTCCAAACACCACTTGGCTTTTTTTGCCTGAAGCGTGCAGGTCAGCCATCGTGGTTGATCCCCCTGCATCTGTTGACTGCGCGCTGTGGGAAGGGGAGATGTGGCCCTGGGCCTTCTGAGAGCGGAAGCACTTGGTTATTGAGTTATGATAAAGATCTAATGTCTTTTATGTTGCAGCTGATTGACTGGGTGGGACCACACAGCAAAAAAACAGTGCTGTCCTTGGAGATTAGGGACTGTTGCCTCACACCTATTGGTCTCAATTCCAGTTGCTCACTTGGCAAATCAGAATGACATAAAAGATACTATTTTAGCACAGCGTGTCTTATACTTCAGTGCTTTGTGTTAAGAAGCTGCATCGCAGATGAAAGCTAGGGGAAAAAAATGTTGATTTAAAATTGAATTTGTTAGTTCAGCTTAGGTTTCTAAGACGTACTAACTGTTTTTTTGGCATGTGTAACAAGAGCCAAAAATGCCTTTTGGTAAATTCTGCTAGCTAAAACTTCTTCTTTGGCTAATATTATAACTAAATCTTTACTGTTCAGTATTTTAAATTTTCTCTGCTATTGCTATTCAGGGAAAAGCATTGTCATAACTTGTTCTTTATTGCTTCAAGTCTTGAAAAGTTATCCAAGTCACTTTTTGACTTAACAGAAGATCTTTGTTTTATGTTTCAACACTTACTTGGAATGCTTGTGAACTTCAAATGTTTTCTTTATTAAAAAAAAGTAGGGGAGAGGGCATATTGGTACAAATGGTGTATGATATTTTAGTACATCCTGGTTTTGACTGTTCATATGTTTCATCCATCAGAATGCTGTTTAATTGTGATTTACTTTTCATTCCTTAAAGGTGCCATACTTGGCAGATCAGAAACACAAGAGTGTATCTACTACAACGCTAATTGGGAAAAAGATAAAACAAATCGCAGTGGTATTGAACCTTGTTATGGTGATAAAGATAAAAGACGACATTGTTTTGCTACATGGAAGAATATTTCTGGATCAATTGAAATTGTGAAGCAAGGGTGCTGGCTAGATGACATCAATTGTTATGACAGGTAAGTGAGTTTTTCTACAAATCTTAAATGTATTTGTAATCTTAAACTATTTTGCCTGTCTGTAATTTATCCATCCTCCCCTTTGCAAACAGTACTTGAGAAAAATTATAATACAGTGCCCTATGAATAGTTATCTTGGTTTTAGACACACACACACACACACACACACATGCTTTTTTCTTTTTTGCTTACTTACCTGTATTTAGTGACCCGACTTCACTGAAGTACTTTGTCTTGTTTGCAGATTAGCATGTTTTACCTTCTCTTATTTACTTGCTATATACTAAAAACCCGGTGTTTAATTTATTCTTTTTTTTAGGCCATTAATAAAATATTTTCTAAAGAATTGTTATTGCCAAGCAATGCAAATACAGTTACTGAAACCAGAATGCAAAATTTTATAGTTCACTTTTCCAAGGTCTTTGGAGAATGAAAGGCAGCACTTTGTGTCTGCTCTTTACTTAAACGTGGAAGTATTTTGCTGATTTATTAAAAAGCTCACTTCAGTGGCAGCTCTAAGTGACATCGAATATTCTAAAATTTCAGTCATTTTTTTTTATAACAGATGGTCTAGCAAGTACTGGTGAGCAGTAACAGCAGGACTTGGGGGTTGTTAGATATTGGCTGAATAAAGGTCATGACTCTCTTAAGAAATGGTATTCTAGTTCTTTGAAGTACTGCATTAAGTTTTATTTGACCAAAACAGTTATTGTTTGGAAAGGGAGAGACTTAAGAAAATAAAAGCATAATAGATCTTCATTGAAATATATTTAGAAATTATTTTTAGTAATATTTTAGAAAAATTTCCTTTTGTGTTTCTTAAATGTTGAATGAGTAGAAGAAATCATTGTAGTCATTTCTACGAAATAAAGTTTCCCCACACACTAGGATGTTTTCTACTTTAATGACAGTTTAAAGCTAAGGCGAACGGTAGTTCTGATTTATCTGTTTCTCAGAGAAGTGGCAAAGCATCTGCAAGCTTGCTTGCACAGCATGATTAAAATTCAGCTATGCTGGAAGGCGAAGGACAATTTTAAAGAAATCTTATTTGTTCCTACTAGTATCTGGTAACTGTAAGTCACTTAGGAGGGGAAAGTACTTTTTTTTTTTTTTAATCCATTTAGTTGTAGCTTTGCAGAAGAAGTAGGGGTGTTTACACAGTGGGGGTGTTCTGAACTAATTTTATTTCTGCTAAATGTTAAACTTTTAGGATGGAAATAGAATTTTTCAATTTGGAAATGGAGTTAGGTTCTATAGCATTGTTATCCCTCTAGTTCCACATGTATCTTTGAACAGTCTAAAAAAAATTGATACTGAATTCTCCCTTGAGCAAAGAAAAGAAATTAAAAAGAAATAAAATGTAGGAAGGATGGTAAGGAAATAGTTGAAAACTGCAAAAAAATTTGTCTGGCTCTGAGACCTCATTAACTGTAACTTGTCATAAGAATGCATGCTGCTGTGTTTGTCTAAAATAGCCAATAAACAAAACCTTATCTCTGGGAGTGAAGAGTGGTTTACCAAACAGGGAGTTACAGTATGGTGAACTGCAAACAACAGCAGATTAAGAACATCACGGAATACATGTTTTATGGAAGTTACAGTACAGTGTAGTTGTAATAGCTGGTTCTATAAAATAACCCTCATTTTTGCAGATGAACCCAAAACTCTTTTGACAATCTTCAGCTGTATTTAAAATCCTCAACTGTTTCAGCAGGATTTTCAAATTCTTCTTTTTCTTCTGTCAAGTTGTCTCCTGCATGATGCCTGTTTTTCTTTCCCGACTTGAAGAGTTTCAGCTTATTTGTTAATAGAACTCCTTTCCTGCAGTTATTTCACTGAGTGAAATAAGCCTTGTCCCTGAGCATAATGTAGGCAGGGGAAATTGGAGAACTTTTATCTTTTTTTCTAAAAATAAAATAAAATTCGAAAATTCTCCTTCCCACTTATCTCCAACCCATGCAACCCTGTCCTGTGAGTTTATGGTTAAATGCTAGCCATTTGATCATTTGTTTGTCCTGTTTAAATCGAGATTGTGAAATGTTCTTCAGTATTCTATTGGTGATTTTCTTGAACTTTGTCTGAAAAATAGCAAAAATGTGCTGTTTCAGTTTTAATGATATTTCATTGCAATATAAAATAACAAAATTTTGATTTGTTTCTTCAGATTTAACTCTTATTTGGGTAGTATGTTATCCTGAATTTCATGAAGTTCATTTGAAACTTTAAATGTGAGCATATGTTTTCTCTTGAACAGAAAAGCCCCTCAACTTAAGATTAATAAGGTTTTTTTTAATTATTTTATTATTATCTTTTACAGGAATGATTGCATAGAGAAGAAAGACAGCCCTGAAGTGTTTTTCTGTTGTTGTGAAGGCAACATGTGTAATGAACGCTTTTTCTATTTTCCAGAAATGGAGGTCACGCAACGTAAGTTAGACTAACACATTTATGGAGGAACTGCTTAGCAGAGTTCAGAAAGATTTCTTATTGTGCATGTTCAGCAGATAAGACTTTTCGAAATGTTGTGGTCAGTTTTTCCTGCCAGAAGGTTTCTGATTCCTGGATGATAGAGTGCTGTGTGCATTCACATAAAGAGCCTAGAAAATTGCCAGTTCATTTCTTCAATTTTGAAAGGTCTCTATACTAGAAGTAATTTAAATTGATAAAAGGTACTTCAGCTCTTTTCTAAGGGCGAGAAGGAAGGATAATATGAAATAATTGGCTGTTTTAAGATACAGAAGTTACTGTCAAATCTTACCTTAATTGTATAGTTAAGCTTCTGTAAGTGTCTATAAATCATTGGGCTAAAAGCCATATCATCCTTATATGCGTGTACCAGCCTATGAATGCTCTTCTTCTTGAAACAATGCTCTCACTATTTCTTTAAACTAATTGGACCTTTGAGTTTCTCTGTAAATTGACATAGTAACCTTTAAAAAGGGGGGAAGAATTTCCTTCCAGGTTACAAAGAAAATCAGATAGCCAGACTTAACAAATAATTGTTTTAAAAATCAATAAAAGATTATTTGATTATTCTTGCATATCTCCTTTGAGTCAAGAATCTAACCTTTGTTTGAAAACTGAATGATGTTAATAACTGAACTGAAAACAGCAAATGTCTTGTGTACCAAATAACCAGAGGAAGTTGTTTATGAAATTAAATAACATTTTCTGAGATGAAAATAGCCTTTGCTGACCCAAGAGATATTCTTGTCATTTCTGTCATGATACTGACGTTCTTTTTCACTCTCATGAAACCTCTTTTGCCCCAGGGGTCTGTGACTGCCCCTGTACCAGTTGCCTCAGAAGCAGTGCTTCTCTGGAGCCTTTCTGGAGGTCCTATGGAGGGGCTCTTCACCTAGAAAGCTTTTACTTTCAGCACATCAACAGTGCATAGAAATGTTGGCAGATAATTTCTGGCCTGTTCTACTTATTAATGATATCTTACTGTGTACATTCCAAAGGCTAAACCTCTGTATTGATTCTTTTTTCATTCATTAGGTGATGGCATTCTTACAGTCTTTTTAAAATACAGACACCTCTTACATGCTGCAGATAGGTGGAGCTTAGAAGCACAAAGAAGTTAGATGTGCTGATGTGTAAATCTGGGGATCTAAGTTATTTCTGCGCTTTCCAAAATGCTGCTTTTTAAATATGTGTCTGTTTATATTAAAGTACACTATTTAATCAAGTATTGTTAGCCTGTTGTGCTGATTGCAAGAATTTTTGGAAAATTGGGATGCTAGACATTTCAAGCACTGGATGATTTTTGTTTCTTAAAACCTGTGGGTTTATTTTGTTGTTTTTTTTTCCAGCAACTTCCAACCCTGTTACACCTAAGCCACCTCTGTTCAATACCTTGCTTTATTCATTGGTGCCTATAATGGGAATTGCAGTTATTGTGCTCTTTTCATTTTGGATGTACAGACATCACAAGCTAGCGTATCCTCCAGTACTCGTTCCAAC
Organism: Buteo buteo; assembly: GCF_964188355.1. Classification (NCBI taxonomy): domain Eukaryota; kingdom Metazoa; phylum Chordata; class Aves; order Accipitriformes; family Accipitridae; genus Buteo; species Buteo buteo. The sequence continues at coordinate 51,400,625 of NC_134175.1, forward strand.
CCAAGTAAGTTGCTGCATTATGATTTTGTTTTTTTGTGAATGGTATAACCATTTTCTCAAGCGGAGAGGAGAGAAAAGGGTCTGCGTCTGTCACGTGGCTGAAGTCTTCTGCTACCTTCCTGGTTTAGAGGTGCTAATGCTTGCTAGCCGCAAAAGCAGAAAATTAAGCTTTACTTAAATAGCCTCATCTCCATTAATTGATTGGTCTTTGGGTGTATGAGCAACTACTTAATGTTTTTACACATCTGTTTGTTTGGGAGGAGAAAAACAAAATACACAACTTCAGATGGCAAAGATGCAGTACTGCTGGACAGCTGTGGGAAGTTTGTACTGTAATCCCAGGTAGTTAAAAGGACTACTTGTCTGAAAGTTGTGTACAGCTGCGCTCAGGTACTTACCGTTGGGCTTTATGTAATGCTTACCTTAAAACAAAAATGAAGGAGACATGCTAATTCATAATGACAATTTTCAGTGAATAGAAAATAGTAACTAGTAGACACTTAGCTATTTTTTAAAAAGTGTGGAACTGGCTTACAGGTATCAGTTAAAGGGAACGTAAAGAAAATAAATCTTCAGTTGAAGCGTAGTTCCAGGGTTTAGCTCAGCTCGTGGCCTTATCTTTTTCCTCTTCCTTGTTTATGTATTTTTGTGTTTTGTCTTAAAATGTTTCAGTTTTAGCTATGTTGCATTTTACTTAGAAAATATTATGAGATTGTGGTCTCCAGACTTGAAATGTAAACTGGCTGTGTTGCATCAAAGCAAACCTTTTTTGGCTGCATGTACATAGTTCCTGCTCTTGTCAGGCTCCAGCTGATTCTGTAGGTGTAATTAATATTAATACTAGAATTCCTTTTCCTTCAGTTATGTCTAGAGATTTAATTGAGATTAGAAGGCCTTTATGAAAAGAGTTAAGATGTCAAATTCCTCAGACTGAAGTAGGAAGGATGAACAAAATGTGGTAGTAGAAATGGAGAGAGAAACGACTTGACCAGGGTCCTGCTACTCTTGGGCTTTTACAATAGGAATTGAACTTAAGCTTCCTAGCTCAGTGCAGTGACCACTCAGAATACATTGCCTCTCGTACAATGATGATACGATGATGCTATGATTAAATAAAATGTAAAACACTTGTTATTTTTGGTAAGACTGCATTTTAAAAAGATTTACATGTATTTGCTCTGTACTGTCGGCTTCTGTGATATTTTCAGTGCTACTGCTTGACTTCAGCGTGTTCCAGGAAACAGTATTGCCTGTGGTTGATAAATAAAATTGTTTTGGTTTCCATTCCGTAGTAATAGATAAGAAAAGTTTGGGGGGAGGCAGTGGGCATATGTTCTTGCCAAATGAAAAGAACATAATTTAGAGGAAAAAAGTATGTTTCTTGTCCTTACAGAAAGTATTACAGATCCTCAAACTTCATGCAATCTGTTAGCATAATTATTTCATCCATCTCAGTTTTTATGTATTTGGGACTTTACATCAACCTAGTAGTCTTCACTGTAAGATCAAATCATGACTGCTAGTTGTGTGAATAATTTCAGCATGTGACTTCCTTTCTAGACTTAAAGAAATTAAGTAATGGATAAAGTGATAGAAAAGCAAGCAAATGTTAAATACGTGTGAGATATCAAGAACTTGAATTTTTATATTCTTCCTCCTTTTTATTGTGGTTCTTTTCTTGCATGGATTGTTTGGTACAGGAGTGGACATGTCATAAATTTTTTAATAAATAGGGTAATAACCTGTTTTGTTAATGCTCAGATTGTATCTGTTGGGGTAAGTATATGTTGGTGCTTGAGCTAGTTATGGTGTAATAGCATTTTCTTATCTTGTGGTGAATAGGCATTAAGGTTTGATGTGGAAAGTCAGGAAAAGCTACTTCTGCCTGAAAAACTAAATGAAATTACTATGGAAATAGAATGTATAAATATTCTCCCATAGGCAGCAGAGCAGTGTTTCCCAGTTTTAAATTTGATTAGAGCTGATTTGAACAGGAGGCGGAGGAAGCAGGAAGAGAGGGAAAAATATTAGTAATTTTATAACCATGAAACAAACATTTAAATATTTATGCAATTAATATATTAAATATTAATATTATATTTAATAATTAGGGCATGAGTAGAGTTTGTAGGCAAATGGATTCTTTTCTAAGTATTTCTGTAGCAAATGGTAGAATGGATAGATCAGATGTATACCAGATACTAGAAAACGGGAATTTCTCAGTATGAGAGGCAAATAAAGGTTATCTCATTTTATTTCTGGAAGGTGATGGGAGTACTTATGTGCAGAACGCCCTGGTACTAATCTTTCTTCCAGTAAAAATGAAAGGATAGATGAGGAATAAGCAAAAGATAAAAATGAGGAAAGACTGAAGAATGAGAAATTTTGGAAGAATTAGGAGAAGAAGGGAAAAGTTAAAAAAAAATCAGAGAGCAAAAGGGAAAGAAATTGTTTGGAATATTTCAAAAAAAGCAAGATACATGCTAGAAGAATTTTTTGAACCTGTGGTGAAATATAAAGGACAAGCATCTGAGAAAATGCAAACAACTTCATTTCCTTTTGAAAGTAAAATTGCTTCACGGTACATGCAGGCATTGGGCAGGCAGTTCCTACCCAAACTGAGCTCAGTTCAGAGCTATGTGGATTAACTTAACTTTAAATTCCCTTTGAATGTACAGATAATGATTTTAAAATTTCATGCAGCAGAATTAGTTTATATGTTTGGCTTAAGATTGGAAAGCAGTAGATAATTTTGTTTGCTCCTTACGTGTTTCATTCTTGCTTTCTTTCAGGTATTTGGGTAGAGAGATCAAGGGGGTTACTAGAATAGGTACCTGCTGAGATGCTCCTTGCCGGTTCCCCGAGTCAGAAGTGCCCGGCGGGTCCCGAGGCGCGTGTCCGGGACAGCCGTGGCAGAGTGAGCTGCTGCTTTCATTAGTCTTGGCTTACAGACTTCTTTGTCTCTTGTTTGTGCTGTTAACTGTATGCCTCGCTTTATTGTGTGGGGTGCTATCTAGTTAAAGCTGTCAAATTTTATAAAATCTGTCACTATTTAAATTCTTAAATGAGTTGTTAACGAATGTGAGTTTGCTAAATACGTATGTGTATATGTAAAATGGTTTGAAAGAACGATTTCATTTTCTTATTTGTATTTTATATAATCATGCAGCAAACACATATTCATGTGTCTCACCAAACTTACCAAAAACTCGATTAGTATTTTAGATATTTGAATCTGTGTATTTTGATATAGAGTTACTCTCACCCATTTAATTTTCACTCATGAGCACCAGGTACCGTGAAAACAAAACGCTACAACCTTTGCAGGCAAAGGCTTTCACTCTTAAATTAGGTGTAGTTCAGATTTCCCCACAGCGTCCTACAAATATTCCTGGTAGAAATGTGAAAGCGGATGGCAAGGAGTTGATATGCTCTTTTTTTTTTTTTTAACATCTCTTGAGCTTGGGCCAGAGTTGTCAGTCAATGCTAATTACAACTGTGGTGTTACCACTCTGTCATCTGATAGATAGGACCGTAACCTATTTTATAGCATAACTGACACAAGTAACACTTTCGTATATCAGTTCATGCATCTGTGGCTCCCAACATTTTATATCCATACTGTGCAAAGAGAGATTAACCTCTTGTACTTTTTGTTGAGTGCCCAAGTTATGAATATCTTACTGGATCACAGAGTTGCTTTTTTTGTTTTGTGTTGTTTTTAAAAGAAGAGTCATATGTTGAGAGGGTTGGAAAAAAGCTTTACAGAGTCACTTAATGTCTTCATAACCTATTTTTGTGCTTTCTTCTGAAACGTTTGACATTACTTGGGTCAAAGTGTTTTTAATCACTAAGCACAAGAAAGCCCTGATCTAGACCTGTGTGGTGTGACCAGGAATTTAAAAACTCAGAATGGACAGATCCTGTCTATTATAGTGTCCATAAAAGCAAGCTTAGTTGCTAGGAATTACCATTTCTTTCCCTCCTCGGAGAGGAAGATTACATGGTTGAAAAATACAACTACATCTTCTGCTTTTAACCTCCAATATATCACTTCATTTAAGCTTTTCACCCAGTATTTCCTATATTGAGCACAATAATCTTTTATGTGCTTCATTGGGGGAGGGAAGTTTGGCCCATAAGGATGAATCTCACTGGTCCTATATATATGAAGAATGTCCCTAGTCTTCAAAGTCACGTTCTATGTGAACCAAGAATTTAGAATAATTGAAACATATTTATCAAATATAAAGAGATATTGATCTTACAGCTCTGGTCTCAAAAGGTTTTTTTGATCATAAAAAAAAATACTCTGTGATTTTGGTGGATGGCAATTTTGGTATGGCTGCCTTCACTACCATACCATGGTAGTCTTTCTTCAGTGTATCTTTTCCTGAAGATACCCAAGTATGAATAGAACTTTGTAGCAATGTCATGGTTTTGATATTTCAGTTTCAGCTGTAAGAAATTAGAATTGAAACCAGTATCACATAATGTGAGGTGAATAATGATGGAGAAGAATTCCTAGCAGTGGCAGATGCAAGACACATTCTCAAATACTGACTGCAGATCCGACTGCATGTGTAGCGGTGGAAAAACAAATTCTGTGTTGGAAACTAATAGGAAAAGAACATGTAACAAAACAAGCGCTGCTCTTTGCTGCAATTTTTAACCTCAGACATCTGGTCTAGGCCACTAGACCTGTGCCAAGGAGTTTAGTGAGTGTGTGTGTGGAACTTGAATGGTTTGTTTTCAGAAAAACATAAAAGTAATTAGTAATGGGGAAACTTTTTATTGTTGGCATTCAAAAAGATTTTCATTTATTGTTTTTATTCTCTAAATTAACTTTTAAATAATCTACCTGGTGCACTTAAAATTTCTGGGATAACCTTTATCCCTCTACCACACTAGGAAAATCACTGTTTGCTGCTGAAGAAGAATGAAGAAATTAAATTGAGTGTTCAGATTTTTTCCAGTTTTTATCTTCCAGCCACATTTTTTTTTCTTGTTGTTATAGGTATTTTAATAAAAAGATTATAACACTTGAAAAATGACGAGTAAGAAAGGGAGAGGTGTTTTTACAAGGACTTATTCCAAACGTAGGAAGATTAATAGCTACTTGAAAAATATATGGAGGAGAAGCTAGGTGCTTATATGAAATGGGAAAAGAGATCAACAAAGAAAAGCTGGAGCTCAGAAAGAGGAAGAATGAAAAAAAAATAAAGACTGAGTTTGAGCTTGTGGCTAGCTAGGAAAGAGTACATATCAGTGGTTAATGAATGATTAACATACAATGAGTGGCAATGTTGGTATTAAAAAAGAATAGCTGAATGATCTCAAGACTTGGACTGCTAGATGTGTGCATGATTTCACATTCTCTAATACTGCATTTCATATCTTCAGAACTAGTAAGAATTTCTTTTAGAATTGATTCCACTCAATAGCTGGAATGACACAGGGGAAAGATCTGGTGCTATTCTTTGATTGTGGTACTGTGAGGCACAACCAGGATATGGTTGTTTAAAGGAAAAAAAAAAACCAAACCAAACACAAATATTGGGATACTGTGAGAATGCAGTAGGAAAGTTATTCTAGATAAGGAGTCCTTAATGTGTAGTAGGTAAATAGCTTGTAACTGTGGTTTTTTTAGTTTGGGGCATTTGGGGTTTTTTTGGGGGGGAGGGGTTGGTTTTTTTGTTGGTTTTTTTTTTTTAGAATTCATGGGCTATTACAATACAAGTAGTTCCTTAAGATCTTTAACAGAGGGAAGAATTTGTCTGACAGATAATTGGAAACCAAGTAAATAGTGATGCATGCTTTTTCAATGCTCAGTATACAACCAGACATCTAGAACTTTAGTTCTAAATCTTGATAGCTTTTTAAAAAAAATTTTACAAAAGTACTTTCCTGAATTCTCAACTTGCTTTCAGAATGAGCTATCTGCATTTAAATAAGCCATAAATGCAGATGTATTTTAGATCTTCAATAGGTAAGAAAAATACAAATCCAGACTTATGGTACCTTCTCCTGAATGGCAGCCTAAAGGCAACTTTATAATTAAAGTACAATTAAAATTTTAAAAAGCCTCAAATGTATTTGTATAGCCAACTTGAAGTTACTTTGTGCTTTTGCATTGATTCAAACAGAGCGCTGTCTTACAAACTACGCTTTCAATGCTGTACCTTATTCCTGGCTTATTAAAAAGTAGGTTTAATTTTAGGAGTAGGCCTCTACAGAGTGGGTCTGAGAGGCTGGTGCAAGAAGATGTGCATGTGTCTGATAAGACTGGATGTAGTCAGTACTTTGTGTCGTATTCTCGTAAATGTTGACTTGGCGTATACCCTTTTAACAACTGACAAGACACTGAAGGCTTTTACAGCACTGTATTTAATTTACCTTGAAGAATTTCTTTCTGTTGTTCATTCATTGTAAACAATAATATTAAAAATAATTTATATTATCAAGATCACATTTAGATTATAGTCTTAGAGAGTGCTTTGGAACAATCATAGGAAGGCTGAAATACTGATCTCTGAAGTCTGCAATTGGGTCCTCTACCTTCAGGAGCTTTTTAATAGTTTTCCATAATAAAGTCTGGTTTGCTGCATATCCTCAGATGTGCTGTCCTGAATGCTTTAGATTGACATCTTTCAGGTAATCTTTTATATCACTAAATGGATGAGAATTACACATTTCCTAAGGTATAAAAAAAAGTAATTAATTTTACCTTACATTCTCCGAAGAGGTTGAGGGACTGTGGGTGAATACAGATGTCATATTGAGGGCACTAGTTAGGAACAAATGTAGGAATCAGTGCAATGAATTTATAACACAATAATTTGCATTTATTTTAACACCATGTTTATAAAGATTTTTGTGACATGTTTGAAGTTTAGAATATGGTTGTGGATAGCCCAGATTTTGGAAAAGACCACACTGATTGGGTTTTTTTGGTCTAATTGGTTACAAATATTGCAATCACTTCCCTAATCCCTGATAAAACCTTTAGAAGTAGTTTTCAGGAAGTATAAATAGGAAGTTAATGTGTTTATGTGTATTTGTATAGATGATAGCTATTTAGGGGGGAGGGGGGTAATTGGTCCCAGTTTTTATTTATAACAGTTGTGTCAATTCCTGACATAATGAAGCACGTATTTGCATTTCTGTAATAGCCTGATACTGCTTAAACTGGTGATGCTTGCATTTCTAATGAAAAGTATGAGGTGGTGGTCTGTAGTCTGAAGGGAAGGACAATGATTTTAAAATTAGAAGGTCTATGATGTGCATAAATCTCTCTTTGAAAATTTTCATGCGTGTCTAATTTATTAGTATTTGGGGGAAGTTGATCCCCTTAAGAAAGCAGTGAGAGGCTTGGGAGAGGACTCTTTATTTCTCAGTTTCATGTTTGCGGTTTCTCATTATGGTAAGAGCAAAAAGGTTGCATTCATATATCTTTTTTCCTTATTTCTGAGGAATTTACATAATTTTCAGGAGCTGGAGAATTTTAATAGCAAATAGGCCTGAAAAAAAGGACTAATAAATTTTTTTTACAGCCATAGGAAAGACGTTTGTTGAATAACTATTTCATATAAGCAGTGCTTTTTTTTTTTAGCAGTTATTGTTTGTTCTTTGACTACTTGAGTTAGGAGAAATATGAGTACACAGAGATATTTATATTACTCTGTTCAGTAGCCGTTCCCTATCAAATTCACAGATTGAGTAATACTTTTATTTTGCTTGGCTGCTGTTTCTGGCAAAGGAATATGGGGGGCTTGAAGGAGGAACTTCTTTAAGTAACTGTGCTCGTGGTTTTTGGTGTGCTGCGGAATCTTACTTTGTGCTGCAGAATCTTACTTTTAAGTTTTTCTCAGTATACGTGGAATAGCTGCCATTCTACTGGAACCACCAGCTTCACAGAGATTTGAAGGCAAAGATGATCGGCTGCTCTGAAAACCACTTTAAGGGTTTGGGTTGTTTCGTGTAGGGCTTTTTTTTCCCCTTCTGAAGTGCCCCAAAATATTTGCAGGCTGTACAGGTCCTGCAAGAATCTGCTTCAGACTCTTGGTGTGGGTATTCCCCTCATCTCCAGTGGTCTGCTGACTGGCAGCGAGAAGAGGAGTGATCCTGTTGGGCTCCAGTGTTCTTTAGTGCTCTGTCAGTGGCAGCAAGCTCTATTACAGTATTTATAAATCTGCCTCCCAACTAATCTAGCCTTCAAGAAATACTTCAGTCCTTCTATTATTAATTATTTAGATAATGCAAAGTGTGTGCTAGGCAGTTCTCAAGCGCAGAGAAGAGCCTCTTGTTGGCTGTATGCTCTGTAGCATCCTAAGAATGTGAAGACAAAGGGTGAAGAAAAGGATGATTGCTGTTACGTGGCAGGTGAATACTTCAAGTGTTTGAATTTCATGCTCTTGCAACATCTATCTGATCAAATTATAAAGGACAAAGAAAATAGTTGAGGCAAAAGTACAGGAGGAGGAGGAACGAAGGTGTCTCGGCGCGTCTCTGCTTGAGGGGCGATGAGATTGTTCAATAAAAAAAAGAGATGAAAGTAGCAGAAACAAGCATGTATCATTAAAATGTGTTTTTAAGTTTCGGTAACAGTGCTCTGGGACTTAGATTTTTATAATGGATTTCATTCCACAGGCTGTAAACTCATGTGACTTGTTTGAAAGAATCGTTAGTATTGTAATTTCCCTTTATATATGCTGGATATAGTGTTTTCAAGTTCACTTGTTCTAGTTACACCTCTAGCATGCCAGATTTATTGATTAAATTTAGTAATATAGACCTAATATATGATGACCTCTTTCTTTATAAGGTTTAGCTGTAACTTAGACATTAAAAAGTTTTCATTTTCCACAGCTAGCTACTAATTGCAGCGAATTTTTAAAAATACAACGCTGCCCTCTACTGTACAGTTGTGAGCATAACTGGTGTTTGTATGTTTAATTTTCTGCATGTGTTTATATACTGTTTTGTAGTAACGTGACTGTTTATACACCTACAATGGACAATTCTGGTTTCAATAATAAGATCAATTCAGGTGATGGTCTGTATAATAATCTTTTTTTTTTTTGCCCATTTTTCTTTGCTGACATATCAATGATGGATTTTTTTTTATTTTAAATGATCTGTTATTAGTACAAGAAAGTATTGCTATCTCCATGAATATTTTTGTCGTTACTTCACAAACAATTGATTTTGTCTCTTTTCTTATAAGCTGTTTTTTCATCCCATTCTTGGTATAAATAGTAATTTCTTTTGCCTGTGTTTTTTCCCCTCTCTACAAGCACGCCTTTCATATAATGATTGAGGTAAGATGCATTGATGTTTGTTCATGGTTATGGAACTTTCTGTGGACATGTAAGAAGTTGTTTTCGTATGAATTACTTTTTTTTTCAGTATTTTGGACAAGAAATTTGTAAGCATGCAAAGTTTAAAAAATACAGATTTAGTCTGCTGTTGATAGTTTTGTTTTGGTTTTTTTTTTTTTTTTTTAAATTCACTACAGCTTCTCAGGCTTTTGAGTTAAATGTCTGCAGGGACTGATAATGAAATACACCAGGTGTAATCAGTTTGTGGTTCTTCAACTACAGACTAGCTGGTTTATGTCACTTCTACTGTAATGCCGCGTTGTGTGAGCAGTGGTAAGGGCTCTGCCAGTACAGCATTTGCTGGTGACCTGAGTTTTGGGCTGTGGGAGCAGTCCAGCCGGCAGGGACTGCCAGTCTCGCTCTGGTGGGTTGCCCTGGAAGTAAATGACACGTCCTGCCCACTTCTGTCCGGGCTTTGGGTATTTGTTGTCATTTCCCACCGGTAAACTGCTGATAACTGTTTGAGGTGTGTGGTCTTCATCTTGTGATTCTGGGTGATGTGATGGTTTTTTGTGTCATTCAGGAGCTTGGAGAAATAGATTGCCTGAAGAAAAAAATTCTTTCACTATTAAGTCTCTACTTCAACTTTTTCACTGGCCAGAAGTTACTTTTATTAAATTACTGATACTGCATGTGAAACTACAAGTAACTGAAAAGTGTTAATTCAGAAACTTGGTTATTATTGCTAGGTTTTTAAATTGAATATGGAAAAAGTCAAGGTTTGCGTTGTAACATGAGTGCTCAATTTCCATTGTCTCTATAGGTCTCTAATTAATAGCTGAAATGTCTTGTAAATGTAATTTAGAAGAAAATATAATGGTGCTATTTAAATATTTTCCTGAATATCTTGCATCTGTAAAGAGTTATCAGAGTTCCTTCTATTTGTATTACTGTTTTGCTTCAAATGCTGTAATTTCAGTTAGGGAAGAAGTAGTATCCTGTCTACAAGGAAATACTTTGTTTATATTACTGTGGGGAATATGTCTGCAATGTATGGTAAAATAGAGGATTTTGTGGGATGAAGAAGAGAAAAATTGTCACCGTTTAAAAGAAATGTAGTTTGATACAAATCATAGAGTCAATTTTAGAATAATTACAAAATTTAAGAATTCCGACTCCTTTTACTGTATTTGGATCCTAACTTTACAGATGATCTGGTTGAAAATGAGCCAGTGCCAAACTAGAAAAGGAGGAAACAACCAAGATCGTCGCCAGGCTCTTTCAACGAGAACTTTTCAACCATATTCACAATATTATCTGTAGAATAAACATAACCAAGGGGAAATACTGCACCATTTAACAAAGAAAACTTGTGTGTGCTCTGGAAGTTTGAGAATTTGTTTATATTTTGGAGTCAGGAAGGATAAATGTGTCTATGTACAATCCCATTTGGATAATTGGTCTTTTTTTCCCTTTGTTGTACATGATGAATCACCTGATTCAGTTGCCATATGAGAGACATGACTGGAGATAAACTCAAGTGCTGACAGACTGTGTTGGGGCAGGTCTTTAAACAATCTATTCAATTGATCGTATTTTTAATAGATTTGTAGTTCCGTGTTTGTTAAGCTTCTCTTGGATCTTGAGAACCATTCTTGAAGACACTTAGGGAAACCTATTTCTGGAAGTTACCATTCTTTAATGAATATTTTTCCTTCTGTTCTTTTTCCAGTATGACTAATATGCACTACCTGACAGCTGACTGCAACTCCCAGCTATAAAAAAATCAGAACCGAAAAGCCCTGTTTGATATTTAAAAACCTTACAGTGTACACCATAACGAGATGTCCATCGTTTTGAGATCACCATACAACCCAAACTTAGGGGTTTAACGATCAGTGGCTTTGAGCTATGGGAAGAGTAAAGCCTAGTTGTCTTGAGTATTATGCATCGTATGACCCAGCCAGTTCAAGTGCTTTCTGCCGATGTAGCTGCTTCTGCTTTTTATCTGGCAGTAGATCATTGTGCAGCAGGAGTGTTCCTGCTGCCTCTGCTAATTGCCCCGGGGTTAGGACAGAGCGTGTCTTCGAGATGGCGGAGCACTTGGGATGAAGTTACATGGGCCAGTGGCTTGCGGCTCCCAAAAAAGAGTGCCCTGCTTCCCCTCTGCCTTGCAGTGCTTTTTGTGTTAACCAGGACCTTGTTGCAAACTGATTCAGTTTGCTAAACTATCAGAAAACTAGCCTGATTTTAAAAATAAATAAATAAATAAAGGCTTTCTGGCAATCTAGTATATTGCCTTGATTTGCTGTGCGGTCAAACAAGCACCAGAATCAGCCCAAGGGAAGAGACAGGGAAAGCTTGGGAATGGGAAACTGGGCCCTTATTTTTTGACAGCTGTGGCAAGCTGTTAGACTAATATATCCCCATTATATCTTTACTCACATTATATCATCATCCTTGGCGCCACAGAGATGATTTTAAAAAGCCATACAAAAATAATTATGCCTGTGGCATGTTAAACATTTTTGCTTAGAAGTAGAGCAAGTTGAAAACATTGTCAAGAAATGGTTCTGTATAAAAATAGTACCTGCAGTTTTTAGAGTAAATGCCTGTTGTTTTTAACAAAGTTGTTTGGAAAAAAGTAAGAAAAAAACCTGGAAAACTATTCTTTTTAGTTACGTTAACAGAAGGCAATTATACTTTCCATTTTAAGTCAGGATTTGTTTTGATTTGTGTGTGGGGGTGTGTTGCTTCTTCATAAGCACGCCGGAAGTTTTGACTTCATAGAAATGCTTCAACACGAAAGGGAAATGTGCAGAGAACCACAGGAGGTTGCTATATAAGGCAGTGGGAGAATAATTTGAAATGCCAGGATTTTCTAGGAAATACGAAATTCAGGTATATGAAAAGTATTGTAGCCTAATGTGAAAGTAAGAAGCACCAGTTTTCGCTGGCCACTTCACTAAGGAGTTACTGCTTTCTCTCATGTGATAGATGCTGTAATTTTTTTCATCAAATCTTTGAGAAGATTTTGCTTGACGGTCGAGAAAAAATGTACATAGCGTGCTTCAAAATACCAGCAGATTTTCTGGGTGGAGGGTATGGAAAGGAAGGGGAGTTCTTCTAGCTGCTAAAGCAAAGTGAGATTTGGGTTTACTTCCCACAAATCATTCTCTTAATTTAGGCAAGTCGTCAGTTTCAAAACTTTAAAAAATTGTTGAATTAACTGATTGTAAATCCCCAGATGCTACATAGTGCTCAGGATTCTTAAAAATAACAGAGTTTTTTTACAAGTTAAAGTAGGCTTTTATGAGTGAATTTGGGCATTTTTTTCTAGTTTTGTTTGTAACTAACTATTACAAATTGAGGACAGTGATTTCCCTGGTGCCTGGAATATTCATAAAGGGCTTTGGCATTGAATGAAAGGCAGCACAGGAGGGAAAACTTAACTCTTAAACTTCATTTTCTGTATTGTTGTTTGTCCAGTTTAAACCCAGCAATTTTGATTTAATAACTTTAAGCATCTGTCACTGTCATATTTGCGAAAGGATTTCATACTTCTTTGAGGATAGTATTATAATGTGTCTCTAATTTGAATAATTTTTTTTACAGTTATTAATTTGTGGAATTAGGTTACAGTTTCTTTCAACTGCTATAAATCTGTCTCTCTATGATACTTGTTCTTTTTGAAGGATGTATTTGTTGCTTAATAAGAAATAAGGGAATGGTTATGTGTTCCTGTGCTTAAACTACTCAAAATTTGTGTTGGATACACAAGCGCTTGTATCCATTCTCACAATAATAGCAAAGTATACTTAAACCCACACTTGTTCAGAAAATGTCTTTAACATGCACAAGACTTTTATGTTGCTAACCAAAGTGCTCAAATACTTAACTATTGAGTACTCTCATTTGTTTTGTAGAAGCAGCTACTCCAGTGTTTTTCATTCTTTCTCTTTAAAACAGCATTACAGCTGTGACTGGAAAAAAATGGAGAAGCCATGTTTTGGAGGGTTTTTTGAATAGTAGACTTCAGGGGTTTTTTTCGTTGTATTCTGCAGCATGGATATAATTTAAAAGTGATACCTAATTTTCATTTGCATGTTTGTTTCTTTCATATGTAATGTTGAGACTTGTGGTACAATTTTGTGGTCTCCGCAGACCTGCGCGGCAAGTAGCCGTTCACCCTCTTCCCATCTGTGGTCTAGCAGCCTGCCCCCACGCTGTCACTGTTGGCATGGATTGACATTTGCCGTTCTCTGTAGTGATTTGGACTGAGGAACAAGTTGTGGTTTAAACTGATACGGGTCTGTGTGGAAGGACGGTAGAGCTGTATCTCATGGTGACAGTATTGGTAATTCTGCTTAGAGACCGCTACAGACCAGAACTTGACTTATTTTCCTGCAGAAAACAGGGATCAGACAGAAGAGATCGTGTTTCTCCGGTTCTGTGCATAGGGTGATATTCTTTGATGCAGAGGCATATGTAAATCGGTCTGATGCATTTGTTCATGGTAGGGAAGAAGCTTACATAGGTACAAGCTAATCTAACGTGGTAGACTGGAGAGGAAGGGACAGCCCAGAAAGAAGCACATCTTTGGCAGTAAAGTTGAAAATCTGCTTGTTATGTTCAGATGATGTGGATGATACAGAATATGTAAGGGATATATAAACTATAAAAAACAAGATATTCAATAAGCTGTCCCATTTTCTTCCCCAGAAAGGGAGATTGTTCAAATCTCTAGTAAGATTGGTGATTATATGGATAGCTGTATGGAAGCTCTATCAAACTTGCAATTGTACTTCCCAGCTTGTGCTTATTTGAAAAGGAATTGTTGGGCTAGCCCCTCAGTGAAGTACAAATACAGTAAGATACGACAAGATAAATTTAATTTAATCTTAAATTTAATTCCAGTTCTGTGTCTGGGCTACAGCCAAGTACTTGCATTTCAGTAACATATTGGCTATCCACGTTAGCAAACGTTGGGAGCAGTAGAAGTGGATCAGTAGGTTGAAGCATCGGTACTGTGGTTCCTCGCACCGCCATTCGTGCGGCTTGGGTGGCTGACTGCGGAGACGGTGATGTTTGGTTTCCTGTGCCAAATGTCTGCACTGTGCATGTGGTTCGGTGGTTTCTGAATGAAAAAAAAAGTTAGTTACGTACCGGAAAACCTTGTAGCGGCATGGCGTGCCTACATACTGGTTTGCAACCTTACGTGCGCAGTAAGCGGTGGAGTTGTTGAAGTACTGGTGTGCTGGTACCAGCTCAGTGGCTTGTGAGAAATGAACCGGTACGTGGTGAGGGTGAGGGGGTTCACTTCGGCTCTGCACCGCTGCCCCCAACCACTCTGCTGACGTAGGTATCTTCTGCTTCCCGGCTGGGGGATGCAGCGTCAGTCCCATGGAGGTGGACGGACTTCGTGGCTGTGTAGAGTCAAGTCACCAGGCTGTTGAACTAAACGATTAAACAGGTCATACCTGCGTCAAACAAAAAAACCCAATAAACATATCAAAGGTGCTGATTTTAGTTCTCTCTCTTAAAAAAAAAAGTAACAAGTAAAGCTTGATTATCTTTATTCCTTAATTTCTGCTGTGCTTTTACACCTGGTTAGACAGATTTATACTGTAACTGTTGTTATGCTGTCGCTTGCACATTAATTCTGAGCATGTTTTACAATCTCATTTCTTTCCTGCAGAGAAGGGTTGCTGTTTTGTTTCTGGTTTGTTTGGGGGAATTTGTTGCAAGGGGGGTTGGGTACGTGATACAAGTCTTTTCCAGTTTACAAGTCTTTATTTCTAGTGCCATCATCATAGATAGCACATATAATAGCGAAATTAATTAATGATTTTAACCTGATTTCAGGATCCTGGACCACCACCACCTTCACCGTTGATGGGTTTGAAGCCATTGCAGTTACTAGAGATCAAAGCTAGGGGAAGATTTGGTTGTGTATGGAAAGCTCAACTGCTGAATGAGTATGTTGCGGTCAAAATATTCCCTATTCAGGTAAGCAGAAGTTCTTAGTGTCCTCTGTTGCTTGTAATATTGTAGTGTTAAACCAGCTTTTCTAGTCATAATAAGAGGCTTTTATTTTAGAGAATTTTCAGTGTATACTGTAAATCTAGATAGAAATGTCTGGAGCTGAAAAATGTGCAGGTGGAGTTTTATTGAATTAAAATAAGTATTTTAATGTAGCAAACATATTATTAAAACATAAACTCTGTGAAATTTATATCTTTCTAGTCATAAAATTACGTATTCAGTGTGAATAGTTTTAAGCAGCTCTCACACGTCTCGATCAAGATTTTTCAAATTAAATTGTACTTAGAAGAAATGTCCTGAAATGCAAACCTATAAGGCGATTGTTCCAATTAAACATGCCTCAATTAAGTGAAATAGTATTTATTTCCCAGCAAGTACCCTCTGAAAGCCACGTTTTAGAATAGATTGTGCTCATAATTTTAAGATCCAGTCTAGTTAAAGAATACAAAGTGATTATACGCAATAATACCGGATAGATTTTACATTAATTAAAAACACCCACTGCTACTTGAGGTGAAGAAATGTGCTTGTGCGTTCTGCTGATTAACCAAGTGGTGACTTGCTGAATAAATACATTTGTGCAGGTTCTTATTCTTCTAGGAGAAATAGCATGTATTTATGCTGGTTTCAGCCATCAGCACAACTTAAATTAAATCTGACACTGTTCATTCTTTTTAATTAACAAAAACCTATTTCTGATTCTTTATGGGGTTCTTGTAGATTCTGGAAATACAAAAATTGAACCATGCTTTTAAGACTAAAGCAGTTGTAATGATTTGCATTATGTAGACTCCAATCCTAATCTACAGCTTTCTGTGTTTCCATGGTTCGTATCTGTGATAGTTGAGGTTGTTTTCAACAGTTGATGTTTGTTTACAACAAATTTAAGTTTTTCAGACAATTTTCCACTATATGTGATTATAGTGAAATAATATATGTGAAGAAAGACAGTTTTTCATATTTTTGTGTATGTTAGGTCAGTAGTTTGTAGCACAAATATTGGTATTAGTCTAAACATTTGTAATTTTCAAATAATGAGCCTCAATGTTAATAGCATACACTATGCTTTCTTTCCTTTAGGTAGTAAATCCTGTTTTGGGAAGAAAAAAAAAAAAAAGGTTTTAGAGATTTTGATAGATCATTTACAAATGCACGGTAGTTTGTAGGAGGAAACTTCTCTCAGGGAAAGTACCTCTTATTCTCATTATTATAGTATTAACTTGGTTTGATGTGTTCTTCTGTTTAAAGGACAAACAGTCATGGCAGAATGAATATGAAATTTACAGTTTACCTGGAATGAAGCATGACAATATCTTGCAGTTCATTGGTGCAGAGAAACGAGGCACTAGCATTGATGTCGATCTCTGGTTAATTACAGCATTTCATGAAAAGGTATGTTTAGTTCTCAGTGTAGTTTCTTTTTTTTATGGTTATGACAGGGGAAGAACAGCCTTAGAAATTTGTCACAAATGTGAACTTGAGACAGTTAAGAAATAAAATTCAAAATAGTTTTCGCTTAATCTTAGCTTGTCTCTTTTCATTGGATATGAATTTATTTAAATTTATTTTCAGCCAGCTGAGAAAGTTGTCATCAGTCTTTACTTAATGGAGGAGTTGTTTTAGAAAACAAACAAAAATTCATTCTACTTTTTTGCTTTTTAGAATATGTATTTTTGAATATCCCCCATCTAAACCTGCCTAAATTAAACAAAATCCATCTTGCAGAGATCGTGGTGTTTTATTTTTGTTTTACTTTTGTTAGTTGATTTGAGTCTATAAGAATGAAGTAATACATATCACTTGTATTGTGATAACCACAATAAGAAACATAAATATATGTAATTAAGCATATGTTCACTGTTCTGTTTTATCCACTTAGATTTTTTTTTTTATGCATGTAACTGTCACAGAGATGTAAGTACAAAGAGGGGGGAAAAAAACCCCAAAACCAAACAACAATCCAAACTTAAATTTAGCACTGGCACAGGCAAAGAGGTATTAGGAACATGTTACCTGTAGCAGATTTGAGAAAATATAAATCTGTATAATATGGACATGCTAATGCATTAAGGCTAGGTCATAGATCATATTTCTAGTATTGAATGTTACATTCTTCATTCTGGCATTTTTGTCCCACTTACGCCTCTGCTTTAATAATTTAGAAGACTAAAACTATCCAGTTATTTGAAATTTTTGACAGATCTTCACGATCAAGTAGATAATATCAAACTAATTTGCCTTTCTGAAAGGTTATTGCCATTTTTTTTGTTTGTTTCTTTTGTCTAAGAGTTTTAAAAATCTTGTTACTGTTGGAAAGATGGCATCTGAGATGACTCTGATGGAAAATATGAATTTTCTATTTAATTTTTAAAGTGTAGCCTCTACACTTTGACAGCTCTTTGTTCATTTTTCCCTTTGTATTGGCTTTTCACACTGCAACATGTGACACTGACATCTCACAAACTGGATAATATGTAAATCCATGAAAATGTGTGTATAGAGTGGGCTATAGAAGTGACTTTGAAGAGCTTTATGTTGAATGATTTTTACTTTATCTTGTTATATTTACGCAGAGTGTGTATTTCACTCTGAAACTATGTTGTGAAACCGGAGTTTGCGGTTGTTGGTCCATAAGAAAAGACAGACACTCCATTAAGGGTCCTACAGAATGGTCATACAGAGTTTGGCAAGATTCTTGAAGGTGAATCTAACTTGTGATTTCCTGTGCCTGGAACATTATAAATCACGCTTGTACGAGCAGGGTTGTCTTTATAAAGAATTTAAATATCTTAAGTCTGGCTCTCGTTTCTGACACTGACAGCTAAGCGCAGTTCGTTGTCAAGTGTGCCACTGGACTTGATCATTGCGCTTTTTGCTTGTTGAGGTGATGCGTAGATGCATCTTGATTCTATTCAAGGACTAGAGATGATGCAAAGGGTAATTTTTGTTGTTTAGGCTAGTAGTTGTTTGTGTGTGTGTGTAATTACTTGGTCTGTCGAAAACAGAGAAAGGCAGACAGGCATATTGTGTTCTTTAATGATGGAGGCCATCTAGAAGTTTTCTTTATGATCAGGTGAGAATGAAATTGATCTTGTAATTGGTTTTCTTTTTTGCTATGCAGGGTTCATTAACAGACTTTCTCAAGGCTAACGTGGTTTCTTGGAATGAGCTATGTCACATTGCTCAAACTATGGCTAGAGGCTTGGCTTATCTTCACGAGGATATACCAGGGCTAAAAGATGGACATAAACCTGCCATCTCACATAGGTATAGTATGTTTAAAATATTTTCAGGTGACTGTTAGTATTTAACTTTGAGCTAAAGGGTATGAAACGTGGATAAATAGGAAGTATTCAAATACTTACTCTATGTCTTCCTTCCAGAATTATCGAGAGCCTCGTAAGAAAAATCTGCTCAGCCTAAGCAAAAATCTAGCTAATGCTTTATAGAACTTGGTGTGGTAATTGTGATTAATGTCATAAATTATTTGGTTTTATACAGTTAATTATTTAAGTACTCACAGCAGTATATGAAATAATTGGCATTATAGCTATTTGAAACAACTTAAACACTTATGCATATAACTTTAAGTAATATTGAATGCCCTCAGACAGAAACATTTACTGTAAGTGGCGTTATGCCTATTGTTGAGTGTAATTGCTGTTTTGTTTTGTTTTTTTTAAATGAGCTAAGTATAGAAAGCTATTAATAGAAGTGGGGAGCTGAAATGATAGTGGAAACCAAAATGAAAGGCATATAGAGAAATACAGATTCTGCAGAATTTGGAATTTCATGAGCAAAACTGCTTGACTGATGGTAAAATGGGGGAGGGGGAGAGGTACATACAGGACAGATGGGAGTCCTTGGATCGAGTCCATTATCTTTTGTTTCTGCAGGAAATCATGTATCTCCTTGTTAGAAACAATCAAGATTTGTTTTTCAACGTGTTTTGTTTCCTATTATTTAAACAAACAAAATGTAGTTGTAATTGAAGTATGCAGTATAACTGCATATTTATTCTGTTCTGTAACATAGATACTTATAAATCTGTATGTATTTTAAAACTAAGAACAGAATGACAGTTCTAATTGCTGTCTCATCTATTTCTATAAGAAAAAAGGTGTGCAAGTGTACTTCTAGGTTTCATTATGATTCTTTTGTTGTTTAAATGGACTGCTGCTTTATAATTTTCTTGCCTTTCATGTTATAATGTGTTTTTTTTATTATATTACTTTTTCCTTAGAACTATATATGGTATTTCATGTTCTAGATCTCTAATTTTTTTCCTTAACTTGAAAGGGACATCAAAAGCAAGAATGTGCTGCTGAAAAATAATCTCACAGCTTGTATTGCTGATTTTGGTCTAGCTTTAAAGTTTGAGGCTGGAAAGTCTGCAGGGGATACACATGGACAGGTAAATACTGATCTATTTACATAAATGATACAACTGTTAAGTGCATGTGAATGGAAGTCAATAGTTCAGGCATTCAAGGAGTGTGGCAATTTATGCTTTCTTCTCACAGGCTAAAAATTAAAGAATTCTTTAGATTACAGATCATAGCCTCCCCCCATCTCATTACATGGCCTCTCTCCCCCCCTTATTTTCATTCTTACCAGAGGATTTGGACATGAAAGAGTGGGTTTGCCATATTTTATTAATTGTTCTGAGGTACTGTTCAGAAATGGAGGAATGATGCTGGCAGCCAGTTTCTACCTTTCTGACCTAGCAACAGTCACTTTCCTGAAACGACAACAGTACTAATCAAGCACTTGTCATGCAACAGGGAACTGTTTTAGTACCATGTACTTTTAAAATAACAAGCTTGAGCTTAGAGCATTACAGTTTCTGGAAAACTAAATATATTTAATTTTAGGCAGAACTTCACAGTTTATGGTTGAGCAACAAAAATAAAATCCTTACAATAAGATTATAAAACCTCAGTAACACTGCTTAAGAGAAACATAGCGGGGTAGATCTTATTCGGACACCATATAAGTTCTGATTTATTCGAATGATATAATTTCATCATTGACTGTGGTCAAAATAATGGCTATCCCCAAAGTTTTCATTTAATAGCCAGTTTTGTGCAAGTGATTTCATTTAACTTTCCCAGTATAAATTGCACTTTGGTAGCTAGTCTTCCTTTGGTATTTTTATTACTGCTCCTGTCATGGGGAGAAACATAAGCACGTTTCACACCCTTATGATGTGAAGAAATAAGAAGAGTGGCCTTAATGTAATCTGGAAGAGAACCATAGAATCATGGAATAGTTTGGGTTGCAAGGGACCTTTGAAGGTCATCTAGTCCAGCCCCCCTGCAATGAGCAGGGACATCTTCAACTAGATAAAATAAAGAATGACAGTGATTTGTTATGCAAATGTGTTACTTTAAAATATATTCAGATTTTCCTGCTTGGTAAGTATCCTTTATAGGGCCCAGTCTATACAATTGTTTCTAATTCCTCTTCCCTATTATTGGATATAAGAATACAAGAAACTTCCAAGATATAGTCCTAAGCAAGGATAACCATGGCTATTCTTAATCTTTGACAAAAAATAGTACTGGTCTACAGTATTATTATGATTGGCACCAGCTAGAGCAGTAGTTGTGGTCATGTTGATTCTTAGTGTACAAATTGTATGCTTTCCTGTCTTTCAAGGTTGGTACACGAAGGTATATGGCTCCTGAGGTACTAGAAGGTGCTATAAACTTCCAAAGGGATGCGTTTTTGAGAATAGATATGTATGCCATGGGATTAGTCCTCTGGGAATTGGCATCACGCTGTACTGCCTCGGATGGTAAGCATATAACATATTTGATCTATGGAAATATTTAATGTAATTTGTGAGAAGTGTATTTAAAGCAAGAAATTGGAAGGTAGATTACATTTATGTAAGAAAATTTAAAAAGGGTGGTAGTCTTGTGGGGAAATGAATGAAACACTAGCATCATGTAGTCACTTTATAATTTAGTCTCTTCAGTATTTGGCATCCCAGGTAAGAATTTTCTGATACACAGACACCTGTTGCGTTTCTTGTGCTGGTCATGGTAAGGAAGAGAGAGAATTTCTCTGGAACTCCTCACCTAATACATTTGATTTATTCCGAGTTCAGCCTGACAGTCTCGGTGCCAACCAATTTATCTTAAAGTACTGTTTCTTTCATAAACAAAAGCTCAGGTTAGATTAACCTTGATAACAAAGAAATCCCACCAACGCCTGCTGAGAAATGGATGTCTCCTGCTCTACACCTGAGCATCTGGACAATGACCTGTCTTTTAGCGCTGCCTGTGGAAGATCTGCGTAGATGCTTATTAGTGTCGGAGATCTGTTCCCAATACAGTAAAGGAATACAAGGCTAAAAGACATGAAGCATTTTCATAGGTATTTTATTACAAAGAGCACTGATGCAGTTAATGATTTTCTAACTGCTCATAAGCATATGCAGGATACCGCCTTGGCCCTTCCTGAATCGTGGTGAGCTGCTCTTCAGTGCACCAGGAAGTCCATTGTCTGCCGTGAGAGGTAGAAAAGTCTCCGTTTCCCGTTTAACCACAGATGCCAGAGCGAGACTGTGCCATGGAAGTTCAGTGCCTCCCTACCCGCTCTTTGTGGCCGCTAATGTAACATTAGTTCAGCTCATATAGATGTCAGAACTTCTAATTAATTGTTAATAGCTTGGAGATTGAAAATACAGTAACATCTGAGAAATCGGCAGCTGATACTTTGTTAGCTATGGGTCCCTCACGGTTGCTTTTCTCATGAAGCAGACTGTCTGATCCAATTTTTAAGCTATCAAGAAAAGATGTATGATACCCTGTTTCAAGTATGAATAGTATTCTTTAAATTTGGTAAATAGAGATCTTTTTCGGTGCCCAGAATAAGTCCACATTAATCAAAACCAAGTCAAAAGACAAGGGTCAAAGATGTTTGGTGGAAAAGTTGCATTTTTAGGGCAGTCCTTAAAGCAGTTAAATTCAACCAAGTAAATATGATGGTCTCACTTGGGCTGGTGATGCTGTTTGTCATAAAGCTCTCCTACGAGAGCCCAGTGCAGCTGACAGGTACCCATATAAAAAGCCCGGGTGTATTGGAGATCTCAGCAGATCAGCGCGTGGCCACACGGCGCTCTTCTGCTCCAAGCAGTGCTTTTCTGCTTCAGAGGTTCCTCGCTGAGTAGAAGCCGCTAGGGAGACTTTACCCTTTTAAAAATGTTAAGCTGTTTACTAACAGGATCAACAGAATCTTGCACAAGTCTCTGAGGCAGCCCCACATGCTGTATTGATTTTTCATGCCTCGGCGTACTGTAAAACATATGTACCTAAATCTTACTAGAAGTGTGTCGTAGGTCTCTCTGGCATGTGTGGTTATTATTCCAGAAAGTAAAGGAGACATCAGTGAAGGGAAGGAGCCTTTCTGAATCACAGCTTTGTGAAGCTCTGCAGTCAGGGCTGCTGTTTTTCTCTCTGCAAATGTTTGGTGGGGTTTTGGGGTTGGTTTGGGTTTTTTTGGTTGTTTTTCTTCCAGAAGGTACCTGGTCTGTTTCGCTAAGTCTCATCAGCCTCGTCCGCACCACGCTGTTCTGTTCTTCTGTCATCCCCTTCCTCCTTTTTTCAGACTTTTGATCTGAGAGCACAAAATATCTATTACAATAACATATCATTATATAATCGATAGTTCAGCATATAAAGCTTGTCCTTCTGATTCTGCTAAGGACGAATATCATGCTTAGCCTTTAACATAAGTGCTTTTGTCCTGGGCTGGGTGGACTGGAGGAAGAAACGCATGGCAGGCTTGTCTCTTGTAGCGTACGCGGTATTAAAAACAGTCACGGGTGGCTATCGGGCGCCTGCTGGGTAATTGGATACCGAGAGAGCCGGCAAACTTGGGAGAAGGAGGAGGAGGATTTCTCTCACCAAAGCCACGATTTGTCGGAGGCGGCGGGGGAGAAGCCGTGGATCCGAGAGCCTCCCTCCGCCCTTGTGTCTCGAAGCTTTCAGCGGCAAAGGGAGCTGGGCCGGGAGCTGCGCCTGGCTGCCAGGCGCGGGAGAGCAAAGGCTTGCCGCTCCGCAAAATGCCACTGCTGCCTCGTTAAAATCTGAGTCACTGCTTGCTGCTAGCCTGTCACAGGATGAGCTTTTAATGGCAACAGAAAGTAAACTGCTCCCTAAGATTCTGATTGCAGACTACATTCCTAAGATACCAGCCTTATTTCCCCCCGCCCCTCTTTTTTAATGCAATATCAGTGGTTTAACTTTTTTTTTTTAATCTCTAGGCCCAGTAGATGAGTACATGTTGCCATTTGAAGAAGAAATTGGCCAGCATCCCTCCCTTGAAGACATGCAGGAAGTCGTAGTTCATAAAAAGAAGAGGCCCGTTTTAAGAGAGTGTTGGCAAAAACATTCTGTAAGTAGTTATGCAACCTAGTTCTTCAAAGTTCTGTCACGATTTGAATTTCAAATTTTGTTAATCCTGTGTTGTGTTCATAATACTGTCTTTTAGGGAGAATTTAATAACTCTAGTAAGAATTAAATGGACTGTGAACTACTATGTTCTTAATCTTAAAATACTCTGTCTCGATTGATTTGAAAGTGAGCAATTTTTTATTTTTTTTAACTTTTTTGGTGAAAGAAGAGATTCTCGAGAGTTACTTTTGAATGCATGTTAAAAATATATTTAAGAAACAATAGTCTTCATTTACTCCAGGAATGCTACAAACTGAACATAACGACATGGGGTAAGCGTGTCGTATGAGAAATTTCTGGGATCAGTTCAGGAGGAATAGCAGCACGCTTTCCTGATCTGGTTTACGGCTAGAGACTTGCAGTCATGCCACTGCTTACTGCTAGCACGGGTTTTGTTTGGGGTTTGGGGGTTTTTTTGTTTGTTTGTTTTGTTTTTTGAAAAATGGGTTGTTAGAAACAATAGATGACGCTGTCTGTCTGCAAGAAAACCAAGTGTGTGTCACCATCTGCTCCTTGTAATTAGCGTATAGCTGCATTAGCCCAGTGTTACTTTGGAGAAAAGTTAACTGCTGTCAGATAGAAATCCCTTTTTGTACTGTTTGATGTTTCATTGAAGTTTAATTTGATCGCTGAAGAACTTAACCTCTTCTAGCGCGAGATCTTTTAAAATACCATGATGACTCGACTTTACCAGCAGACTACAACATTGTACGGTGAAAAGGGTTTGCTTGCTGTTGTTAATCAAATAGGACGTAAGGCCCTGTATGACACGCTAGGCTTCAAAACAAATACGGCATAGCTTCCTGTTTGCCAGAAGGGTTAAAATCTGGCAGGTGTACCTTAAAATGCAATTTTCTATTAGACTCGGTAGGTGACCCCGCCTTGGCAAAACTTGCTGCTGACTGTATGCCACTCTTTCTTCCTTCGCTTTGTTTGCTCGCAGGGAATGGCGATGCTTTGTGAAACGATAGAGGAGTGCTGGGATCACGACGCGGAAGCCAGGTTGTCAGCGGGTTGCGTAGAAGAGCGGATTATTCAGATGCAAAAACTAACTAACATTATAACAACAGAGGACATCGTGACGGTGGTCACGATGGTGACAAATGTTGACTTTCCTCCCAAAGAATCCAGTCTATGATAGTTGCACTGGTCACGTGACTGACCACCAGGACTCTTCACTGGAGCTGCTAAAGCTAAGGGGACTGCTTACGTCATTACTGTTTTCTGTGTGAAAAGAATGGTAAGTCTCTCCGGAACATCATCAAGAGGTGTTTTCCCTTTATTTCCCCCTTCCTCCTCCGGAACGCGGATCCACGAGACTTTTTGCATTCCCTCCTTACACCTGAAGGACGTGGGACTGAGAAAGGGTAACGTGCTGTTAAGGAACTTAAATGAAGAATATGGACCTGTACCGGCTAATCAAGCGTTTTAAAAACTGACATCAGATTTCTTAATACCTGTCAGAAGAGACTAATTCCTTAAATGAACTACTGTTATTTTTTTTAAATCAAACATTTCATTTCAGATTTAAAAAAAGGGTAACTTGTTTTTATTGCATTTGCTGTTGTTTATAAAAATGACTATTGTAATGCCAATATGACACAGCTTGTGAATGTTTAGTGTGCTGCTGTTCAGTGTACATAAACAAAAGTAATCGAGTGGGATATAGCAAAGAGGCTTCCAAGTATTACTTAACCTCCCTCAACAAGGTATACCTCAGTTCCACCTCTGCTAAATTATGAGATTGACAACACTAACAAAATTTGAATAATAAATTGATCCATGTTTTGTAAATGATGTATTTCAAATTCACTGTGTTATTTAAAAAAGGGTAAGCTATGCTTCATGCCAACAGTAAATGGCCATTCCTAAAGCAGTGTTTTTAGCCTTTTCTTGTACTAGCTTGTTGTGTATAAAGAAAAAAAAAGTGCTGTTTATTGAAACAAAATTTCCCTTCCTCTTTTAGTTTAAAGCTTTTCTCTTTCCTCCATTTCCCAGAATCTCTCATACATTTATTTAACGGAATACTATTTAGGTTTGCTGTGTCTGAGGAATATTTGAAAACTTAAGCATGACTTTTTGTAATTTTCTGTGAGCTATGACACTGGAAAGCTCTGAATTCTTGTTCTTTTTTTTAAAAAAAGTCTTTTTCCTATTTATGTTTGTGAAAAGGTCTGCCTAGCGTGTGTTCTGTTTCACTAAACAGTATGCAGTGGGTTCTGTATCACTGTTTCAGGATCACCTCAGGAAGCTCAGTTACCCCGAATTCCTTACTCTCTGCTTTGAGATTTGCAACTTCACTCTACGTAAAGCTTGGTGCCATCTTATCGGAGTACTACGTAATGTCCGTGATACATAGGTTTATCCTAGAATCATATGAAAAATTCTAGCCACAGATTTCAGATTATAAATGCTTACAAATTTCAGGGATAATTCAGTTACACTTACGACTTAAAATACGCAATGACTATTTAGAGGTAACGAATAACAATGTCCATAGCACAGACTGACAAAAAAATGAGGAAAACCATTGAAATTGCTTTCACAACTCCAACATTCTTTTTGAGTTTAGGAAGTCATGCCTTATATTCCAAGTGACTGGTCGATAGGTGCCAAAGTACTTCGCAGAAGTACTGTTTCACTGCATTTATTTGATCCTTTACGCAAACTTCCAAGTAAAATAAATTTTATAAACCTCTAGAGTACAGAACCGACACTAGCTAGTAGTACGCTGTGTATTCTGTCGTTTTGTTTTTACACCGTGCATTCAGCACCTTTCGAAAGAAGCTTTTAGTGTTGCAGTTAGGAGCTGACTCTGAACGTTATCTTAAAAATTGATCTGTACAGCCACGAGCTACTCTGGGTTTTACCTGTACAGGAACTTCACCTCTGGGAACAATAGGAGGCATTTCGGCTAAACAAGACCTAGGTCAGTGTGCTCTTGGCAGGGAGGGGAAGAGAAGGTGCGGCAGCACAGCGACCACCCGGGGCCGGCCGGCCGTTCGTCACCTGCTGCGTGCCTAAGGGTCCAGGTAGCCAGAAGAACCCCGCTCTAACACATCGTCGTGGGGCGCAGCGCGGTGGCATTCAGGTTGGCTGTAAAAAGAAAGAAATCTGGTTTGTGGCCGCTTCTTTGGTTGACGCTTGCATTTTTCCTTCCATTTTTGATCCAGGGACGGGGATGTATGCACACAGCAGGACATGAACGTAGCTGCTGAGTTCTGAACAAATAAGAATGGATTTGTACTTTACTGAAGACCGCTGGGCTCCCAATGAGTTTTAACCCCTTTCCTAGCAAAAATGGAGTAAACACAGATGTTTTCATAATCTGTTACTCAAGCTCTGATGCAGAATTAGTTGTAAGGCACGCATCACCTGTGTGTTGTCCTTTAAACTTCAGCTGCTGCGGGTTCTTGCGGGTAGCTCACAGGCATCATGTTGCGGACGGCGCGGGGGCACTGGCTAAGCCTCACATCAGGAAATCTAAGATAACTTATCTTCGTGTTCTAAAACTGCCTTTGGATGTCCTTGATTGTTTAAATATTGGACTGCTCAGAGTTTCCTGATTTTTAACAGCATAATTTAGTGTCACTGTGAAGAGGATGTTCATAGTATAAAATGCTTTTTAATTGGTAAAAGTAACATCCCCTGAGCTGTTCTGGTACAACTGTTCTCGCAGGGCATTTTGACCTGTATTTTTGTTTTGCTTCTAGAGCATTAAACGTGCAAGTTGAGCAGATGCCTGAGCCGGCAGCACTTTGCAAGTGTAAGTGAGAGCAGGATTTGGTAAGATCGGTGCTAGGGGAACTGTTTTGGCATTATTTACCAGCAGGCAGTGAGCGTTGTCCCTCTATGTCCTGTAGCGATGTGGCGCGCGGGCATGGGCTCCAGGGGGTCGGGAACAGCCTCTCCCTCCCTCTTCACTTTTGGCGAAGTCGTCTGAAAAGATGATGGCAGATCGGCTGGGGGACTGGAAAACAGGCTGGCCAGAGGTTTACCCCCCGCCTTACGTTTTTATGTTGTGTTAGAGGGTGAGAAGTTTCTGTATCGTGTCCTGTGCGACTTTGTACTTGCGACCACGCGCACCGTAGCATTGCTGAGTGAAGACCGTGCCTCGGAGTTGTTGAACTAGGGCTGTTGGTGGTGGGGGGGTCAGAAACTACCCTGGAGGAGTGAAACCCACCACTTTGTACCTTCTGGGTGAGATTTTAAAAAGTCGGTGTAGTTTCCAAATACCAACTTTTGGTGTGCTAACTGAATTGTAACCAGGCAGTAATAAGACTTTTCCTGTTCCTGTTAGCATTCGACAGAATAAATAGGGTTACCAGTTTGCTCTTTTCCCAGCTTCTTTTTTTTTTTTAACCTTTT
This sequence comes from Buteo buteo, assembly GCF_964188355.1. Lineage (NCBI taxonomy): Eukaryota > Metazoa > Chordata > Aves > Accipitriformes > Accipitridae > Buteo > Buteo buteo. Next base: position 51,428,823 of record NC_134175.1, read on the forward strand.
TTAATAAGTTTACTTTTATTAGGAACACTTGGTACAAAATGCAGAAAGCTGCAATATACGTTCATGGGCAAAATGATTCAAGTAGCATCCTTGATGGAACATCATTTACCTCAGATACTCAACCAGCAGTACTTTTTATTTTATTTTATTTTTTTAATGCTGTTTCAGTCCATATACTATTCGTTACCTCTCAAGATTTTGGTAAGCAATTATTTTAACTTTACTCTTTGTATTTGTCAGTGTTTTGGGCACAGGTTGTTGTACTACTGTCAGAGGGTACTTGCTGTTTTTCTGCAAGTACTAGAAACAAACCAACCCCCCCTCGCCCTCAATAAAGTGATTGTTAAATATTGTACAAATAAAAATGTATACTCTTTCTCCCCCATTCCCCCCAAAAGTTAAAATAAAAAATGTGACTACTACAACTTGCATATATGCCTTTTTTCACACTGTAAGGCTGTGGGTGAGGAGATGTGTGGCTGTTTCTGGAGATGCAGTGAGTATCAAGCTGCAGGGTAAGTTTCATGGCTGAAAAAACCCCAAGAGACCAGAAAGACAGTGCAGTCTAAATGCAGTGGGGAAGCAAAGGCAGAATCTCCATCACCTCCAGCATTTCTAATGGAGAACTCTCCTCTCCCTGTCACCCTCCCCTCCTTTTTAACCAGCAGTGCCCTGAGGAGGGTTTCGGAGGTGAGCACCCAGGCGGATTCCCTGCTGCAGAACTGCTCCTGGGAGGATACCAGTTCAGTGAAAGGCTCCAGTGACCTCACGGTTGTTCCGCACACTGCAACCCCTATTCCCACTCCCGTCTGTGCCACAGTGCTAAAACTGGTGTGATGGGCCCCAGCGGTGTGCAGAGCCTGATCCCGAAATCTTGCAACAACTTTTTCATTTACAGTTTGCAAGTGTTCCATTCTAATAGCATCATGCAGGTTGTCTAAGCCATTGCTGACAGGACCTAGATCATAAAGTTAGCACAATCCTGTTACTGATTTTGCTGCTTTTCAGAGCACTACTCTGCTCTTTGAGGTGTGCAGGTGCCTAGAAAATATCTTTATGAAGCAGCAAAGAGCAAAATCAATAACCCTGTGACTGAAAAGGGGTTTTGCCTGAACCCAGAAGGAAGAGGTCCCAAGCATGAACAAACATCACTGAAACGTCTTCTGCTTTTTGACAGACTGAAGCCACGGGGCTGCTAAAAAAGCATATCCCATCATACAGGCTCTAAGGTAAGAGCAAGCTCACTTACTTACTCTTTACTCAGGACAGAGCAAGCAGTCAGCCCTTCCACATCATCCTTTCTGAAACCTAACAGGAGGGTTAGAGCTGGGCCTGTCCCTTGCTACTTACAGCCACCATCCTAAGCAGGGTCAGGTGATTCCAGTGACTCGGCCATACACAGCACTTCCTTCCTGGGGTGATAACCGAACCAGGGATAACTCTCGCCTGGGAAGGAGCATCCTTCTCATACTGCGCCTTGGAAGTACATATATAGTAGTATTCATACACATCTGTCACTAGAAACTCTCCAAGACCAATTTTCTACATCAAGTCAAATCTGAGAAAAAAAAAAGTACACTCAGAGTGAGCTTTAAACTGCATTAGAGGTGGATCTGTGCTTCAGAATTCACAGTGTGAGACCCACTGCCATTAGTGGCGGCCAGTATCTAAGGCACTCGTAATCCGAGATTGAGACACACCAAAGAGCTTTGATTTCCGCAAAGCAGAAATTGTGTGCGCAAATGAGTTAGCACTGGGCTGAGCTGAACTGCCTCAGTGTTTAAGTCAAATTTAGCCATTAGAAGGTAACATCAGTATACATACGTTCTCCTTAAAAAAAAACAAAATCCCAAATCCATCAGCAAAACAAGCCTCTTCCAGAAATTTATTAATCTGAACCCCCTGCTGTGGGTAAGGTAAACATTACATCTTCTGGAGTTACAGCCAACTCCAAAAGCTTGGATCTAGAAGGTGATACCGCAGGTTCCAAACAGCTCACAGCCAACTGAGTGACGAGGCTGCCCACTGTTTAACATCCGTCGGGCAGTTTGGATACGCTTGCAAAGCATCCATGATTTGATTGTTGTCCAAAAGCAGTTTCATTAAGAGGTACTCTCTCTGAGCACGTACAGATGGTCTTTCTATTGGTCTTACTAATTCCAGTTGTAGCAAGTGTTCAAATGCCTAAAAAAGAAGGAAAAAAAATGTGGAAAAGGAAGATATCATCATTTGGGGCTGTACTGCTTGTTCTTAAGGTGCTGGTTTGACAGAAACCTGTGATGTGCAATCCCAGACAGACAGACAGTAAGTGCCAGCTCTGTGTTACCTTACGCCCTCTTGCACAGATAGCAAAGCACATCAGCTGTACCAGCTGAAACAGAATCACTTTTCTTCTTAAAAGAAATAGTATTTGAAATCTGGTGTACGTGTCACTGACTGGAAATGACTTGTTATTCCGGGAAACAACTGGAGTAGTCAGTTACAACTGCACAGGCAGCGTTACGTGATTTCCAGTTTAAGTGTCATTCATGAATAACATTGAATCGGAAACCAAGGCTGCTCCACCTAAAAGTTGCAAGACAGGAAGACAGCTTTGACCACTGAACCACTGCGGGTCCTTGGGTAAAGTTTAGGGACTGAAAACACAGCCCCTGCGTGACCAGCGCTCTGGCAGCTGCAGTGCAGCAGGATCACACCCTGCGACCAAGTCCCTGAACAGAGCCTGGCAAAGTGACCTTCACAGAGTGACAGCCCAGAAGGCCCACGGGGATCAGGTTTGTAACCAAAACGCCGTTCTCAATTTGCATTTCAGGCAGTAGTTGGTTGAGGCAAAACCAGCCCTATTAGGCTACAAATTGATTCCATGTACCAGCCAGACCTACTGGGGCTTGGAGTAAGGAAAACAGGTTTTTGATGTGGTACGATTAATTTAAATTTTGGAGACATCACTTCTCAACAGCAGAAGGGGATGAGCAACTTGATGATAGCTACTCATATACACAAACCTCTCCTTTGGAAGCCGTTTCTGATACAGTCGTTCTTGCTGAACCCCAGTCCTGCATCCGTTCAGCTCACTTGAAATAGAGTCCTCGCCCTGGTGCTAAACTCTTCCAAGTGTAACTATTGAGCAGCTCGGGACGGCCTTGAGCTCCCCATCCCAGGGAAGGCGAGCAGTGACCAGGCGCTGCCCAAACCCACCGCCCTGGCTGCCTGCTCTGAGAGTGGGGGGTTCTCGCCACCCTGAAGGGCCCTGTCCCAGTTTAGGGCTGCATGTGACTACTCCAATCTGCGCACTAGAAAAAAACCCCATCATCTAAATAATCTACAATAAAATAAATAAAACAAACCACAACAACAAAACCTTACATTTCAGGCTTACCTTCATGACAACTGGCTTTTCAAAGTTGTACATACAATGCGCCTTCCTTTGTATGAACTTCTGGAATTCTGTATCAGTAATAGGAAAAAAAAAAGTTAGTTAGGGGAAAGTAAATCATTTAGTGTTTGTAAAGTTCCTGCATTTCTCTCACCGTTGTAAACCATCTGGAAGTTAAATGGTTCTCCTTCATAAACATCATTTAAGTGTTTCATAGCTATAATTAGGCAGATTTCCAGGACAGACAAACCTAGAGGGAAAGACAAGAACTCTAAATATTTCTCTTAAGCATATCAGGAACACAAGCAGTTCACATACTATTTTTATTCCGCTATTTTTATACGCTGTAGGCCTCACCTATTTGTGTTGTATATCTTCATAATGTAAAAAAAAATAATCCAGAATTGGAAAGGCTAGATAAGAGAACATTCATTTTCCAGATATTTGAAGCAAGAATGTTAAGAAATGGGCTGCGTCCATCAAAAACCAAGAAAATTTATAGAAAAAACATCATTGCAGATTGGACAGCATGACACAGAATTTTTAGCAGCACCAAGACAATCTCCCTGCTACTATATAGCAAGTCATGAAATGAGAGTTTGAAGAGGTTATTCACTCTTCAAAGCTAAAGAAGTGACAAATTAGCACCACAGTACTAAGGAGACTTTGAGAATCACAGGGCCGAGCCAAACTAAAGCCTGTAAAATTTGGGAGCCATAGAGAAGCAATGGGCTAAGTTAACTTTTCCTGATCAGGAAAGCAATCACTCCTGTAACTATATTTAGGCTTAGTATCATCACCAGGAGACATTTATTTCTTCTCACTGTTTGCACAGGTTCTAAAATGCTTATCAGAGAAAACTTAAGCATAGCGCTCAGTACACCCCATCTACCAACGTTTGGAAAGGGAGAACCCCCAGACCTCGCAAAGGCAGCAGCAGCACACAGAAACACGCTAGAGGTGTCAGTACAGCATTAGCAGAAGCTCAGTTAAAGGCAGTTAAGCGCACACCGCTGTAGTTCTGAGAGCACAGAATTCAACTACATACTCCCATCTTGTACATATCCAAGCACAGACTATTGCAATTCTTGGACCGTTTGTTGCAACAGCTCCCAGCCAAAGCGTCCTCAGTATCCTCCAGCCCCCAGCTCTGGCAGGAAGATGTCAGCATCTTCCTCCGTCACTTAAACAGGACGGAAACGCTGCCCAGGCTGGTTCCTTTGCCCAGGCTACTGGTGCTTTCCCTGGCTAGCACTGCAGCACCACACAGGCTGTCTGGTACTGACAGCTGTCAGCCTGCATCGTAGCAGTGCACTGCCCAAGCTCCCCACATAATAGGATTTATATCCACTATCATGTAACTACATTTTTGGTTTATGCGGCATCGTTACATCCACACAAACCAGAGGAGAGCGGACTCCACAGGTGGAGGTATTCCCCATGAAGCCCATACCGACAGGGGACACTGCCCTGTACAATCTCTCTCACATCAGGAGAATTTCAGGGAGGGACTTGACAGATTCCATACTCCTAAGGAACATTTTGGGGAAACAGCTGAGCTTTACCATGTACAATATTTGCTTTTGAGTCCATTCTAGACTGCTTGCTTGCCTCATGAAGATCTGATGCAGTGATAAGCGGGTGATGCACATTAACGTTACTTACAGCGAGCATCTAAAAATAAAGTAGAAGACATTTTTCATTTAATTACTAATTACCAGACATACTTTCTACTTGGAGATGGAATGCAGAAGAACACATTTCCCCTGGAGTCACCTACTGGAAACATTAATGAATAAAGCCCTACACACACAGGAGGCTCACGCAGAAAACCTTGTAAATAGCTGGTAGCTACAACTACATTTTGCCAGGAAGGTTTTCCAGGCTTAAAACTTTAAAGCCTCCTCACTAGAGGAGATAAACACTCATTAACTTGTTTATATTAATTTCAATGGATTAGCATACTTCAGTGATTGCTGTAAGAATGACTTACAACTATTTTAAACATACCTTTGTACACAGAGCTACAGTGTACTCCTGTCACTGAAAGTACTAAGAAGGTGTCTGAAGGCACCTTGGTTTACAGAATACAAGTAAACCCTTCAGAGCATTTGCTGAAGTCTCACCTAGTTGCAATTTCAATCTTAACAATCTTCAACTACCTGTCACAGAAAGTGAGTTTTGAACAAATTTAAGTTAACAAATACATAGTTAACTGACCTCTTCTGACACCACTCTTCCCAAGCTAGTATTATCCACAAGCTGTTATACAGCAGTGGGCACACTGCAGTGCCCTTCACTTGCTCTTTAGAGCTTTAAGTATCTGACAATGCAGAGTGATGGGGAGCACTACATGTTATTTGAAAACAGCTGGTCATTGAGAACAAGTCCTTGCTACAGAAAAGCAGGTCATTAGCAAGAGTAGCTGCAACCCTCACCACCACCACACTGCCCATCACAAAGCTTCTCTCACCAGCTCAAATGGCAGACTCCTAGAGATTTTCAGAAGAAAAATTCATCCTGCAGGGCAATTAATCCACACTTCAGCTAATACAGAAGAATTACAGAAGTACTAGAATCTGTATTATATACTTTTATAAGCAAGATGGCTTCAGAGTGAAAAAGCCCCTTTTAACAGAAGAATTCAGAAAATGCTGAAAAAAACAATCAGGAACTTCAGTCTCAGCTCTGACACACCCTGGAGCACAAAGGGAGGCTATTCAGATAGCCATCAGCTCTTTTTCTGGCATTCATTCAAGCCACAGGACAGAATTGGGTGCCCCTAAACTAGAAATGATCTGCAATCTTGTAACTAACTCAAGTAAACAGAAGACTACAAAAAAAAAAAAAGACTCTGATCAGGCTCTGTGTTTCAGAACTAGAGCAGGAAGTCTGTGATCTAGTTCTCACAGTGGCTATAAACCCAGTGTTGGGAAAAGCTGTCAGCACTAAGGAGTCCAAGAACAGCCCACCACAGAGCTGAAGGTTAAAATCTGAATACTTGCACAACACAAGATAAGCAGGTATGTTTAGTGGGCTTTTCACACTGACAGCAGCACACAGATATTTTAAGATGGTTAAATAAGTGTTACTTATCGTCTGTAATGAATGTTATTGCATCCATATTAACTACACTAAAAAACAGAAGTGAGGGAGGCAGATTAAAAAAAATAAGAGACCCTCCAAGAGAACCTGACCACGTGTTAAGCTTCAGCTCATTTGTCGTGATAGGGGGAAGTTCACTGCCAGCATTACCTCCTACTTACTGAATACAGAAGTCTTCTCTCAGAGTTAACAGGAAGGTAGCAGTCTAATTTTTCTCCACACAGTGAGGCCTTTCCTCTCTCCAAGATAACTGGGAAAGGTTGAAGCTACCAAGTAAAATTCTGAAAGCTTCCTCAGACCCTTGATGCCAGATAACATGGTCATTCGGAAGATCAGAATTAACTTCCATCTCAGTATTGCTAGGGGTTAGTAGCCTCAGGCTCCCAGCACCTCAACATTTAAAAGATTAAGATCACATTTCCTGGACTAGCATCACACTAAGAGAGGAATTCCAGACAGCATCTGGGCTACGTGAATTGCTCCACATATGAAACCAGCTCTGGAAAACAAAGTGGTCCCTAATCATACAGTTCATAAAGTGATTTTATCTGATACTCTGCATAAGAAGAAACTGGAAGTGATAGAAAAAAGCATTTCAAAAGCATTTCCTCTGTGTGCATAACAAGATTGTAGACACATGGAAACGCTCGTACGCAAGAGGTATCCAGGAGCGACTAGTCCATAAATGCAAGTAATCTGTGCTCAGGAGCATCGTTGCAAGAACGGTTTAGGAGGAAGGAGGAGTGGGAAGAGGGATGACAACAACAAATAGTTTAGCTCAAAGTGACAGTTACTCCAAACGCAGCACCATCTGCTTTTATGTCAAAAGTGCATATACCTACACTGATAGTAATTCAAGAGTAGCTCAGGAAACAGGCCAGGAACACAGACAAACCCTAACAGCGTCCGGAGGAAGACAAAGTGGAGAGTCCTAAAGTGATGCAAGAATACAGTAAGAGACCATAGTTTAAAAAAAAAAAAAAGGCACTAAAATTTATTGATATTTGAAGAAGATGGATATTGATGAAGAGAAGCAGGTTTACTAAATAGTGACAGATTAAGTGAAAGAGAAGGAATGGAGGAATAATTGGCTACAACAGCAGACTTAAAGGTAGAAAAAGTACTTCGGTACAAGCAGTTTTCAGGACTCACCAGCAACCAAAATGAATCTCAGAAAGGTAAAAATACTTTGAAAGTATTTCACCAACAGTTTTGCTTTATAAATGGAAAGACTTGGCAAAAGTTATTTTAAATACCAAAACCCCACCATCACTTCAATTAAACAGTACACCCTCACAACATAACTGCTACAGAAATTGGCACTACTCAAATTCATTAGTAAAGCATGGACTGATAAAGCATGCAAGAAGCCAGGACTGTCAAAAACCCGCTGAATAAAAAGATGTTTCAAGTAAAGCTCAGATAACTGGCTTGAAAAATACAAGCGTTGCTTACCGATTATTGTAAATCAAGAAGATATTATATGCATATCCAAATACATACCAACAGCAAATTAAGTGAGCGCAGATCTTTAGTGTGGTGAAAAAGGTTCTGCAGCATGTCTTGCACAGTTTTATCCTCTGAGAGATGCTAAAAAAGAATTTAAGTGATATTTTCATCATCTCACCAAATCATTTCATACTCACCTGACAAAATACCAGTCAGGTAACTTTCAGAAAGAGCTCAGCTTATGCTTGACAATACAATTTCTTCAAGTCTAACCTTAACTTTCTGGTCTTTTTTTGTGACACTTCTAATTTTATCTCCAGACTTCAATAAGCAAAGATTCTCTATCACAATTCGATTTATTCCATATCAAACTCAGATAGCGAAAGGAAATACTAATCGTAGGTAAAGGCTTTACACTTATAAACTGGTCTTACTTTAGAAGTTTTACTAAAACACCAACTATGAAGAACTTTGAATACCTGAACATTTTTATTCCATTTTTGTGCAAAAGACTCATCAGGAAATCCAGCAGGAAGAGAAAGCTGTTCCTTGAATATCCTAATGTATTGTTTAAAATCAAAGGAATTTGTCAAATATATCTGTCGGTGAGAGAACCTTGATTTTACTCTCTTCTCCAAGAGCTCCAGGATATCCTTGTTAAAAACAAGTAAAAATAATAATTAAAAAAAGCAGATGCATTTAGTGCATTCTTTGCTACAGTAAAAACTACCAAGAGAAAACACCAAAGTAAATCGTGTTGGAAAAAAAAAAAAGAATTATTCAATTCTTAGGCTTAAAATGTTCTAACAAGACCTTTGCTAATTATTATAATTGATGTGCCTTGAAACGCCTAACAACTAGCCATTTACCCAAGTCATGTGATGCACTACATCATACAGGATAATTAGTTGCTAGGATACCCAGCAAAATTTCTCCATAGATTATGTAAATATTTCAGTTACTTAAGTCTGCATTCAAGATGTTTCAGCCTATCACAGCTCTAGACAAATTCTCTATTTAGTAGATACGTAGGTTGGCAGCTGTCAGTTCACATGCCTTTTGTCAGACTGGAAGAATCCTGCTTAAAAAAAAAACCCAAAACTTAAGAGCCAATATTTATCTTTTAAGATTGTCACACAGAACTAAGCAAGTCTGCCATCAGGTTGTTGGTTGAAGGTAATAGAGAAAAGCTTCCTTTCCTCAGAACACATAGCAATAGACTGGCATCAAAAACAAGCTGTGGGACTCATCCATTTAGAGAAACACAGTACTATTCCCCTACCTTATACTGGGACACAATGATTACACTCCCAGTTTCTAGGAATTCTGGGTAGGCCTTTTTGGTTTTTAAACATTTGTTGTGTGTTGGTTTTGGTGTTTTTACTTGCACTAAAAAAAGGCTTTAAGAATACTGAAATTCTGCACCAAAAAGAGAGCAGTAAGAGTAAATAGACAACAGTGCATAATATAAAGACCCCATTCGATTTAGAAGTCACATGCAACAGGGACCAGTGATTTAAAAAAGAAAAAAAAAAAAAACAAAACACACAACCACAAAAAAACCCCCACCAAACCTCAGAAGCAACAGCTATCACCAAAACCATGGTACAGGCTCTGAAGACTCTCCCTTAATTACATTCAAAAGCAGAGCAATACAGGGTTCTAAATAATGGGTGGTGAGGATACTAGACTCAGGGCAGTAATGAAGCCAAAGAAAAAATTGTATTTTATCAAATCATCTATCAACTATTTTACTAACTTCCAGAAATTTGCCCAGCTAAATATCGCCTAAACCTAATCAACCCTAGATTCAGGCATAAATGAAAGATTTTAATTATTCTTCTTCTTGTCATAACCCAGCTATCTTCACCACCAATCCAGTTTTTCTGAATAAACAGTATAATTTTTATAAAGTATCAACTTCCATAGTGTTACGAAGTAATTATTTCACAGTATACACCTAATCTGTCCACAGTTCCTTACAATGTCACTGTAAAAAATCACAGCAAGTTTAACATGGATCTTAAACCCATTTTGAATATGCTATTACAGCAAAAGTGACCTACTGATGCGTTTGCTTAAAAAAAAATTTCTTTGTCCTCAGAACAATGATTTAAACGCTGTAGGTTAATACAAGTCTGTTGTTACCAACTGCTGACTGAGAAACTGAAACGCCAAAGAGCAAATGTTCCAAAGAGTGAACGACAGTATAATAGAAAACAGTTACATGGATAAATATGGCCCTTCTGCAGTAATAGAGGACAACAGCCTTGTGTCTCCTTAGGAATGTAAACCTGCTCCTCTAACAGTAATACTGAAGGCTTTGCAGTTTTTTGTTCATCTAAGTTTGCTCTCACCACAAATTATTATTATTTTTTATCCCCCTTCCCAATTCAAACATCAGAAAAATGGATAATTCAGAAAAGACTCTTAGTAAATTAAGTAAGGTTCCAGGAGAGGAGAAAACCTTCCACCTAAGACAAAAGTCTCTTTAAAACAGCTAAAAACTTTGAATGAGAAAGCACAATTTCTTACCTGTCTACAAGTGAGTCCAATAACTGTTACTGGAGTTTGTGCTGACTGGGATATATCAAAGAGGTTATAGAGCAGTGTCTGATTCTTGTGATGAACAAACAGGTCAAATTCATCCAGTATAAACAAGACTGGACAACTGCTAGTTCGATCTCCTGAGAAAGCAATTTTGAAAGTTAGTATGGTAAGATCATCATCAGACTTCCATCTCTACAGCTTTCACAAATTCCAGTTTTAACAATTTACATATTTTCTTTTAGCTTTTCACTAAGCCCTCCTTTCACATATGTACTGCTACAACAGTAAAAAGAAAAATACACTGAAAAATTGGTAAGGTTTTGTAGTATTCCACCAAGCATCATTTCTGGTTGCAAGGGAAGACAGACTTCTATGGCAAATTTTTAAAAAAACATTTTTAATAGCTTCAATCTGGATAAAACAATCTTTCCTTCATAGCTGACCAACACATCCAAGCCTTTATGGCATCAGATATGTTAGGTATATGTTTGTTTAGTATTACATATTTTTCACATTATTTTGTAAGCATGCCATATTCTTGGGCTAGATTTCTTCATACCACTTGTACAAGTAGATGAAAAAACATGTATATGCTAACTTTTCAGTCAAGTGACACACACACTGTATCAGAACAGGGGCTACTAGTATTTACCTTTCCTTAAAGCTTCAAGAAGGAACGCAAGATTTTCAGCAAAACTGCCCTACACAGAAAAGAAAAAAGTTTCACAATAGATTTTCAATGTAATTCTCAGAATTGTGTAACTACATCAAGTTCAGGTACGTAATGGAGGCCATTTCCTTCTAAAACCCTGCTTTCAAAACCAGTGCCTATTCAAAAATTTACAGCGTTACTTCACGTTGTATAATCATAACCTCTTCAGGATAGGAAAACTGAGTTAACTCCACATTGATCTACTTCTTTCCAGTCTGAAAACCCCAAACTAACTGCCTCAGACAGGCAAAAATTAGTTATCAGAAGAATGTCTACAATAAGCTAAATTTACAAGTAGCTTTATCTTTCCTTAAAAAGCTACTGCATACTCATTTTCCATCTACACACATGCAAAAACTGCCACCTAACGCGTTCCACTGAGAATGATCAGTATGCAGTTTTTTAATTTGCAACCTCATTAGATGAAAGCATCAAACATTCATGGCAGAAAACAATGACTTGCTATGACCATCCTGCTTCAGTTACACACACATTTACACACTCTCAAGCACACAAGTTGTGAGATGGGAAATAACTGAAGACCACAAGCCCTATCAAAGAAGGCAGAAAAGCCAATTTACTCTTTGAATGCGAGTTGCAGAAGCTAAGAAAGGAAAAGTTTCTATCAAGAGAAGTAAGGACATTCATGCAAACCAGTACGTTTCCGTGCCCATGTGCAAACAAAGGGATTAGATAGCTAAGAGTTTAAAGTAGTACTCCAAAATAACTTAATGGGGAAAATTATAGGGGAATTAAACATATTTATGTCCAGTTTTCCCTCCAGCATTTTTGGTAGTGGAACTGTGGACCTTGAAAGGTTGTTCTAGTTCTTTGTTGAAAAGACAATTCATTCAAACAGCTAGGCTGAAATTAAATACTTGCTATTTCCTTTCATTACTGCAACTGTATTTGGGAAAATTTTAGCTCACCATCAGAAAGGTTTTCCATTCTCTGTATCTAAATTCATTTGCGATAAGTAAGAAACCAAAGCCCAGCCTAAGAAGCAAGCATTTCCAAAAGATAATAAAGCCTAATAACTACAACCTACACTTCATCTTGTATTCCACACTAACCTAGTTCTCCAGTTTCTCTTAACTAAAGCAGTAACATCTTGGCTCTTTAGCTTTCCAAATGCAACTGATGAAAATAAACCTCATCTATTGAGATCTCACCTTTCTCGCCTCTCACAATTCTGCTTTAGCCACATGGATCAGTATTACACGTGACTCGCAACGGTGTGAACTCTGCCAATCTCAAAGGCCCTATCTGAAAGCAAAGGAGGAGATGATGCTCAGAAGGACCTTCTGTCATACCAGAAGATGGCCTCTCAAGAACACTCACTGAATAACAGGCTGTCCTGGTTTCAACTGGGATGGAGTTAATTTCCTTTCTAGTAGCTGGTATAGTGTTATGTATGAGAAGAATGTTGGTAACACACTGATGTTTTCAGTTGTTGCTGAACAGTGCTTAGACTAAGTCAAGAATTTTTCAGCTTCCCACACCCAGCCAGCAAGAAGGCTGGAAGGGCACAAGAAGTTGGGAGGGGACACAGCCAGGACAGCTGACCCAGACTGGCCAAAGGGACATTCCATACCATGTGATATCATGCCCAGTATATAAACTGGGGGGAGTTGGCCAGGGGGATCGCTGCTCAGGAACTATCCGGGCATGGATTGGTGAGTGGTGAGCAACTGCATTGTGCATCACTTGTTTTGTATATTCTGATTCTTTTATTACTATTGTCATTTTATTATTGTTATTATTCTCATTACTCTTTTCTTCCTTTCTGTTCTATCAAACTGTTCTTATCTCAACCCATGAGTTTTACTTTTTTCTTCCCTCAATTCTCTCCCCCATCCCACTGGGTGGGGGGAAGTGAGTGAGAGGCTGCATGGTGCTTAGTTGCTGGCTGGGCTTAAACCACAACACAGGCAACAACCAGGGTAGCCGAGATCACCAGCCCAAGTTATTTCACATGCAGATGAGTGAAATTTAATCTGAAGCACTTCAGTTATTCTCTTTTATTACTGACTTTACTACTAATAGAAATGAGTTTCTTATCTTTGGGACAAGGTCAATAGAAGCAAATATTTTAATAGAAATCCTATGCAAAATGAGAGCTCTAGGAAGCCTGGATAGATTTCCCTATGAACTACAAAAGGCTGCAAATATACTAAAGATACTGCTTTTTGACTGGTTAACTTGCTTACTCTTTGTCTTGAAGTGTTAAAGCTGGTATTTCCAAAATGCTCTACCCCTCTGAACAAAGTCTCTTCTGAATGCTTAATGTTTGCTTCATTCTGAGGCTTGAAGTAAATGTTGAGAGTGCCCTTCCATTCTTCCTCCTTCTCTAAGTCAAAGTTGATCTTTTGCAAAAAGTATCAGGATGCATTAATGTTGCTTAACTAGCAAAATGTAACGTTCAGCACTTGTGTAGAACGCGAGTATTTGTTGGCATGCTTTAAGTGTTTGTAAACCAGGGTCTTCACCGGTGAATGCTGCCACAGTTCACTACTGCCATCAATTATTAAATATTTTAAAAGAGAAAGCTTTCAGAAGACTGAGTCGGCCCATTGCAATTTTGCTAATAAATTCTCAGAGCCCATTCGGTCTCAACAAGCTGTATTCTATAAAGCTAGTTTTCTAGGCAAGGATTTCTGAGGGAGATAAGCGAAGAGTATAATAAAGTCAATACTTACAAAAACTTTATCCCCAACCACATTTTCCAGGTGCAACTGTCTAGTGATCTCCTTCAGGGCCACTTTATCATTGGTTTGCAGAAGCCCTGAAAGAAAATGATTTTTTCATCAAGAACTGGCAGTTCTCCTTCACTCCAAGAGGCCACATCTACAGCCACTAGAAACTTATCCAGAAGCTTCTCTCCATTTCCAGCCTTATAAAGCTATGCCTTTTTATAAATTAACACTGGACATTTTTGATATGTAATAAGTGGTTACTTAAAACAATTCGGTCAAAATTGAACTGATTTTTAACATTTTGAAAAGTCATTAAAAGCACAAAAGTTCTCTTTATATAGAGAGATACAAAGATGGGAAGGCATTTTGGAGCTCAGAGACAAATGTGTCTGTAACCAAGGCTAGATTACAACTGCTGAAACCAAAATTTTTGTTCAGTACATACAATATACAACAACTGAATATAACATAACATTTGAATTATGCTGCATTACTTGCCATTCAGATGAACTTCCAAGAGGTTCTCTCTAACTTGTTTCATTTCTGTGAGCTCTCTTAAGACATGATTTAATAACTAGGAAAAAGATACATAATTTCTTTACAAGATTAAAGTATTAACAGTAAGAAAAGTGTACAAATGGATATTATCAGATAGGAAACAGTATGTGCGGTTTCATTAGGTAACAATGTTTCTGAGTATTTTCAAGACTAAAACACTGAAATGACAACTTCACATTCACTATCATGACTGTAGCAATTACATTTGTTCATTTTGCTGAATTAGTAGGGAAAGAAATATAAAAATAACTCCAGTATTTTAGTCACTCATTTTTTGGAGTAATATCTAGGGGCTCTGCCTTAATGAAAAATCCTTTACGAGTTTTGAGACGTGACAGAATTTGTCTCTTATGTTAGTAGAGTATTTGGCTTCATTAGATGTTGTAAACAAAAATATTTGCTTTAAATCTTTAAGGACACTATGCTTATTCTTTTCTTCTTGAAGTTGGGAAGCATGAGAGAAAATGAAGTTGCACATTAAATTGCTTATAAAACTTAGGGGCCTGAAATCTACAGTCCATCAAGAACTTGTTCTCAGTAAAAGTCATAAGGAACTTGTATTAAAATACGTACAAGTAGTCGAAATGTTAACTTTTCATTCACTTGCTACTTCTTTGCTTTTGTTTCCTCAGCTGAGATTGTGCAGATCCCATCTATGTGTATGTATACATACATATGTAGACACAATTTTCTTGTCTCCAGCAGTCTTTTTTGAAAACTAAACATCTTTCACTTGATATAGAATAAGAAAATCATTCATTTGGCATACGTAATTTGCTTACTTATATTCTGGCAGGAAGGATGATGAATTTTCATCTTCACTATCCTTATGTAAAAGGTTTGGAAGAAAATTTAAACTTTAAATAATAAACATAGTTTGAGTTTTGGTGATTGGGGGGGCACGTGTTATTTGAGGGATTGTTCTGTTGTGGATTTTTTAAAAACTTTCACATTTACTCCAATTTGTTTGTAGTATAGAGCTCATCTAGACTCTTCTATTGATATTGTGTTTAGAAGCAGATACAGTTAGACTCCTATTACAGCTGCCAACATTTACTATATGGAAACCTGGAACAAAAAAGCTTATTCCCTTGGTTTCTTACGTTTACGCCCAATAAGCAGATGCCATCCATTCTGGCTAGCCCCTTATCCAACAGTCTCAACTGGACCTTGAAAGTCTACATTGCAAATACAAGAAAATCTGAAAACCATTTTCTGCACTATGAGAGTACTTGTTGCTTACTTTACAAATCCGTGAGTCTAAGAAAGGAAAAATAAACTCCAGTTCAAGCCCAGCAGGAAGTACATAGGTGGAAGAAACCTTATTTGCCACTGGTTTATCAACTCTTTCCCCACCACAACTCTGTAGTATTTTGACAATTATCCTTCCTCTGAAGCATCATGGGTAACAGAAAAAAGTAACAATACTGACTGGTTTTGAAATGCAGAACAAGCAAGCTATCAAAAAACTGGCAGAATGATTGGTGTCAGCTGTATCATGGATATGTTTACAATCTATTCATTTATTTCTATTCCACTGTATTTAAACGCTTGAAGGGCACTTGCATTAGCACTTGGGAAGACTTCCAAAGTAATTTTTCAATCTTGAATACTTTGTGCAGTAACAATGAACCTATTTATCACATTATATACTCATGTAAACATAAAAGACTTAAGTGTTTGCATAATATTAAAGCATATAACACTTAAGTTAGATGTCATTTGTTCACATGCCTCAACTAAAGAGTGCTTTTAAAATACAAAACCTACACTTGTAAATTATAACTAGCATACAATACTCGGCCTCCTAGGAATTGAGGTCACAATTTTTTGTGTGTTTTTTGTGTTTTTGTCAGCTGCACGTGAAGCTATTCTATTTTACAAAATCACTAGGAACTCAGCATTTGAAAAATTCCAGAAGATTGTTAGGAAATCATTTTCTTCATATTGTTATTCAACAGAATTAGCTCACAAGAAGTCCTAGAGAATTAGCTCACAAGAAGTCCTAGAATGTTTTGAAATTATGTGTAAACAATTAGCAATTCTCTCTTTAAAAAGAAGCAGAGATGAAAATTTAGCTCCAAAAGCTCCTAGGACTTCAGCAAGGTTATCTGCCTCATGCTTAATTTAACCCTGTATCAACTTTTAATACATGTTTATACCGCAGTCTTTCCTGATCCTCGGGGTCCAATAATGAGGGCAGAATTACTTTCTCCATGCACTGTAGATCGTTTCAGCAGTTCCAGCAGATGCCTGTGTTGACAATAGCAATAGGTAAAAAATTTCAAACCAGGCAACGTTCACTGAAATCATGGAAAATTCAGAGAATCTTTAGGACATAAGAGAAAACTTGATACATTTCAACTTGCTCTCAGAGCCAACATTCAGGGCATGCAAAATGTAATACAATAAAGCACAAAAGGGTAAGTGATCAGCTCTCAAAATATTTTAAAATAGTAAAACATGCAGAAGTCAGGAGTATTACTAATCCATAAAGTTCTACAATTCTCCACCATGAAAGGACAGACTTCAATAATATTTTTATTTTTTTTTAAGAAAGAAACAAGATTGCTTTCTGTGATACCACTATAGCTTACAAAAAAGGAAGACTGGCAAACATATTGAAGGAAATCTTGACACCAGGAAAAATTAATAATTTAGTGGAATATATTAATTTTGACAACCTTCATAAAACTGAATATATGCTAAATTTAGACATTCAAAGCTTGTGAATGCTAACAGCAATACTGAACTTCAATTTCACATTCTATTCCCACCCAAAGGAAGGAAAAAAGAGCAACTATAAATTACCTTCAGCTAGAGTTATTACCTAGTACCACATTTAAAGTACTTGTAACGACTACTGACACTTCCAATTCCCAAATGTTTACAAATGCATACATTTTTTTTTTGCTTGGAATATTAACATCATGGAATTGCTTCTAAGGAAGTGATAGAGTCATCATGGAACAGCTGTAGCAAATGCATGTGGTTTTATTCACTATCCGAGAGCTAATTACAGCCAAGAGCCCTGATACATCTTGGGAAAGAAAAACTAAGAGCTGAGAAGTTCATTGTGTTTTCTCTCCAGCATAATTCATCACCAGTGGCATATTAAGTAGAAGACAGTCTGTAAACTGTTTTTCAGAATTCCAATATAAAGAGGGGAGGCTTGTTTTGTAGAACACTAACATCACAGAAATACATTTTCTCACAACAGTAAACACGTTTGTGAGCTCTACACGTATATCACACTACCCTTGAACAACAAAAATGGTATTTTCCTTCCTGTAAGGGAAAGGAAACCAACGTTCACATCAGGCGATTCAACTCACATAAAAATGGATTGTTTAAAACAAGTTCTTCAGATACACGTTTGTTATTTTCAGAATTTGACCTACATCTGTAAAAGGATTAGTATTAGAATAGTATATTATTGTCACAATAGGTCCCTTCTTCCTAACTCTAATCTCTGCATTGGATGACCCCAAGAAGTAGGTTGCTTTAAATATGGGTCCTTACTTAAAGAAACACGATGTCGGCGCCCAAGGTTTAAGATTTACTTTTACCACAGTTACCAATAAACAGGAGAAAAATACGAAGTAAAAATAAAAATTTGCAACAAGAAAGTTTAACATTTTGCTTGGTCGGGTCATTAAACATAGCCTTAGAATATGCACTTAAAGTACCTTTCAGGCTCAAAAAGAAGCGTTTCAGGAATTACAGATTTGAAACAAGGACAAGAAGTCCAAAACTCAGAGCCTGACAGAATGGTTGTATAAAAACTCTTAAACTGAGGCAAACAATTTTTAGAAGCATTGTGCTGCAAGTCATTTAAGCCTGTATAATTTAGAAAAGCAGAGGTAGTGGAAAATTCTGACTTCACCTGATTATTTTACTACTGTGGTTAAAGTAGAAATTACTTAGCATTTGAATCTGCTCACTTACCTGTACTGATGTTCAATCCCAAACAGTTTTCCAGTAGCACAATCATGACAGAATCTTTCACGTAAAATTTTTTGCACCTACGGATATAACACAAGACACAAAGAATGCTTGGTGCTTCAAACACGAGAATGTACCAATAATGTAACGACTGCAGTAAAATATGCCCGTTTCTGTGGTGTCAAAACTACTCTGTAACACGTAAGCTTTAATTGTCATCAATGATATTGCGTCTTGAAAGTAAGAATGAAGTTGCAGTAGGTGGAATATTTAACAGACTCATTGTAGCAGAAAAGGGAAAATTCAATTCAATGATAGCAATATATGTCTTTGGTCCCTTCTGCTACGGTTTCTTTCCTTCACCCCCCCAAAAGGAATGTTATACTTGTCACCAAAATTAGGTCAGTAGTTCATCTAATTCATAGTTCTAACTTACTGTGTAATACAGGCAAGAAAACATTTACCAGGTGACTTAAATAAAAAACGACCCACTTAGTTATTCCCCCGAATCCTCAGTGAATACACTTTTTGCACCACTGGCAACAACATTGCAGCCTACAGCCTTCAAACATTAGAAAGTACCAAATTTACAGTTCCTGTGAAGATGTAGTTCAGTTCGGAAGGAGGACAGGAAGCAGTACGAAACTGAAGCTAATATTTGGCTTACAAAGGATGGAATGAAGTCTATCCAGCTTGCTTTTTAGATCAACTTCTGAAGTTCTTCAAACTGCACAGTGAATACAGTCATTTTAACTATTAGTTTGGATGTTCTCCTTGGGGTATCTTTAGATATCTGCACTGACTTCTGTTTTCCACGTTAAGAACTGTTACTTAAAATTGTATCTTCAATTCCCAAACAGCCAACCTTCAGCATCATAGCAGAATTCTTCCTACCACTTGACTAGCAGCACGCAGATAGGACAATCCCGTCTTTTAAAAATTTACAGGACTCTATACTACGACTTCTCCCCATCCCTCATTTAAGCTATCCTAAAATACCTGCACGCTCCATCCTTTCATAATGCTTGGTGTCCAGTTTAAGTGCTTATTGTCAAAGAATTTCAGAGATTAAATCACAAACTGTTAATGAAGTGATTTTCCTTTAAAATCACCTTGCCTTTCAGTCTAAGTGAATGGCCATCTGACCTAAAAACTAACTATATCATTATCATGCACATCTGTACCATTGGTTTTCCATTCTCTTAATCAGAGTTGGCTCATCTTCCCCCCACGTTTTTTTCTCTACATTCTTCAGTTGCACCTCTTAACCGAGTCCTTTTTCATTTCTGCTGAATCCTAAGAAATAATGAAAATAAGTGCAGCATTCTATCCCAGGTAAACATATACGGAGACAATACTGTACCATGAAGGATTTGTGTTTCTCTCATCTTAGGCAGGAGTTACTCATTCACACCCGTTTTAGCTGATCAGGCACTGTTCTGCGGTATGTTACTAACAGGCTTTTAGTATCTCAAAGATACATCTTCTTCTAACGCTTAGCTAATTTATAATTTATGACAGAATTATCACCATCAGCTCTAGGCGTTTGGTTTAAAAATAAATACATGTGGACACACCTTTGTGTAGTACTCCTCAGCAAAACCAAATAATGGATAGAAAAACAATAAGAAAACCTATTTTACTAATAATTCCACTTTATGAAAGGAATCCTTTTTTAATCCAAGCTGTGCTCATATACCTGAGTTTTCAGTACTCTTGTTGTTCTACTAAAGTCTTACTGATTTAATTTCCAGATTTATTCTGTTTTAATGAACAGTCAGCATTGTCCATCCACAAGGGAAAAGGTTTTCCTCCTATAAAGGAATTTTATAGGTAAATGAGGGAAAGATATTAAAGTATAAGAAATCACTGAACCAGAGGTAATTTGCTACAAAATGCATCACAGGTTTTAAGTAGCCACTTTGAGAAAACAGAAGAATAAAGCTTAAAAAAAACCCCAAACTGAAAACTGATTCGGCAGCTGCTGCCCTGCCTAATCTAGGCTGTTAAAAAAGTCACCTAGGTTCTGATTCACCCTACAAACTGGAAGATAAAGAATCTGATTAGATAAAAATAGATTTATGCAAATCTATTGCCGCAAACAGCTGTAAAAGCGAAAGACCACCCTTTACCATTTTTATTAAGACTCCAAAAAGTAGATCATTACCATAACACTTGAAGTAAGCAAGCATCAGGAGAGAAGCTGGAAGAAATACAGAACGCAAACAGAACAAAAACCACTTACAGCCCTAGAAATTACATCAAGTATCTGTGCATGCCCTTTTACCTGGTCTAGTAAAAAACTATAGAATGACATGGATGGCAGAGGATGGGAAAGTTCCGTAACTTAAAAACAAAGTCAGCTAATAAAGATGCTACTAACCTGCAAAATACTTTCTTCATTTGCTCCACTGCTCTCCTTTGACTTGCGTTTACTCATTGTGGAACTTTTCACCTTTAAATAGGAAAGAGAATACAAGTGTTATACTAAATTACTTTGTTTTCCAAATAATTGTTAGTCAGAAACTGTACATAAGATGTTAGTAAACTAAATTTAGTACAACAAACACAAGGCAGTTGCTCATTCGTAAGAGATTAAGTTGTAACGAGCACTGTTTCTTAATTGATGAAGATGTATTGGTTCACCTTACTAGTACAAAAAAAAAACCCAAATGACTGAAGCAGTTTTAGTTCATTTCTAATTAGATGAAATCCACGTTTACATACAACTTCTGAACAGCATTTGCTTTAGGCTGCTTTTCAACACAATGCAAACAGTACCTAATGCAACCGATACGAAAGTTTTTCTTCAAGTTTTCTTCCAAGCTCTTCTAGCAAGTTCTTAACAGCAACGATGACATTGACGAATCTGCGAATGACATACCAAGTTCCATGAAGACAGCACAGCTGCACACAAGCTGACCTCACACAGATCCAGGAGCATCACAGCCAGCAC
This sequence comes from Buteo buteo, assembly GCF_964188355.1. Classification (NCBI taxonomy): domain Eukaryota; kingdom Metazoa; phylum Chordata; class Aves; order Accipitriformes; family Accipitridae; genus Buteo; species Buteo buteo. The sequence continues at coordinate 51,450,170 of NC_134175.1, forward strand.
ATTTACACTTCAGACACATTATTGCGAACAAGCGAATTGATAGCTTTCAACTAAGTTGTACTAACAAGTGGCATTTGTACACCTTCTCCTCTGACCAACCACCAAGCCTAATTTGTTCGTTTTAATTGTGTTGAAGAGAGTTTGGAACAATGTATTTATGCTTCTGCAGCTGGAACAAGCTACAGGAGCACAGTAACACGTTAAGTCATGACAACTGAGTTTTTATAGGAACAGTTAGCTATCTATATTTATACTGCTGCAGCTTATAACAATAACCACAGATAAGCAGCATGAGTAAAAAACAATTCTCCCTCTTTGCATCAACAGAAAGCTTCCCAGACTTGGTCCGCAACCATTTACGCTTATTTTAGCACAGCTGTTCCCCTCTTCTCCCAATCTTGCTCCTTCTGTTGCAAGGCCCGCATTGTTCAGTCCCCTGGCACAGCAGCTATGCCTGCAAAGAACGAGACCAGCTACTAAAAAAAAATATATATATATATAGAAACGAAGCAGTCGTTGTGGGCCCAGACCCAGAGAAGTGTGAGGCGCAGGAAAACAACGCTAACGAAGCTGAACCGAAGCCGTCAGATTAATTAAACGGGAGCACAATAGCAACAGGACTACCGGACCAGGAGCGGTTTCCATCCGCAGCTCGCCAAGCTATACCGAAGCACCTCAGCCATCGAGTGCCGCTTCCAACCGAAAAATGCCCCCGGCCTCCCCGAGCTCCCCCGGGGTGCGTGAGGGGGTGTCTCTCCCGCCTCACCCCCCGCGCCGATGGGACGCGCAGAAACGGCCTCCACCACCTCCCGGTGGGGCGGGCGGCCCAGAGACGCCGGCCTATACAGCAGCAGGCCAGCGGCAGCCATTATTCCCCTCACACAAGCCAAACCCCTGGGCGGGGGGACGCCGCATCCCCCGCATCGCTCCTTCCCGCCCCCCGGCGCCTCACCTGAGCCGGCGGCGGCACTAACGGCCGCTCTCGCGCCGCCGCCCAGCTGCCGCGCTCCCGGCAGCGCCCGCGCCGCCCCCTTCACGTGACCGCCGGCTTCGCTTCTTCCTCCCCTCCCCTCCCCCGCTTCCTTTCATTTCCCTTCCCTTGCGCCCCCAGCCCGCCCCCTCACTTCCGCCCCGGCCTCTCCCCGCCACTTCCTTCCGCCCCGCCGCCGGATCTCCTTCCGGGTGCGCGCGCGGCCCTGTGGGAAGGCACGTCCCTCCCTCCTCTCCCTCTCCCTTCTAACCCCCCCCCACCTCCTCCTCCTCCTCCTCCTCCTCTCCCCTCCACCCCGCGGCCTCCCGAGCTCCCCCGGGGCGCATGCGCAGTGGCCTGCCTCCCCTCTTCCTCCCCGGCAGCGCCGGAGCCCCCAGCAGCCGGAGCAGCAGCAGCAGCAAAGCAGCGGCAGCTGATGATGAGGAGGAGCGCGGGGGGGGGGCGCGGGGGGGCCCGTTATTTATACCGTTAAAGGGACAGGGCGCTCCTTCCCCTCGGTAGCGGCGCGGGGGTAAGGGGGGGGCCGGTAGAGGCGCCCCGACTTTCTTCCCCCCCCCCTCCCTCCCTTACCCCCCCTTCCCTCCCTCCCTCCCTCCCCCCCCCAGCCCGGCCGGAGGAGCCCGGGGAGTTTCTTCCTCCGTGTCTCCCGTCCCCCCCCCCCCCTCTTTCCAAGCTCCCCACGGCTCCTCCTCGTCGTCGATCGTCGGGGAGAGGCGGCCCCGGCGGGAGGCACCTCGGCGGGGGAGCGGCAGGCAGTTGGGCAGCCCCCGCGCTCCCCCTCCTCCCCCTTTATTACCCTTTGTGTGCGTCTCCGCCTAGCGCCGCTCCGGGGACGGACGGGCGACCGGGGGGGGGGACCGCTGAGGTGAGTGTGGGGCGGCGGCGGCGGCGGTGGTGGCGGCGGGGGGGGGGGGAGCGGTCGGTGGTGGCTGGTGGCGGTGGTGGCGGAGGGGCCGCCCGCTTGTTTACCTCAGGGGAGGGAGCGGGAAGGCGGCGGGGAAGGGGGGGGGGGGGTGGCCCGGTGCTTGGCCGCGCTGGGCCGCGGGCGGTGGGGAGGGGGCGCCGGGTGCCCGCCTGTCACTTTCTGCCCCCTCACAGCAACGGGGGGGATCCCCCGTCCCCCCCTCACCACACACACACACCCCCCCCCCCCTCCCCGGTACGGTCCTGCCGGAGCTTTGTTGTCGCCGGGGCGCGGGTGATGCCGCGTTTCTCTCCCCGTCGACCCGGGGGGGGGGTTTGCTTCTTACCGACCCCCCTCCCTGCTCCCAGCACCGGGTTTGGGGGGTTAATGTCGGCTTCGGGGGGGGCTCTCTGCTGAAGGCGCGGTGTTGTGAGGAAAGTTCGGGGTGGCTCCGGTGGGTGCTGAGCCCCGGCTCGTCTCAAAAGTGTTGTGGTTTTGTGTGGTTTTTTTTTTTTATTATTTTCTGGCCGCAGCGGGGAAATTCGGTGGCCAAAATAACGGCAGGGTGCTGGGGAGCCCTCGGGATTTGACCCCCCCCGCCCCCGGTTGGGCTCTCTGCGGTGGTTTCAGGCCGTTCTTTGAGTTATTAAAGCCCTGGGGTCGTTAAGGCCCCGGTCGTACAAAGACCCTACTCGTGAGCTTAACTTCCAGCGATAGTCCAAGAACTGGACTCCCGAGGAACGTCAATGTTTGCAAGATCGGAATCGGTGTTGCGCGTTTGATAGCAGTACGTGGTTATTGCTGGTGGCTGGCTATATTTGGTCAATGGTTTGCTCAATTATATATGTCGTGATCTGTTTTTCCATGGCCTTCTGCTGGGAAGGCCAAATGTCTCCATCCGCGCTTACGGTTTGTTAGGTCAGGTACCACTGGTAGGCTGATCTGACCATATGTGGGTTTTTTGTCTACCAATTAAAAGGAAAGTTCTGTGTCAAAATGTCTGAAATAGATTAAAACGTAAGGGGGCAAACTAAATGCCTAGCTCAAGGAAATATCGGAAGAAGCCTTCTCGAGATTTGCAAGAATCCAGAAGTAAGAGTTTGGGCATTAATGCCAAGTTGAAATAAGAGTCCTCTGCATAAGTAGGATGTTTATATTAAAATTGCTGTTGTCTGCTTATTTCTGGAGCTTAATTATGTCCTCCGTAATTTTAAAAAGACGGTTTGAGTGTTCAGTTTATTAAGTACTGTGGAGCATGCTGAACCGTGAAGTAGGCCATGAAGTATGTATTTCAGTGGGGCATCACGGTTAAATGGTGGTCAGCAGAGAGCGTGTGTCATCTCTGCCTCACGCTGGAAGGATACCCACAAGAAAGGGCTCTCCTGAAATGCTTTGGTATCTCCCATTTCTAATTGGTACATACATGTCTTGTGCGAAGCAGCAATTTTGTGATCAAACTGGAAAGAGTTTGAGAAAGCCGTAATTTGATGGGGTGGAAAGAATGAGAGAAAAATATAGTTGGACCTATACTTGACAATATTGTGAGGAAGAATTGAAGGTAGCAGCCATAACTGTAGTTCTTGCTAATAGTTTGCCATTAGTTTTCTGCTAGCTTGTGAAAACAAGATTACTTTGGTTTTAAACACGTGAAAAACACGCAATAAGCATAGCCAAAATGGGCAGATATGCATATAAAAACCCGTTCTTTGAATGTGTGACTCTCCCTTTAAGTTAGTTTACTACAGGCAAGAGTTGGACAGCAAAAGACTGTCCAGGAGTAAAGGACACAGTTTTCTTTTTTTTGTTTTGGTTTTTTTTTCATGACAATGCTTCCTTTCTCAACCTGAGGTACCATTGATCTGCTTTCATCTGTACATGGAAACCTATAGCGGCTACAGGATTATGCTCCCAATGTATGTAGAGCTGCAGATCTGCCTGCAACTTTCACGGCCTACAGCCAACGGGATGTGTTATTTATTACGGGGATTTAACAGTTTAATTTCTTTGTGTTTTAGTGTTAAAAATAGGTATGATGTGATTTGATACGATTGCTCGGTAAAATACCCTAACAGAATTCTAAAGCCAGGCAGAATAATGCGGGGTCTTCTCTTACTTTAAATCCTAGCGATAAAATTACTAATAAAACCTTCATTTCCATAGGCCTCCAGCTCCTGCAGCCAAGTCTGTGCTGGAAAGACAATTGCTGATTTGGGGGTATTGGGTAGGGAAGGTCCCTCCTGAGGAGCCAGCCACTGGTGGGGCTGGGATTCCGAGTTGTGTCGGAGGCAATTCCTGCATTTCTGCGGCACCTGGCACAAAGGGGTCTTCAGGCTGGTTTGGGGCTTCTGGCTGCTGTTGCAACAGCCTTCTAAGAACTGAAAGAATTGACTCAACCTGCATTAAGGAAGTCTGCGTTATCAGCAGCTATAACTAAAGGGCAATACGATTTTTTTTGTTTGGGTTTTTGAGCCAAAATTGAGAATTATTTTCCTGTATTCCACGTTGGTGGCTTCCCAGACTCTAGGTCAGAGAGATTGTTTTGAATTAGCAAGGAGCCTACCATGGCAAAATGTAGGCTGTGCTAGACATAAAGATGCTTGCTGTTCAGGCCAGACTTATATTTGTCTTGAATAGTCTTTCCTTGGAGTTTGCTTTCTAACCTTTCTTTGTAGATGAATGTGTTAGTTTCTATTTAGACTAGGTAGGCGGATGTTTGAAGAGAATCTTTATGATGCAATACTTGCAATAATTTAACTTCTCTTTGCTTGCAGTCCTTTCATTCTTCTTTGGCTCTGGAGGAATCAGTCTTTCTCCTTGTTAAAAAGCACTGAAGATCTTGGCATAAGTAACAGTCCACTCAAAAATGGAATGCCTTGGTTTTCAGCTGGGTTATTTAATTTGGTTTGTCAGTAGATTTTTTTTTTTTTAAACACCACCACCACCACCACCACCCCCCCCCCCATACACACACACTATTATTCGTGGCGATTCCTTGTATGTGGAAGATCAGTAACTTGAATACAGTCCATAACTAGAAAATTAGTTTCTGAAGCAGCAGCAGTGAGTGCTTATTGTGGATGTTCCTTCTGGAAAGCAGTAGACCAGGTGGGTGGCCCCTTGTGCCCATCTGGAGCCCCACTAATGTCAGTGTGTCTTTCTATGGGCTTAAGAGACCACATGCACAAAGCAGCTTGCAGGAGAAGAATCTCATCTGTTAATGGCTCGGGACACAAATTTTGAAAGTGGCTGAGCTTCCTTTCCAAAAATAATATTAAAACTTTTGGAGAGTGGGGAGTTCGGTTTCTTCTTTTGGGCTGCTTCAGTTGTTTGGGAGCTTGGTTTTGTTTGTTTGGTTGGTTGGTTTTTTTTTAAGGACCCTGTGTTGGTTTCTGTTTTGTCCCTGTGGAAGTGGGTGTCAAAGTTACCATTGATTTTAACAGTAAAGAGATATAGGATACATTTTTGAATGCTCTTATGTCATTAGGGACCTGCTTATTCTTTTTAAGAGTTATTTGAATGTTTGAGGCCACAGGCTTTCACTGGCTATTCTTTGTAATTATTTTTGGAACTATTAGGTGGAATAATACTGCTCGATTGGTTTGAAATAGGCCTGCGCAGGAACCAAAAGGTGTATTAGGAATAAAATGTTGGAAGAGCATTGGAGACAGATAACAATTAAAGCATCCTGAAAGCTATGTAGCTAGAGTTAAACCAAGTGGGATGCTAATAAAAAGAAGCAGTTAAGAAATTAAGAAGTGCTGACTCCTTTCCTCTCTTCAAATTCCAAGTTCTTTATTATAGCGATACCTATTTTTGTGATGAATCGTCTACAAAGGAGTTCAGGCTTTGCACTATTTTTAAATCGAGGTAAAATTTGTCAAAACCACTTAGACTGCAATGTTATGAAGTGTATGAGTACGTATGCATACGTGTTTAGCTACATACACAAGTGCACATGTGTGTATACAAACAAGTATATGGAAGAAGTGTGAAAAATAGATACCTTAACACAGTACTTAAAATTAAAGCGACTGGGTGGCTCCAAAGATCTGTATTTTGAGCCTTTTACCTCTAAGTTGTTGTTTTGATCTGGCACATGGCAGCAGGAATCAGTCATTACCGTGAGATGGCTATTCATAGACCTTTGTGAAATGAGTTGATCGTCTCAGTTTATCTGCAGCTTGACAGGTGTTCCCATCACAAAAATCTCCACTACCTCCTGTCCTTCCCATGGGAATGACTAAGGAACAAATCGTGGAGAGTGGCTTTGAGTGTTGGTTCCTTGGGTTGGAGCTGAGAAACATTGTAGAGGGCAATAGGGAGGGCTGGAGATGCCCAAGATACAGTTGCCACTTTGTAGTTTGTTTGGGGTTTGTTGTTTTTGTGTTTTGGGGTTTTGTTTGTTTGTTTTTGTTTTTGTTTTTTAAATCCTCTGTTTCAGTAGCTTTAAATTTAGTTAAAAAATGAAATGGTAAAATGTCTGGAAATTCTTTTCGAGGTTTCTGATAACTTTCTTTTATCAAAGAATAAAGGATTTCATTTATTACTCTGGTTAAATTCTTCAGTGTGCTGTTTTTATTTATTTATTTATCTCTTCTACAGGAAATATTTTAAAATAAAGTAAGCAAGCAGTATTTGAAAAATTCTTGTCACAATATCTGGTAACTAAGACCTGTAGAAGCAAGATGTGAGTTACATGATTCCTATATGAGGTAAAATTGAAGCCCAGGATTAAAAAAAAAATATATATATACACTCATAGTTTTTGCTCAGTCTACATTTTCAGTGCCGTTAAATCCAGAATTATTTTGGTGACTTACTGAAGGAGGAGTAATCTGAAATGTAAATAGCATCTTAAATATTAGGGCCCTTGGTTTGCAGCATCAGTAGCGTGGCCTCGCTAAGAAAAATTCCCAAGTGAGGGAACAAGAACAGTTGTCAATTGTTTGCACAACAAATCCTGTTGGATCAAATGGTGATATTCTCAACATTTAGATAAAGAGAGGCTTGCAATAATGTTGCCTTGTACCCCGCTGCCAAAGGAAACAAATGCAGTCTAAGTTAGGAGAAAAGTAAAAGTCGGCCAAATAGAAGCTAGGCCTATGTATCATAAATATAGATAGTCTAATTTTTCCATTCGTACTGCCTAATGTTTCAAAAACACGTAAATTAAATTTCAATTTGCCAAGTTTAGACTTTATTTTTAAGCTCTGGTAGATCGTTGCCACCACGTTGTTTAGGATTATCTGTTGTGACAAACTAAACCCTTGACAAAAACCAAATGTTTTTCACATTTTTATATTCATCCTTTAAGCTTTTACCTGTATACCTCATGTACATTTTTATATAATATATACACTCATGCATGCATATTTATACATACATGTGTGCGTGTATATATACATGCATATATATGATTAACCCCACTAGAATGAGTACAAATGTCATGTGTTTTGGTAGGACTCAAGCTGTAGCATTGACAATAACAAGCAGCTGGCACTGGCTTTATATGTTGACTGTGTTTGCACCTAATCTGCTTTTAAATTAAATATATTTTAAATTTATTTAATTTTTTGCTTTTAAGACTGATGCAATGAAGATTTGTACATCTTTAATTTTTTTTATATAAGCACACCGTCAACTTAAGGAAGTAAATTTTATTTATTTTCTATGTATGTAGAAGACAAGCACAAAAAAAAGTTTTTGCTGGATCTTCTCATCCGAGCCCTAGATGAGGAGAATTTTTTAGTATCTGATATTTTCGTAAGAAAACACTGCAAAAGTGGACGAACGAGATCATTGATTAAAGAAACGAAGTAGTCAGAAATCTCTAGCAAGCTGATTTTTTTAGAACAGAACTTTCTTTTGTCTTTTATGGGCTTGGGGGCAGAAGGAGGGGGGATACATTGTCCCCTCGTAATCTTTATGGGGAAGAAGCTCAGCTAAAGCAAATTATGAGAGGGATCAGATTTAAGAGGCAGACATGTTGGTATAAGTTGGTGATGCAACGTGTTTTTGTTATGATGTTCTTGAGCATGGCTACTTGAAATGTGAAACGATATTATAAGCTCTGCTGGTGTTTCAAAGTTCAGTAACTTTTCTTGATGCATTTTGAAGTCTGAAGAGAAAAAGTCTTTGGAAAATACCGTTCTGGTTTGCAACCGTTTGTTTTAAAGTTTTCTGGCTTTTTAAATTTTTTTCTTGAAGGATCAGACTGTGTTTCTCAAGGATAGCCCCCTTTGAGAACTTAAAGTCATTTTCCTCAGAAGACTCCCATTCATACTATCTTAGGAAAGGTTAGGCTTTTTTAAGGTACTCTTTCAAAATATTTTTCCTGCTTTAACATTCTGTCACACAGGAGTTCTTGCCGAAGGGATTCTTGGCCGTTTTAGAAACTGTAATCTAGTTAAAAGGTTTGTTTATGCTTCCCATCTCTGTTCTGCTGATGGTATTAGAGTGCGGGCCAGAGCCAGGCAGCTAACTGTTTATAGCAGTCAAACTTCAATTAAAGCTGCAGCCTTCAGTTTACTAAATATCAATATGTTCATGGCAGCTGCAAAGAATTGCAGAAGGGATGAAAGTAGAGTGGTGGCCTATGATTTCTCTTTCTCAATAAATTTTTTTCACTTGCTCGTTTCATACTTAGAATCCTGTGTACACTTTCAGATTGAAAAATGTTTTGCATTTTGAAAGAAGCTGTCTATGAAAGACAGAGATCTATATTTGGGACTGTATCTTTCTGAGGCAAACTTTCATTGATTTCAGTGGAAGTTTTGTCCTAAATAAGGGCTGTGGAGTATGTTCCTCTGTATCGAAGCAGGTAGCAAAATTCTTCTACCACAACCGTTGCATAGGCTGTTGTCCAAATTCAAAGTACCACTGACTTTTCTCTACTGAGATAATGTAAATGTTGAGGGCTGTGAAGCCTCAACTTCTCAGGGTAGCAAGCATAAGCTATGTTTAGTGGACGATAACTCAAGAATTTGTGTGTTTAAAAAAAAAAAAAAAAAAAAAGGCAAACTAATAACATAGATTTCATTTAAAACTTTAAACTTAAGGCTGATGTTTGGGTTTAAGGATTATGTATTTAAAAATATGTGAATTGTTGGAGCCTTTTAAAACACACATGGTTTTCCTTGAAGTCTGCCTTGGTGTTATAAAGTAATAAAGCACGTATGTGTCTGTAGGCCATCTGAACCGAAGCAGCAAACCGTATCTGGCCTGTAGGCTATTGGTTCCTCACCTCTGTTTTAAAATTAGTAAAATCATTTGCAGTGTGATTCATTTCTAAAAATTACTTGTCCATCTGTGCAGAGCGTACTAGCTATAAAGTTGCAGGGCTCACTGTGATAGTGTTGATGTTTTTCTGAAAGTTGCATTACTCTTGTAACGTCTTTGTTGTAGCTTTTGTATCACACTTTGGCCAAATTATTTTTCTTGGATTAATACAGTTTGTATTAGGCATGTAATTGGGGTATTACAATATTGCTGTGTAAGGTGATTTTAATTTTTTGAAATTATCGATAAAGTATTTGTACTCTTGATATTTTGTTATTAAAAATACATATATAAAATCTTTACACTAAGGAAAAAAAATAAAGGGTCTATTCTGTTTGCACTGATGTCAGTGCTAAAATATTTATTAACTTCCTTGGGTGCGGGATCAAACCCTAAACCTGAATTTTTCATGAGTTCTAACTTCACAAAGGTATTGGGGAATGAGCAGTTCTAACCATGTAATGATCCCAAAAGCTGGTTGTTAGGCAGCTTCTTAATCAGCTGGTATGTGGAGTCCTAGCGGGTCACCTTACATATTTAGCTTTCTTCCTGTGCTTGTGGTTTTTGCTGGTCTTTTTCCCATGCTTCTTTTCTTAAAAACTTCACAGTTATGAATCAGTCTTAATCATTTTTTGTAACTCAAGTCATTGTCTGATGTAAGAGTTCTACTAAGAATTTGCAGATGCATGGTGAGGTAGAATTTAATAAGCATATCCCTAGAACTAAAGAATAAACAGCAAATTAAAAGATAATAATTTTTAAGTTCTTTTCTATGTAAAAGCTATTTATGAATACTTTGTGCCAGTAAAGGTACAGTGTAGGAACTACATTGTTTTTCTTAAATAATAATTATCAGAGCAGTAACTGTTGTTTTGTCAGAGAAAAAAAAAATATAAACTTTGTAGAACCAGTTGTTTATGATTTTTTCTTTTATTTGAAAACAGTTGATTGACTTTCTCCAAATATTGATCTATGCTGAATAAAAACAAATTTATTCAGGTTTTTTTGAAGTTATGGGCTTGATACAAAAGCCTGAGACACACTTATCCCATAATGGAACTGTTGGAAGTATATTATTCTCATTTTTTATATTATTGCATTTAGCAAAACAGTTTAAAAAGTGTTAAATGTTCAGCTTTTACTAATTATTGCAAATAATCATAATACTTTGTGTGCACTGGAATTTATTTATGGTATCTGTATGTCTAGAATGTTTCTGAGCTTCTGTTATAGAAAGAATGAAATACTTCTTAGTTTCTGTTTTGGTAGATAGTAGTCAAAACTCGTATGTAATATATGCAAACGTTCAGTATAATGGTGGTGAATGTAAACTTATTGCTGATGACTGGTGAACCTTAAACTGAAGATATCTTAAAGCATCTCCAGTTATTGTTGTCTTGAAAGTAAGCTCTTTATAGAGACTTATATTTAATGTCTTATTGTAGGGTCTGAAAAAAGTCAGTTAGCATGTGTACTAGAGGTCTCCACTGATAGGTAGTATTTTAGGATTAAGTTATATCAAGCTGTATGTTCATAAAAAATATGCAAATAATTACCACTTTTTTTCATCTCTGCATTAAGCCTGTCCAGTGTCATTCATAATTGTTCTGTTCTCAATTTGCATAGACTCTCCTCTTGTTTACGTATGCTTTACTCACATACTTTATTTTGCCCTAACAGAAATACCTAAGAACTTACTGACTGTTAGTTGGCCTAAGAAGTAATGTTTGATGCTCAACTTGGTGGCGTTTTTCTGAGTGTCAGTAGTGCAGTGAGTTTGGAATGCCACAAATAAACTGGAAACTTCAGAGAATGCATCACTAGGTAGAAATATTTTTTATTTTTGTGCAAACAAAGGATGGTGAAGCCTGTTTCACCGGAGAGGCAGGTTCCCTGAAGCTGCAAGGTGCTGCCTGTGGATAAGTCTTCCTGCTATTCGCTGTGGTATTCAACATTAACTACCTTTACTTTAAGGGAAGATGGTGTTTTGCTCTCTGTAAGAGAAAGGAGGATTATAACCGAAAGCCTCTGTAGAGGCCTTGTGGTGTGGGAGTAGGAAGGAAGCAAGCAGTGAGACGTTAGGAAGTAGCAGACTTTGGGGAGAGGGGTTGGTGGTCAGGAGCAAGGCAGCGTAGCGAGGGTGAGAATGGGAACGGGGGGAGAAGGGGGATGCGGTGGGGAGGGCAGTGGACGGAGGCAAAGGAAGCGTTTGGAGAAGAGCCGAGGGCTGGGGGGGCTGGGGGGAGGGCAGTGCAGAGGTGGTCAGGGCTATAATGAAAATTGGAAGGCACTTGGGGAACAGGGGCTATGTGGCTGTGCATAAAGTATTTGGAGGAGATCTGGTAACGGACATGATGGGAAGGGGAGATAGTGACTATTTAAGGGAAAAAAACCCCAACGCACTGATAGCCTTACCGAAGACGCAAGTATGAAGCCCCACAGCTTATGTTTTCACATGCAGTATCAACTGGAAAGTGCTGCTTAATGACAGTCCTTACATACAACAGAGTCTCAGGATGATTTTGAAAAGGGAAATAAATAGGCATCCGACTACTGTCGGGCATATAAATAATTTCGTAATGCTGTCACTGTTGCTGCCTCGACTTGGAAGAGCTTAAAGTTGTTATGGTCTAGATCGTCAGGCGTATTTGGACACCAAGCACCACTGTTTTCAAATGATAACTGGTATCAGTAGAAAAGAAATGCTTAAATATCTTTGAGGTCTTTGGCCTAGATGTTTAGGTTTCCATGAGTTGAAGTCTCTAGGCAACTAAATACATGACTTGAGTTCAGCTTTTTCTTCTTTGTCCTACTTCAGTTCTGTCTTGTGGCTGCAAACTCCACGTCTTGGTTGAGAAAAGCATCAGAGAATTCTGCTGTTTCCGTAGCATAAACAGCTCTCTTTGTCAAAGACCTACATGTTTAAGTTTTCATTAGGAAAAGCATCCCATCATTATATTCTGAAAAGGGTGACTGAAATGCTCAGCATGCCTTCTCTGGCTTGCCATTATTTTGTTTACTTTGACTATATTCTTTCTTACTCGTCTCTAGAGTAAACAATTCTAATCCACTGCTGTACATGCAAGTCTTTTTCGTTATTTATTTCTGAACCTCCCTATTTTTTTTATGCATCCTTTTGACATCAGATGACCAGAAGTAAACACAATATTCCTAGTGAGGAGAAACTACTGATTTATATGGATTATTCTAATCCAACATCATGCAAGCAAAATCAAAAAATAGTTTGACTACCTAATGATTCAGAAATGCAGAAGTGTTGCCAAAAATTTTAGCATTTGTTAGCTTTACACTTCAGCAAATGCATTCTGGTAGAGAATTTAACTTCTTTGTTTTAACTCTTATCTTCAGAGTTTTAAGGCTATCAATTTATTCCACAAAACCAGAAGCGTGTGTTTTACAATTAATAGAAATAAGAAAATTATTTTTTAAATTGCTTGCATCTTCCTTTTCGGGTAAATATTTCTAGACTTACATATACAGGGACAAACATTCGTCCATTGAATACAGCCAGAAAAGTTTTTTTTATTGAACAGGAGCTTTAATATGATTTAGCATTTTCTCATTTGAGATAATGGTCTGAAGTATGGCTTATGCCATAGGAAATAAATTCAGTTATACCTTAGTGAGAAAAGGAGTATCTCTTGAATAACATCGGTTTCTGTGTATTTTGAGTGCTTAAATGTATCAACAGAAATAGGAACAAAATTTTTTGAGGAGCCTGAGCAAAAGTAGGAACCAGATGTGTTGATTTTGTAAGCATTAAACAGTCTGCATTTTAAGAATTATTCTCTAATCCCTTTAAATTCAGTGCCTGACGAAATTGTTTTATGTGCCTTTTCTGGACAGTGTTTTTCTGTGTATTTGTCAATCATAACTGGAGCCCTGGTATTACTGTAATATAGAATAATAGTTATAATGAGGGATTTTTTTTTCATTGACTTCCGTGAAAATTATTTTGGACCTAATACAGGGGGATGATTTTACATAGTTCAATAAAGAATAAAAAAAGAAAAGTGGTAATTTAGGATGAACAGTAGAAGAGACTTCTTGTAATGAGAGAAACTTGATTTCTAAATTTAATTTCTATCGGATAGCTTAAATTCGAATTGCTGATACCATTCTATGTTAGCTTCTTAGCTTGCCTACAAGAGAAGATCTTTGCACTTACAAGAAATGAACTTAATTTTTTCATTCCTTTTTTTTCTGTTCAAGACATAAAAAAACCAAACAAAAAAACAAACAAAAAAACCCCAAAACATACCCGACCCCAAACCTGTCCCAAAGTACTTAAATGTATGTTTTTCTCTAAACTACAACAGCTGTACAACATTGTTTTAAATACATATTCTGATACAGTTCTGCCAAAAACAAGAAAAAGGGATTTGTTCAATCAGCTGCAATAAAATTATCTGCAAACTAGTAATGAGTAACTTAGGCATTCTCCCCATGATGCAGCATTTGATGAAAAATATGTTAATAAATATTTGCTTTAAGTTAGAAAACCAGACTTGAGAGGATTCAGTTTTTTATTTAGATTTTTATATAGTAATACACAGGTCAGTTGACTATTTTACTTCAGAAAGGTTGGGGGGGAATCTAACAAAGTGAAAATGCGTGTTCTGTGTGAAATATAAATATATGCTCAGCAACTGGATTGATCACTGATAATGTTACTTGTTAGATGTTTTTCTCACTATTATAAAATAAAAAAAAATTCAAACTTAATTGTTTTGGATAAAAGTGAGGAAAATAATAAAAGTCTGAAACATTCCAGTATGAAGTATTAAATAGGAAATACATGGAGATGTTAAAAGTTTAAGAGTGCTGGCCTCATTTTCATTTATAACCAGGGAGCTTTACAATACTTTTACATGATGTTTACCATGACTTTTGCTTTTTACTTTAAAATAAAGTAAAATGCATTTTTTTTCACAGAAAAGTAAGTCATGCATTTTGTCATCTTGAAATTTTAGGTGGTTTTTGTTTTCTTTTTAATATTATGTACTGTGATTTGGTGCTACCATTATAATATTAAATGTTACTAACACGTTTTTAGTAAGAAAACTTCAAAATAATGTCTGGACAGAACACTCTGTTTCTGTAGAGAAGATAATTGCTCTCCTAAATTTGAATAGCATATATTTGTGTGTGTATGTATCTGGCTTTTTTTGAGGCTACTTCATTTGATGGTATTATCTCATAGGCATTGCTTCCCTTTGAGATGGATAGGACTTGTACCTCTCTGAGAGGTGAGCTTATGTCTGGTAGTGAAGTGTAGCATATTTTCTCTGTGCAGTGGAAAAAGAAGTTTATGACTTGGGCAAAACACTTTCCCCATTCTGTAGAGCCTTGTGTGTTTAGTGTCCAAAAACTTTTTCATAAATACAGCTACAGAATACCTAAGGCTATTCAATTCATCTTTTCAAGGGCAAAGGATTTTTTTCCTTTCTTTTTTGATTAAATTTTTTGAGAAAGGGAGCTGTCAGAACAAACTTTATAGTTTTTCCTTTGTTGAATTGACACTCTATAAAATTTTATTTTAGCAGATTTGATGCAAGAAGGAAGAAAATGATAGACTACAAGTAGGGCACAGAAGAAAGTTGTAGGTTATTAAATCTTTTCAAGGAGAAAAGGAAGTAGTTCAGTGTGCTCACAGAGGTTCCTGTGTCAGCATTTGAGAAGCCTGGAAGAGATTATCTTCAGCCAACAGCAGGTAACGAAGGACAGGATGTGAAGGGAACACTGAACTACCAGCATGAAGGAAATTTGAGATATTAGCCTGTTTCAGGACTGGTTTTGCTTTAAGATGTCTTCTTGCTCTGCCGTTCTTGAGCTATAGTGTGAGAGAGAGAGTTTTGAGCACACAGATTAAAAAGTGAATGCTAGTGTCTTGAAATAGACATTTTAATAGGCTTTTGGCTTTTTTTTTTGCATGAATTTATCATTAAGGAGAAATGATAGCAATGCAACAGATAAATTGGAGCAATTTAACACTTCACACACCTGTTTGATTTTGGGGGGAGTTTTTCCTCCCCATACTGCTATCCGCATCTGTGTACATTTTAGTTAGAACTGGCTGCTGTGTTGAGGGCATGGGCAGTATTAATAGAATTAGTTAGGGGTCATTTGGCCAAAGGGTTCCTGTCATAATCTGTCAGTTCAGTTCTCTGTGGCAGGTGAGTTGGGTATTTAGGCATGTGTATCGCTCCACCTGCGGCACTGGTATTCTGTTCTGCACCCCACTGAGATTTCTTAGCTGGATTTTAGTTTGTCTCCAGCAGTGAATTTGTCAAAAGGACATCAACGTTAAAAAAAAAATAAAAAATATTAGCTGTCCTCCCAACCCTGTGAATTGGTAATGCTTCTGGAACGTACACGAGAGAAAGTGGGGTGTGTACGTATTGAAGAGTGGAGCAGGTGGAGCCAGGTAAGCTGTGCTGAAGCTATCAAGTCTGTAAGATCAGTCTTGTCCTTGCCAGTTGAAACTTGTGTTAGGCTTGCACGTATCATGAGCATAATCCTGTACTCGGATGCCATTCTCACAGAAAATTGCTTGTTATTTTAGATGCATGGGATTGGCCTGGCTAGGGCCTTTACTGATACTGACCCTCTCTGATAATGAGGGTCAGTGTCAGCATATAGTAAAGTTACAGAATATGCCTATGCAAAGACACAAGTATGAACGCATATGGAGCCGGCTTGCAGAGCCCAATACTTTAGCAGTGCTGTCTGTAACCCAGACATGTATAGCTGTATCTTGCAGTTGTGCTGTATTGTTGCTAACTTTCTGAAGTTGTAACTGCTGTAGCAAGCCCGTGAGTTACTACACTGTGAAAGATTATGTTTGTCCTCCTTAAGCCCTCTTGCATGAGTGTTTGCCATCACCTTTTTTAAGCTAAGGTACAGTTTATTCAATTATGTTCGTCACTTCGGCCTTTTTCCAGCCAATGCCAAACCCTGATTCTGCCACTGTGGGATGGGCTGCACCTGCTTGGGGCTGAACTGTTGTTTCAGCAGGTTACAACCAGAGATTTTGAGAGAATTACAGACAGCTTTCCAGCAACCCCTTCTGACTTGTAGGAGGCACTGACTCCTCTCAGAGGGGAGTTGTTATAGCAGGCTGGAGAGCTCTGTAGTTTCTGTAGCTGGCTTCTGTTGCA
Source organism: Buteo buteo (assembly GCF_964188355.1). Classification (NCBI taxonomy): domain Eukaryota; kingdom Metazoa; phylum Chordata; class Aves; order Accipitriformes; family Accipitridae; genus Buteo; species Buteo buteo. The sequence continues at coordinate 51,466,524 of NC_134175.1, forward strand.
AGGCAGTTGAAACGAGATGAAATCATATGGATATGAATGCTTGAGAACTTTTAGAAAGAAAGTCTGTAATATGTGGAACTTTTCTGAGAGTATGCCACTTGTCCTTTGTCTAACCAGGGAAATAAGAAGTAAAACAACAGCTTGAAAGCAGGTGAACATTATCCAGGCTGCAGTAGTTTGAGAATCAGACAAGTTTTGGGAACTTGTCATTTCTGCAGTCATGGAGACAGTCGTTAAATATGTCACATTCAATACACAGTTTATTGAGCAGTTTACTGACAAATGATGAGTAGAACAAATGTATCTTGAGTGATAGCTGGTTTTGGAGAGGATGGTCTTCCCTGGGTTAATCGTGTTCATATCTGTTTGTGAAATTTCACTTGTGAAGATTACTGTCTGGTAATGCAGGTCCTAGCCATATTAACTCTCTTCCAGTAACAAATATAACAAGGTTGCATTGGCAAAGTGTACAACTTCACACAGCTGGGAAGACCTACCATTGCTTCATTTAGGTAAATAAAGGTAGGCCTATTCACACATTTCTGAACAATGTGATTTTTAAGAGGAATATTCCAGTGTTGTTTCAGAAGATTTTGCCCATTTTACACTTCAGTGACTACCACGGAGTTCCTGGTATGGCCATGCTTTAATTACAAACCTCGCAGTTACAGGATGATGTGCATTTCAGACTTGAAGATAAAAACCTGCCATTCGAATGCTGTTAAGCCAGAGTGATCTGTGTTGCTGTGTCATGCTGTGCTCTGCACCGCAGAAAGTGTATGTGTAATTGTTTTAATCTGAAGTGGACAGAAGATGCTGCTGTACGCAGGCACATTTCAAATGGGTGCAACTGTCCAAGGACGGGATAGGTCCAGGTGAGCAAGGAAGGCTGTTTTCTGTTAGTATCTTTGCCTTGTGTGAAGATCTATAAGGTGAAAATCCAGTGTGGTGTTAAGGGGAATGTGCTGTTCCCTCGTATAGCCTTTGGTTTATTTTTTTATGCACTGATATTACAAACCCTTAGACCTTTTAATAATGACATGAGAAGTTTGGGTGCACTTCCCTGATTCTTCTTCCAAAACTTAAAATGACATTGTATTTTCCAAAAAGCCAGTTGAAATATAACAAAAGCATTAAACTTACCAAAAGTACCCAGAAAAGTATTCCGGTTTCTTGTCCACTGATAAGTTCATAGTTAGAACAGTGTAGTAAAACAAAAATAGATGTAAAATTGGTGCCCCTGGAGAAATTCTACAAGGAGTCCAGAATAGTGACAACTTCTGCACTGAGCCTTCCACTAGATTTATATATTCTACAGCTCTTCTAGCACAGATAAAAGGGCCCAGATCAATGGTATAATCTACTAATTTAGACCTTAGTTTCTATTTTTAAGTAAGTGATACCTTAAATTTTTGCCTTAGGGGTTTGGGAGCATCTTGTGAAAGAACATTTGTCCTCTGACCATTTTGGATTATAAGGCCAGAATAAATACGGAAGGGAGAGCATACTGAATTTCTAAAATACCAATCTGAGGAGACCAAAAGGATTCTTTTGATCTCCTAACTGAAAAATACTCTTGATTCTTCCCTACCCCCAGCAGAAGGAATAAATGAACAAAGAGTTCAACTGAACTAAGACACCAACAGAAGCAGAAAAGGTGAAAAGCCGCAACCAGTGAGGGAAGATGAAAAGGGGGGTCATAAATGATTTGTTGTGTGGTACACAGGTTGTTAATGCTGTTAATGATTGAACTGTTTATTGGGGATTACAAAGGGTTAGTAAACTACTCTGCTCGGGAATTTCACTGAATCTGACAGAAATGAGCAAAAGTTAAGGTTAGCAGGATGCCAAACTAGGACTTGGAGATTTGCCAGCGTAAGTCATTCTCCCTGCTGAAGCTCCCCAAGCCTGGGGAGGCTGCCCAGGGTGAGGAGACCAAACACAGATGGCTCCAGGGTCCTTCTTCGCTTAAGTCAGCGGCTGGACGTATTCAGACTAACTGAGACGCTCCTCTGATGCTAATAACTATATAGCACTATTAAGTTACCAGTGTGATAGAGTTACAAGGAGCGTGGAAGTTTACAGAAATATGCAGTAATACTTGCTAGACCTGTAAATCTAGTTTGGGGGTTGGGTATTTTGGGTTTTTGTTTTCTAGGGTTTTTTAATAAATGCAAACTTCCTAAATCAACTGATAGTTATGTATTTGTTATTTGCTCTTGCTTTGAGTCCATCTTAGTTGCTACAGAGACAATCAGGAAAATAGTGTTACTAATCCCTTTGCAATTCAGGACATCTAACTTTTTACTTACATGATCCCTCATAACTGTAAAGTTATAGTTTAAAAGCTGGAAGTCACCTCCCCTATTTTACCCCATCGTAATAAAGATTACAACTACCACTTTCTCAGTTGCAGCTCTGGCGGCTTCTCTTCTGATTGTTCTTTAGGCTCACTGACTCAGATTCTTGGTTTGTGTCCCCACGGGTGGTGACCTTAAAGAGAACTCAGAGGAGTACTGTGACTTGTTCTGTGTTTTGTTTTGCTATTCCAGTCTGAAATCATACTGCTCCTGTTCATAAACCTATCATGCAGAATCTTATCATGAGGTCTATATTTAGAAATCAAGGAGGAACCTTTCAAACTCCCTGTAGTAGATATGGGAAGAGGAGGAATATCCAGACTTGTCATTTCCCCACAGAAGAGGCTCTTCAGTTTCTGGAAATATTTCTAGCGTTGTGCAGCAGTATGATCAGCCTGTACTTGTGTTCATGTTTTAAGTAAACAAATACATATTTCTCATGTTTCTCCCAAAGTCATAGACTCATCTTTACTCTTAATAGCTCTCAGACATGTTATTCTCAATGGTTGGCTGTAGAATAGACAATTGGAGTTCAGCTGATTCATACAGATCATGCAAAATGGTGAAAAGGTGCATTTAAGCGGTGCTAGGTTTCAGCATTAGAAAATTAGAGGAATAATGAGCAGATAGGAAAGCTGGAACATCTTGGCCGTTGTAGGAATTGTAGGAATACTTTAACATATCAAGTTACACACATACACACACAGTTGTGCAAAAATCATTAATCCAAACCACGTGTTTGTACATGATTTTATTTTACCTATTAATGATATGAAGTCTGGGGCAAAACATGTCTGTGAGTAAAACTATTGGCATATTCTAAATGGGAATTCAACCACAAGCGATGTATCAAGTTAGCACGATTTACATTAATTAGCAAAATTCATCAGCTGCCAATCAAACTACTCTAAGCTCCAGTTTTGGCTGTAAGTTTATGCTTACTGGGGCTAACCTGAGTATCGTAACTCAAGTGAAGTAACTGTTAGCTGCTCGCTGTTGCAGTAATTTGAGCTGACTCTTGCTGTGAAGGTGAGCGGTTGCTTGCAAGGAAGCTCCTGATGCTTGAAAGTTGTTCCTGCAGCAAACTGTGACACTGTTTGGTATGCATGCCCTCTGCTCTTGGCATGTTGTCTTCTGGGGCTGTTTTGCTTCTTCATAATGTAACATGCAGTATGGTAAATACAGAAGTGTAATGGTACAGTGATGAATCCATCAGTTTAGGATAAATGTCCCTTTTTTGTTTTTTCTCATAAATTGTTCAAAAAATTGATGTAAAACATTGCATTAAACCTTAGTGTACAAAAGCAGAGATCGATTTGCCACTTTGCTGTGTAAGTTTAGGTTCATCGGTGAGCAGGATTTTGGACAAATAGTACCTTCTCCCCTCCCCCAGAAAATCCGCTTCTAAAAACTTCTGAAATTTTGCAGCTGGTTTTGGACACTGGGTAGAAGGGAATGTGGATGTGGCTGAATTATCTCTATCTAGCATTTCAAGTTATCCTTTAGGAATACTTCATGGTATAATTGTGTTCTGCAAAAGTCATAGTATCCATACTCATAAATAATTTGTGCTTTTTCTGAACTGCCCTCCTTTAGAGCCTGCTTTGTTAGCAGTGAGTTTGGAATGAAACCTCACTTGATAAACTTGGGTTTAGTAGTTGATGAACAGCTAGGTTAGGAGGTGTCTCCTCTGTGAAGCAGCCTTTCTCCATCCGTCGGCTCTTAGGAAAAGCAGTCTCCGTGTTGTCATCCATGCGTCTCAAACCAGGCACTGCGGGTACCTCCTTGGTACTTCTCCTTGTAGCTGTCCTGTATTCCTGGGACATCCTCAGCCTTTTTTTTCCAGGAGACAGCCAAAACTTTTGGCATGTCTCGCCACTCAGCAGAGTGCAAGGAAGATGCCCCAGGCTGCCTCTGGACCTAGAAGAACATGCTGTGTTAGCATGTATTCAGGATAACTGACCTTACGAGGTCACCCAAACACCTCCTGGGCTTCAGGGATCAAGCTGGAGAGTGTCTGTATTGTCCCAGTCATGGAGGAGATGAGTGATAGTATTACGTTTTCTTTTTTTTACGTGTGGATATTTACAGACAGTAGATTACTCATATCTGCCTTTTTTCTGTACGGTGCAAGAAGTTTTTCTGGAATTGAAGTAGGTTGTCTCAATTTGGAATTTTTCCTTTTAGAAACAAACCCTTTTACTGCAAAAGAAATAATTAGGGGAAAGTTTTTCTTAAATCGGGATGCATGTACAAAATGATGGCTGGGTACCCACCCACAGTTTAAAAAATTCCTACTGGTGGTAGTACTGTTCAGAGACAGCAAAATAGTTGTGTAGAGACTGTAAGTGTTAGAAAGTTGCTGTTGCCTGTTCTAGGAAACTGCAGAGAATGAGTGCCTGACTTTAGATTAGAACTTGAACTGCAAACTACTGAGAAAGCAGGATGGAAGTTCTCCAGCCTACACTAGTGTTTATTGCCCAGGATACATATTTATGTTATTCTCTTTAAGAGACTCTGCAAGACTTTGTGTCTGAAGTTCACCTACCTCTTAGAAGTTTTTGATGTTCCCGATAGAGGATGATGAAGTGGGTTCTTCTGACTTGTGATGGCTGTAAATTCATAGTTAAAGAAGGCTTAGCTTTCTGTGTCCATCGGGCTTGCCTAAGGTGTTTGAAAAGACCTCTTCACGTGCATCTCAGTGAACGCTAACATTACAGAAAACATGCCAGTGGGCTGTGCTCCAGCTTAATGAGGAACACGGATACATTACAGGTGCTGCACGGTATCTTGTCTGCATTACCTTTTCTTCTTGCCTTTACCTGTACAGGTGTCACAGGGCTGTGATAACAGCCACCTGAGCCCCCTCCCTCCCTTTCCCCAGCAAAGCCCAGATGCAAACATGGCACAGTGTTGTGGTTGGTAAATAACTTCACCTGTGAGCACCTTGAGTCATAAAGTAATATAACTGCCTGACAAGATACATTTAGATCCTGACAAGACTTTTCGGTTACCAGTCGTGTGTTCAGTACTCTGTAACACACAAACATGGATTTGTCATAAAGACCCAACAATTTGGAAAGGAAACAGTCCTTGCAAATGTATCTGGAAGATGAGTTTGTAAACCCAGAGAAGTTTTGTGCCAGAACCATACTGAAACTAAAGGTGTGGTGGCTACTTTTTATTACCTGGTGTGTCTGATTCTTAACTGTAGCCATGCTTCTAATTAAAAAAGTAAAAAGTAGTTACTTGGTATCATGCTGTGGTCCCTTATTAAGCTGGAAACATATGCCACTGGATGAATGACTGAATACAGACTTTTTGTAAATACAGCTGACACTGAGATGAAGTATACCTGAGAAGGTTTCTCTTGTCTCTATAAGGAATAAAGTTGGAGGGATTTTACTGTTTGGTAGTTTGTTTATTTTCCTTTTGGAGGAAGAGTTCAGATGTGTTAATGAAGTAATCCTCATTGATCCACCTTCTGGGTTTTATTAAATACCTTATGAAAATTCCTCTGGATCATTTACTTACCTAGAGCTGTCTTTTTAGAATGCTCAAATGAATACTGCCGTCGTTACTGGACTCCTGCGTCCTCACTCTCGTGTACTGCTACTGCAAGTACTTCTTCAGTCTGTGTGGACAAGGATAGGTGCTGTTTTTATTATGAAGCATTTACTTGAAAACAGGCTTGTTCCCCATGTCTGGATATTGTCAGCTTGTTAACACGGCACTTTCCTGTCAATCTGTCACACAACTGTTACCTCAGATTGGGTCCATGTGAAATTTCTTCTGGCTGTCGTTGTAACCTGAGAGAGATGCCCCAGACAGACACAATTCTTAAGGCTTTGGTGTAACAGCACATCAGCCCATTTGGTTTTTTTTTTTTCCACGGTATTATTAAGGTGACAGAACAAGTAAACGGGGAGAGCTTTGTCCCAAACAACCAATAAGGTCTTCAGAAACAGCGAAGTTGGCATTTCATTCATTTTAATTTTCCCTATATAAACTTACGCAACTTTAAAGGGAGAAGAGGGCTTCTTCCTTCCCTGTTATCTTTCCTGCTCTTAGTTGCTTGACTTTCCTGGCCCAGAAACTTCAATGCTGTACTAATACTTTAAGGAAAGGGCTTAAGCATCTTGGCATTCTTTAATGTTAATCAGTAAACAGTTCATCAGGAGGAGGTAGCAATTACATGTTTTGTGCATGGGATCATTGCTGGGGATGGGAGAGAAGAAGAAAATAAAAAAGCTGCCAGTTAGTTTCTGCTTTTGTCAGTGCTCTTGCTAGTTCATGGAGAGTCTCAAAATAGGAAGAGAAAAGCTCTGACATGAGCCTTTAGGAGACAGATCTCCTGTTTTCAGCCGAGTGCTCAAGTGACTCTGTAAGAAGCAGGCTAGCTTGGAAATGTGTAGCTTGCCTTGTTGTGTGTTTGCCAGAAGTCCACTTCTGCTATGTTTCTGTGGGGTCTTGATTTCTTTAGTGATCATCTGGCTTTTGGGAGAAGAGGCGGCAACAGGTTTTCAGTTGTGGGCCTCGGAGGTGTGACTGTAGCATATTTAGGCATACTTGAACTAGCTTGGGTACAAAAAGCAGTAAACCTGCAGCAGAACAGGCTTCAACATGCTCTAGCTACTCTCACGGGCGCTTTTGCTGCTGCCTTTTTCATTGCTATTTGTACCCAAGCTGGTGAGATTAAAACTAGGTCATGTCTGTCTGTCTGCAGTTACACCCTTGTGTTAAGCAGTGTAGGCATACCTGAAGTTTGCTTTCCTCTAACCCAGCGAGTCCTCCCTCTTCTCCTTCCCCACCCCACCCCAAAGAAGGGAGACTAAATGCAAATCCAGAGCGTTAGATCAGAGAAAAAGGATTTTTGCTGCTTTGAGAACACTAGAAATTTACTGCTGTGATTCTTCCTGAGTTTAGCAAGTAGAAGAAATAGCGCTTTCCTGGTTTTAGGAAACTGGAAAATTAGCATGAGTGCATACGTTCATAAAATATTCAATTACAAGATGTCCATTATGACATTATCTTAGCATAGGTAAATTTGGCTAAAAGCCTGAGCTGTCTGGTTTTAAATGTCCAGGATTGTTCTATCCCTGCGTGGATTTACCTGAAGACTCTGGGTGCAAATCCCAAGCCTAAGAATGCATTTCTTATGCCCACGTGTATAATCCACAGTAATTCTAGACTATGGTACTTATGTCCTAAAAAGAAAAAAAAAAACATTTTTAGGCAAAAATAACTAAGTTGTACTGAAGTCCATTCATATTCACAGTGGCGAATATCCAGACATCCTTCTTTTTGCCTACTTCCTTTCCCATCCTCCAGTCTGCACGTTTGTTTTTTTTCCTTAAAGAAAATAAACTTTCACTTCCAGTTTCAAATGCATTTCTATTGCTGTAAATCTCAAAAAAAGCAAATAGGAAGGGAAGACCTTTGGGTAAAAATCATAACCTAAAACATAACTGTCCTGTTTGGGGCATTCATTCGTTATTTGTAGCTTCAGTTTAAAATACAGAAATACTCCCCCCCCCCCCCCCCCCCCCCCCCAACCCTTCCTCCCCACTAAAGCTACTTCACAGAGGAAATGTCCGAACAGAGGTGTTTTATACCTGTATAGGGTTTTTTTCCTATGGAATTCAGTATAGCTGTAAGATATGTTTCAAACAGATAGGACTTTTGAAAATGTATAGGTCTTTCAGGAATGCATAGTTCATGTTGTCGTAATTTTTCAATTTAACACAATCCAAACTTTGTTTTAGATAATGCTAGCCAGATGGGTTGTTGTTTTGTACACTAATATTTGTATTTAGGATTTTTTAATGATTTGTACTAATACTGCTGAGGCAATATGCGTTATGTAATAATGATTAAGGTGGGGTTTTTTTACTTCAGTTTTTTTGTTTGTTTTTCAATGTTAGTTATGGATCAGGTGTTACAAAGATATGATTATTTTGTATTTCACTAGGAAAAAGGTTGCTTAAAAAAGGGTTTCTGGTATGCTTTGCAAGAAAGAAGAGTAGTTCATACAAATGCAATAAATAAATAAATAAATCTAGAAAAATGTATGCAAGTACAATACTGCAGGAAACATGAGACAGCATAAAACCAGCCTTCTTTGCAGAAATATTTGATCAAGTATTCTTCTTCCCTGAGAAGTAAAATACAGATTAATAATTGTGACAGTTGTCAACTTGTAAATATGATCAATTTTATAAGCCCAATTACAATTTATTTTCTTTGTGGATCATAATTTCAGATAAATATCACTAAAAGGCAATTCTGTGCTGAAGAGACAAAGGCAATTACATTCTACATTAATTTGTTTACCAGTGTCACATGGAATAAATCGACTGTAAGTTTTCATAAATTATCTAGATGTGCCAGTAGAGGAATAATTGTGTAGAATATTGGAATGGGAAAATCTGAATTCTTTTCTGTAGTCACGTGTTTAATTAAACATTATGTAAATTATACTTTATAAGACAAAAATCATACTGGCCAACTTATTTTGGGATGCCAGGGCTGTCTTTTACATGCAAAAGCAAAAAATGGGAGGAAAGCAGGGGCAAGTGAGTAGAATCTCTGTGAGCAGAAGCTCAAAACCAGTACTTGCTTATTCCCTGTTTTCAGACAGTGGAACTTCTTGTGAGCATAAGCCCCATCCATGAAGGGGTACCTATTGGCTTGAAATGATCAATTTTGAACTCTTTTGGCTTTAAAGATAACCTTTAAAATGTGAGCCAATGCAATGTAAAGCTTCTAGGAATACAAACAGAACCATTGCTTCTGCTTCAAACCTCACTGAATGGAAAAGCAACAGCATAAAAAAAAATTGTAACAGTTTTGGGTTGGTTTTTTTTTTTCTTCTTCAAGGTACTGCAGGCAACATGAAGATTAAGGCAAACGTCTCAATTTTATATTGTTTGGACTGTCTATGAGTAGGAATAGCAGCTTAATTTCCTCAGCTACTAATGCCTTTACTCTTCTAGATTTCATTATTTTTGCTACTGCTTTTAAGATAGATGATAGAATTGTAGAATATCCTGAGTTGGAAGGGACCGATGAGGATCGAGTCCAAGTCCTGACTCCACACAGGGCAACCCAAAAGTTAAACCATGTATCTAAGAGCATTACCCAAACGCTTCTTGAACACCGACAGACTTGGGGCTATGACCACTTCCCTGGGGAGCTTGTTCCAGTGCTTGGCTGGAACAGATAAGGAATTAGTTGCTAGTGTTGACCATAATACCTTGCTTGTAAGTATTTCTTACACTTAACTCTTTAGATCTTTTGTGTTCTCTGCTGTATCTTTGGCTGAAATGAGAAGCAGCTTCCATGTTTTTCATCATTTATAATAGGTTTCTCTTTGTTACCTGAAAAAATACAGATAAAGGTTTGTCCCTAGTGTTAGCTGTGAGCGCCAAACATGCTCACTTTGTTCTTTTTTTTTATTTTTATTTTTAAACACAATTACAAGATAGCAACAGTGATTAAAGTCGGTTTTATGGATTTTCTTCCAGTTCCATCCTGATATGCTTAGGTTGTTACCCTTTGCTGTAATTATTTTATTTTATGATACCTTCAGAGCACCTTATTTGTTCTTTATCTTTTGTAGTTTGGTTGGGGTTGTTTTAACGATTTCAAAGCCCGATCTGTTGCTGCATCCTCATAGTGACTTAAAGAGTGAAAGAAAAAAAATACGTCATTTGGCAAGTGGCAGCTGAGAGAGATTAAATAACTTGCTCAAGTCAGTGTCAGAGTTGGGATTAGAAATCTGTTCCTGCTGTAGTCTCTGAACACTAGATTATGTTGTTATTTCTGTCCTGAATTATAGTCTAATAAAAGAGATTTTAGGAGGCACTATGGTTAAGTGTGTCTTCTTGGCGTTGTTTGTATCTAATTTAATCTTTGAAGAGCAGGATTTATCACCCATGTCTAGCCACTGTACAATCATCCTTTGCTTTTCAGCAATTAAACTCTTTTTTTGGTGTGTGTGTATGTAACAACTGTTTATAAAGACACCAGTTTAAGAAGATATTTAAGTGATTGTCATATACCTATTTTCACTTTGGGATTAGTTACATGACTGAAGGAATGAATGTTGACTGCATGCAGTGAGAAATAAAATACTGAAGAGAGGGGGCAAATGTTCTGAGCTCTCTTAAAACTTTCTGTTGATGTTCTAATACTGATATGGACAGGGAGTATAACCAGGCTACTGTCTTTGTAAGCTGTTAGTTGACATTGCATAGACCATAACTGGAAGATAAAGTGGCAAGAATATGAGCGTGTGGCTTAGATAAGCATTTCCAACTTTATTAGCAGTAGCAAGCCTCCATCTATGCCACAGTCATGTAAGAGATTCATACTCTTTTGTTAGTGATTTCTGTGTACTGGGAAGAGGACATCAGCAGAAGAAAGAAATGGGAACTTGTAGATTAATTTAGTGGGAATTTTGAAATGCATTTAGGAGGTAGCAGAATTATACCATGCTGGTTTGTGGGTTTATCATATGTTGCATTCATGGATGAAATGGTGAACTTAGCATGTGAAAACTACATTGTCAGAGCTAAAAGGACAAACAGGAATGGGTCTAATAAAGGTGAGGGTGAATTTTTGTTGCCAGTCTTTAAGTAGAACCATGAACCTGGACTCAACACCATTTTAAAGGAAGATGTTAGGCAAGTATGCATACTGTAATTATGCGTATCACTGTATTAATGAGAGGAATTAAGAGAAAAAAAACATAAGGCTAACTTTTGCTGCTCATGGTCATTTTTGTGCTACAAATAGAGTAAGAAAGGACAATTCGGGAGACTTTTTTATTCAATGGGCTCTAAATCTAAGGAAAAGAATTTCAAAGTAGAATACATTTTGCATGGTTGTCACGGTGCTGTCTAAATAATACCAGATATCAACATGGTTTGAAAAAAAAAAAAATTACTCTCAAAGTAAGATTACCTAACATCTCTGGAAATTAATGCTTTAATGAATACTAATTTTTTGGTGCTTAGGATACTGACTTAAACTGCTGGTTTTTATTTTAACATGTTTTAAATATTGATCTTTACTGAGTAAAGTAAGCTTGTACACAAACAAGTACAACTTAGCTAAAAAGATGAAAATATGAAATCAACAGTCTCAGAATATACGTTGGTCAATGCAGATCGTCAAAAAGAAAACCCCAACCCAAATGCATGGTTTTTTACTTTTTCACCGGATAGAGAATTGGTAATTTTTTTGAATGGACTTCGAGTTTGTCAGAAGAGTGAATGGTTGTCAGATGAAGAACTTTAATCTCCACAGGTTTGTCAGCCTGCCTCCGAGAGCGGTACTAATTGTTACCTTACGATAGATAATAAAACACATCTGTTCTTTAAAAAGAAAAAAGTTTTCTGCTCTTTCTTCAAGTCTTCAGAGTCAACTCATCCTTTGCAAATATCTTTTATTATTTGGGTTTTCTCTTCTGTACGTGTAAGTATTATACATGCTTATCCTAGCATGAGAATAACTTAAAAAAAAGAAATACAAATCTATCATCTGGATGTATGGTGTCTGTGCCTCACCTAGAGGCACACCTGCCACATCTCCATGACTTTCCTAGGAATAGTGGAGCCTTCAGTTGGCCTTTGGAGAGGGATAGAAGTTCTTTCTCTTTGGTTCTTCCTGAAAGCCACTGCTGTTTGATCTGCAGCAATGGGAGCGTTTGTCAGGCTGTGAACAGCTTTTTTCTGTCGTCCTTTCTGATGTCCCAGTGGGCAAGAGCACGCCAGTGGGCGCAAGGAGAGAGGGCAGCGTGCAAGAGGAACGGAGTTCCATGATGTTGGAGCCTCAGAAGAGTTAATTTGAGAGATAATGATGCAAATTCCTTCTGAACGTTTTCCTCAGTGTTAGAATCACAGAATCAGAATAATTTAGGTTGGAAAAGACCTTTAAGATCATCAAGTCCAACTGTAAACCTAACACTGCCAAGTCCACCACTAAACCGTGTCCCTAAGCGCCACATCTACACGTCTTCTAAATACCTCCAGGGATGGTGACTCAACCACTTGCCTGGGCAGCCTGTTCCAATGCTTGACAACTCTTTTGGTGAAGAAATTTTTCCTGATATCCAATCTGAACCTCCCCTGGCATTGCTGCAACCCACAGGCTTGACTGGATCTTCCAGAAGGAAGAGCTGGGTTTTGAGCTTTCAGACCTTTTCTTCAGCGTGTCATTAACAGACATCAGGGGTCTGTGACCACTTTCTCATGTTTGTGTGGCTAATTGAAAAAAGGAGGTGTGTTTGGAGCAGTCTGGCTAAACAAAATTAGTGTGGGAAAAGGTTGTCTGGTAGTTAAAGACACATTGGGATGCCAGGGGAGCATATGGTCTGTGTGGTGAAAGGTCCGGGGCGCAAATGGCTGAGCCATATTCTCAGCCCTGTCACTTACTTCCTATGTGCTGTTGTATTGATCACACTCTTCTGCATCTGTGCTTTAAAAAGTGACTGATGGTAGCCTTGCGTCACTCTTAAGATAATGTTAAATTTATTCATGTTAGTAGAGGGCTCAGGATTACAGTAACTGAATACACGGAGAAGCTGAAAACAAGTATTCCTGACAAGGTTTATGGTGGTATAATTTCAAAGTTATTTAGTGAAATTTCAGCCATGTAAATTATGTCTGACTCATGCTCACAGTATTCAAAGTCAGCTTTTAAAATACACTTTTCAAAGTTTTCAGTCTTGCATATGCACTGGTGAGGCAAAGAGGAGAACATACAAGTAATAAACAGAAGATTAGCAGGCTCTGAGAATTCTTGGCAGTTGTGTAACTCCAGTATAAATTTGCATTCCTTTGTTTTGCTTTTAAGTGGCCTTTTCATGATATCTTTACTTTTCCCATTTATAATGAAGGAAAAATTGACTGCTATCGAAGCTAAAATGTGCCAAAAAGGGTAGGAGCTTATAACTTCTGAACTTGCATAATGATTTTCTGTCATATTCTGTGTGTATTGCAGAAGTTCATCACTGCAAATACCGAAAATGTCACAGTAAAAATTTCATGTTTGATTATGTAATTAGAGAAGTCCCAACATGATTTGTTGGGGGTTTTTTTAGGTTAAAGGAAGGCAAGGTTCAATCACACGTGCAGTACCTTGCTGTGAGACGAACAGTTCAGATTTGTCCTCCGGCTCTGGGTAACTTTGCAAATAATAAATTGTCTAAACGTTAGCGTGCAGCAGTCCCCCGTCACGTATGTTAAGAGGACCGGTAATCTGGTGGCAGAGACCTGTGTAAATGGGTACGCTGGGAAGAACTGAGAGAAGGAAGGCGATATTTCACTGCTGTCAGCAAAGGAAACGGGGCATGCCTCCCATCTACCGAAAACTCGGCTTGCTTCCCCCAGCCTGTCCCCCGGAATTGTGTGCCGCTCGGCCCCGTGACAGGTGGCCTCTGAATCTGCTAATTGCAGCCTAGCACAGCATGTGCAAAATGCTTCCTGCCTTATGTCCTGCTTATGTGGGAGCCCTTTTGGTGCTATCCTGTCAGAAGCCACAGCAACAGATGTGTTCAGAAAAGGCAAGAGCTTGCATTTCATTCGGTTCAGTTCCACGTTTTCACAGGACCATATGGTTTATATAGATGTTTTGTATACATCTTATCTAGCAGATTATTAGAAGTTAAGATTAAATGCAGAATCGAGTTTCCACTAAAACCTACGTAAAGTGACGTTATCAAAAACATGACTGAGCCCTAAAAGCGAGTGACCTGCCCAGACATCTTTGTGTTTGAGAATATAGAGGAAAATGTCCATCGAAACATATTTTAATACTACACTTTAGAAGAGTTAGCTCTTGCCAACCACTTTGAATTTCTAATGTCCACATATGAAATGTTAGCTTTTCTCTTCAAAATTACTGTTGAGTACAAAGAAAAAAGACGTTTTGTTTTGGTAATGGGATACAGAACTGAAAGATGGATGCAGGTGCCTGATTGTAAGCAGGTAGTGCTTTTTGATGTCGGTCTACTCCCTGGCCTCCAGTTGCTGCTCCGCACGGTCTTCGATTGGTCTTTGTGTGCCAGGCACAGCAGAGATGGCGTTGGATGCTTACGTTTAAGCTGAATCCCACCCTGAGCAGTTGTGATAGGCTTAAAGATGAGAAGGAATTGTTATCACAGCTGGGATACCGAACTTGGGCTTTTCCCATGCCCAAACTTGTTTCTTGAATGCAGCGTTCAGGACTTTGTCTTAAGATGTCTCCATTATTATAGTATATTATAACATTAGAGAATACTGGTGGGTTTAAAAAAAAAAAAAGTCTGAATATACTGAACTTCTCTTCTATGAGTTTATATTCGGTCTAGTTGATTTGAGAAAAAGGAACTTTTTTTCTGATTTAAGAAACAAAACTATTACAGGTGCAAATATATCATAGGAGATTTTACTCAATTGAATGTACAGCTGAAACAGTTATTTTTGTAGTTTGACTTATTGTTAATGATAAAGCATCATTAAAAATAGTGCTTTTTTTCTCTTCCATTTTGAGAGCATTCAGCTTTTTATGCAGTTTTAATTGGGCAGATATAAAAGGGATTTGGGAACTTAGGATCTTATTTCAACTTCCCATACTATTTAGACTGAGTAGCCTCAGAATTTAACAGCCCTCAGAATTTAGAAAGCATATTTGTTTCTTGAATTAAAAGATACATATATAAGTCAACATTCCTTAAAAAAAAAATCAGTGTCTTCATTCAGGCAGCAATTGAAAGACAAGTACTATGGAATAGCAATTAAAGGCATCTCTTGTTTCAGGTATCTGAAATGATCCTCCTCAACTCTGAAACCATGGCCTGGAGGGGACAAAATAGAAAATGTTGTTTGAGTTTTTCCTATTAACTAAATATCCAGCTAATAGGATAGAATAAAATAAAAGTTAAAGGGAGATAGAAACAAAACAGAACCCGTTGGTATTCAGATTGTTTTTCATTGTGAGTTTTCCCCATGGTAAATGTAGAAATACCACCAATACGCATGATGATATGGTGGTTAGTTGTAGAACACAAGTCGCAGCAATGCGTGTTGTTGAGTTTTTATCTTCTGTTTGCCAAACGTGGAGTACAGGATCGTTGTTCGGGAAGGTGATGTTATATAGCTATGGCAGCTGAGTTGCCCACGGTCAACTGCAAAGACAGCAGCAAAAAAGGTGTGCAGCCAACGGCCTTTTCTTATCCCGCATTGTCTGAAGACTGCATTTTCCTTCCAGCTTCTCCTCAGTATGCTTGGACAAATTAAAATGGGGCATTTTCCAGAACTCATTGATGATTTAATCAAACCTGTTAAGATATACCTTTATATAATGAGTATCCATCCCAGCTCAGGGCAGAAAGCCCAGTCAGCACTCAGCAGGCCAAGAGAGATTTAGCCTACAGATATCACCGCAGTTCTCCTGCTTAACTCTCTGTTAAAAGTAATTAAAACATTCAATGATAAAAGAAAAATCTGTAATTAAAATCATAGGGCTGCATCCAGCCATATACAAGGCAGAACCACTCGTGTCCTTCCATTGTCTCATAAAAAAACACATTAATTTGAAGGGAGGGGAGTCTTGGGCAGTGATTGAGTTTTGACCCATAGTATTATGGTGGGATATTTTTAGTTCTGTAGGAGCTTCATCCTTTTCTGGATAAAATAAAATTTGAGCCTTCAGATTTTTATGTGAAGGCTGTTCTGCTTCACAGAATTGAATGATTTTAATTGTGGTTTAATATCAAAATAAATGGTATATGATGCATCTGTGTAAACGTCATTTCCATTTTTATAGATATGAATCAGTGTTTCTTTCGTGTTTGTGATAACTATGCCCTTAATTTCTCACATATGATGATATCTGAAAAGTAGCAATGTTAGAGAATATTGGAGCAATCTAACAAAAGGTATTTGAGGTATCCAAATATAGTCAGATGACTTTGTTCATACATTAAAAAAATAAACACAAACCAAACAAAACAAAACCAAAAACCCCAAACCAACCCTTTGACAGCCTTTTTTTGTATTCAAGATTGAACATTTGAGAGTTAAACAGAATATTGTGTTCACGGAATTGAAGGTGTATTGATGTAGAAGAGAGCGTACCTGGGGTAGCATTGTGAAAACTTGTACAGTTTCTAAGTAGCTTTTGAAAGCAAGGTTGTTTTCCTGCAGAATGGAAATAATATTTTGCCAATCACAAATTGATTAACAAATTTCAAATATTTACTTAGAAGAAATATATTTGCTAATTCATTGAATTTTTCATTGACTAAAGTCAAGAATTCTTGTACAACCAAAGCATTTCTAGATTAATAAGCTTTAGAAAAAAGATAATTCTCTATATTATGATATTTCTGGTATTAGGTTATGAATATGCTAATATAAATTAGTATATTCTGACATTTGCAAGTGCGAGAGATTGCATTTAAATAAAGTACAAGGAGTCACTCCATCTGCATTCTCTATAAACTTGCCTTCTCAGAGTGATGAGCTCTCTCTATATACTTCCTTCCACGTGTAAATGATGCTGAGCGTGAGATTGCTGGCTGATAGGAGATCCTTCAGACCTTCTTATAAAATCTTCTGCAAATAAAGAGTAGTTGCTGATTACAGCTGCTAGTAGTCTTGGGTTTTTTTTGTGAAAAGTTTCAGATTTTTTGAAGCAACGATGGGCTCTTTGACTACTTAGTTCAGAAGTTCTCAGATTGCTTTCTCTTGCACAAAACTATTCTGGTACTGAGTAATAGGAAATGTTGATGAATGAAAATTCTCCAGTCTCCTTGCTATAGGTTCACACACTGTTGCCCAGACATATCTGTTTTCCCTTCATGCAGAACTGCTTCAGATGTGCTGTTGTGAACCTTCCAGCCTTCTTAGCCTAGCTGAAGCTATAATTTATTTAAATACTATGAAAGTAATGTTCTGCTCCTCTTGACAGTTTGCAGTGACTGATCTCTCTGTGTGATCTCGAAGTAGCGGAAACTGTAGTTCAAGGTGGAATTATAGTTACTAGTATTCATTTGGTGTCACAGGAGGGTTTCTAAGTGAAAGGATCTCCAAGTTGTACAAGTTAGGTCATTGTTGCCAGTCTAAATCCTTGCCTGCCAGACAGCAGTTCTGCCATCCCATGTGCCGTTCTGGGGTCAGCAGCAGATGGTAAAAGGGTTTGCCGCATATTTTTTAGTTTCTTCTGATGTAATTTGCATGGACTATTACTTCAAGGATTTAACTCCTTTTGAAAAACAACAGTAGTGGAAATGCAACGGAAGTTGAACATTGTCATCTCTTGAAGTTTTCTTAAAAGAAACTTAGGGTTCTTCATGTGTGATTTTTTTCCCATGGGGGTTTGTCCCTGGAGCTCATGTTTTGAAATTTTCTTAGGAGACTCTTCGGAAGAACAATTCCATTTCTAAGGTTTCAGCAGCTTTTTTTAGCAGTTGATGAATGACTGCTCTGTGATTTTAGTTTGGGGAATGTTTGCCTTTTTCCTGATGTCGTCTTTCCTGCCATGCATGTTCTTGCAGCCTTTTATGAAACTTCTTTGTTCATTTTGGTGCTACAGCTTCTTCTCATTGAAAAGCCCATTTTTAAGATATCTGATGCCTATATAGCATCTGCCTGTAGTCTCTGAAGCTTTTATAAATATAATAAATAGTTACTCTATCTAGACTTGTAAGTCATTTGTGCTTCTACGCTCTCAATTCAGTATCACTACTAGATAATCTTTATTGTTGCCTATTTGTAACTTTTTTCCCCTCATTTACCCAATGTGCTACACTCACTTATGTTCAAGGCCTTGACATTGAACATACTCTCTTTACAATTTTTTCAACACTTCAGTTACTTTTTTTACCTATTCTTTGATATACCTGATAATATTAATAAATATATTTTGTCTTTATTTCCATTAATCTGCATTCTTATTTACAAGTTCAAGCACAAATTTACAATGTACATATTTACGTATTTTAAACAACTCTAAGATGTGTTATCACTCAAAATACTAATTAATGCAATTATTAGTCCACATAATTACCCTAAAAGTTGTAACAAATCCTTTCTTCGGCTTTTTTATATTTTGTGGACTCTATGTTTACACCAGAGCTTGCCTTAGTAATTACTATTTACATTGATTTTAAACAGTCATGAAAATGGAGGTTCTTTTCCCAAATGCAGCAGTAGTTTGTCACTTAACCAAATTGTCAGATATGGCTAAAAGAGGGATCCTGGAAGTATTAACCAACTTTAAAATAGTACTTGTGGGATCTAAACTTTGTGCCTACTTTTCTCTGTATTCTTTTTTTGCTTCCCTAAAAACTGTTAGAGTTTAACTGAGGAAATAGTTCAGGTTTTAAAATTTGGTAGTCAGACTACTCAGGTTGAGGTTCAAGTTTGTGATTCCATCTCGAGATGAATGAAACTTGCTTTAAGTGATGAAGTAGTAACTCTACTGTGCTTTACACAAGAATGATTTTGACATGCAAATGTTTTACTTGTGTTAAATATTTTTACACTTTACAGGTATATGTAATTGTAAAATTTTAATTTAAAGTTCTATTATTCTATGCCATGTTTGTTCCTCTGGGATTTAGTCAGCTTTACGGGGGAAGGCTGGTATTGAACTATGGCTGTAAAATCTTAAGGTGGAGCAGAATCTTCAAAGTGCTATGACATTCTTGGGCTTATTGTCTCAAAATTTGTTCTATCAGGAAACGGGGATAATTTGTGAGCTAAGCTTCTGCCTATTAAAACTTAAAAAATAGCCGACTGTTTCTGGAACTTTTTTTTTTTCTTTTTTAGAGTATTTTCTGTCCTTTTTTTATAGCTGGGGTCAAGGCTTTCTTTCATCATTTATCAGTCTCAGCTTTGCAGAATTTCTGCCAGCTAGTGTACGGACCTTTAACTAAGCAATGTTGAAATTACCAGTGAAAGAGTTTTATTCTTCTGAGCAATATTTGCCAACCACTTTGCCTAGGAGATTAAAATAAACATGTGAAGGAAAATTTGGCTGAAGGTTTTGCAGGCAGACGGGCAATCATACTGACTTGAACTGTCTGTACCGGCCGTATTCAGGCTTTATCCCTGCAGTGGGCTGAGTGTGTCATGTTCTTTTGTTTGTTCTTTTGCAGTTACTTGTTCATACTTTATGTGAGAACCCAGTGCCTGTGTGATGCAAGCTTGCCCACGGTTTTGTGGAAGAAAATAAATAATGTATGTACTACACTGACATGCAAGAGTAGTGATGGAGCATACTTCAGCTTTTCCACCTGTGGCGCAACTGATTAAGCGTAGAGAAGATGAAAGTCAGAAGATATAATCACATTGGACATGAGAACTGAAAGTGCATTAGGCCAAGCGGTTCCTAATGTGAGGAACTATTACCAGACTAAGAGGAGGTAGTCGTATTTTTAGTTTATGAGATTGTTATTGATGTAAAATCAGAAAGTAAAGGATGAGAAGGAGAGCTTGCGTTAATAGAATACACAGGTGAATATGAATGTGATTTAATTTGAGGGATGAGTGGAGGAGGAAATTTCAGGAGCCCAAACAACTGTGGTCAGAGATAAGAGGTTGATTTGAGGCTGCAGTGGCAGAAAAGCAAAGCTTGAAGAAGAGGGAGGAGACTAGGAAGAAAAGTCATAAAAACAATGACATTAATAAGGCTTCTAGTTTTTAATATAAACAAAAAAATATCAGTCTCACGTTGTCGGCCTTTGTGTCTGAACTCAGATTTGTGCGGAGGAGAAGAGGCAGCAGCCTACATTTCTCCTTGTTTTCCTGGGGTTGTCCTGTGGTCTGAAGAGGTCTGTTACTCTCTTCAGGAGGGCTGTGCAGGGTCAGGTCTGTGGCCCATCTGTAGCCCTGTCTGTATCCCGTCTGTGACAACGGATGGCACAGGGGCTTAGCAAAAGTGGATGTATAGAGATATACTTCATTGATTATCAGAACCTCAGATACTGTCAGGCATCTAGAAGCGAAGCTTGGACTCGCACCATGTGTTTTTAATAGTTACTAATGGATCTGTAGTCCATAACTACTATTTCCTTTTTGAAGGCATTTATACTTCTGTCCTCCACAACCTCTTATGGCAGCATTAGGGATGCTCTAATCGCTCAGTATATTGTTTTTAAGAGTATAGGAACATCTTCCTCTTTATATTCCTTAGATCACACAGGAGATTTTTAGTATACAGACAAGTGTGTAAGAAATCTCTTCGTAGAGGAGGCAAGGTCTGGGAAGCTCTGTGCTTGTGGCTGCCTCTGACTTCTCTTGCCTCCCGCCGTCATGCACACCTCTGCATGAGATCCTGCTAGAGCGACCATGTGTTCTGGGAAAATAAGTCAATATCCTTGAAACACTCAGGAAATACCTGATGGGAAGTGTTGGGGAAGAAGCTGGGGAGAGGCATTCAGAGAACCTAGAGTGGGTTCAGTGCGTGCTGGTGGCGTAGAAGGAGGCAGATGAGAGCACCCAGGGAGACAAATGGGAGATTTACATCTCGGAGCTATTTTAGACTATGTAATTCTCTATGGGGAATTCCCATTCAGCTAAGAGTGGTGACATTCTGGTAAAGTATTTCAGTGAAACTTTGTGATACAATTTTATATCAGAAACTATAGTTAAACTGTGGAATGTAGAAAATACTACAGGAATTATCCACTTCGTCAAGGCTTTTAAAAATAAATGACTGTTAGTATTGCGGAAAGGGAAACTGTCAAGGTAGCGTGAAGTTAACACAGGAGTTTAAGGACAGCCTTAACGCTGATTTTAAGTATTTGTATTAATGACTTTGGAAAGGCAGTCCTGACCAACAAAGTTGGGAGGCATCACTACAGGGGAGGAACAAATAGGGCATGAGAGCCAGCTGCCTGTGTCCCTACTGCTTCCTTTTACATTAGTACTAACATTTGTATAACCAGAAAATGAGCAGAAGCTCATCTCTTACCTACGTCCTCACTCCCCCAAAGCAGGATTTGGTTAGATCAGGTGCTCAGCCTGGCTTGCCGTGGTTCATTGCATGGCCCCATAAATACCAGTGCTAGCAGGGGGAGGTAGTGGGAATGAATGAGTGGGTTTGTGGAAGAGCAAAACGTCCCTTTTCAGAAGCAGAATAGACTTACATCAAATGAAGTGAGGGACTCTGGAAGCATTGCCTGAACTTCAACATAAAATAAGCTGGATTTTGAATGGCAGTCCATCCAAAGGTGTTTGAATGAGACTGAGTCAGGCCAGATGCCCTTTAAAAGGGAGAGAGGTACCCAAACCAGGTCTGGTGTCCAGCTGGATGGTGATGACTAGAGGCCAGCTAAGTATAATACCTTGCAAGAGACTCATAATATGGAGGAAGTCAAGGCAGTGGTGGCAGAATCATGTGCTTGTGGTGTTTTGTGGTTACAGGGTGAGTGGAGATGGAGAGAAAAAAAAAATACTGTTTTGTGTTGCTGTACTCTGCTGTAAAGCAGCCAAGATTTGGGAACACATGTACTTCTGTAGGTTTTGGGGTTGGGTTTTTTTCCCCTCCCTAAAAAGGAAGCAACTTCACCTTCTAAGCATATGAAAAACAAAGATTATTAAGCTGATTAAATTATAACGTTATTTACAGTAAGTAGTAGAAGACCTAAGGAATCCATAGCTTCTGTACCTTTTGCTAACAGCAGTGACTCAACAACAAACCGACATTGTAACCTCAGCTGCCTAAAAGGACCCAACTTACTTTCAAAAATATTTCCTTATGTTTCAGAAGAAAAAAGAAAAACTTGCTGAGGTATTGAGGTTTGTTGGCAGTATCTCTTGCTCTTACAGTACGCAGAATTCAGAATATCTCAGACCTTGACAACCAAGAAATGAAAAGTTATGGTACAAGAAAATCCAGATTTAAATCTTCCCCTGCTGAGCTGGCAGTAGCAACTGAAAATTATTTGCATGCTAAGGTGTAATTGCAGTGAATAGTGGAAGGAGCAGTTGAAATATCTAAATGGAGCTGTTGATTGGATTTAAGGAGATTTATTAAACTTTTCCCTGTTCACCTCATGTATGGTCTTTCTGCATGTTTATGCTTCATTTCTACAGTAAATGGGGCCCATTTTCTATCTGTAAGGTGAATAGGAGATAGACTTGTGGGTTTACTGGTACTCAGTCAGAGTTGGTTGTCATCCAGGGAGTGGGAATTATAAAAGCGCATTTCTACCTGGTTGGAGGGTATGGGGAAGGCAGAGGCGGGCTTGTCCTGGAGGTGCACAGTGAGGGGCAATGGACTCAAGTTGGAAAAAAAGGAGATTCCAGTTAGATGTAAGGAAAATTAAATCCCCATGGAGGTGGTTGGTCACTGGAGAGGTCTGTAGGGGTCGGCGTTCGGAAGATCTCGCGTTGTCATGGAAAGTTAGAGGGTTAGTCGCAGCCTTGTGATGTACCTGTAACCCCACCTCCCCTTGTTAGTATAAAAGGAATTAACTGCGCAATAAAAGGCGGAAGTTGGTGCTCACACTGTGTGTGTTATCTGTCTCTTTCCCTGGTCCGGGCCGACCAGTGATCTAAGCGTGGCACCTTGATATGTAGCGAATGCTACAGAGGTCGTAAAATCTATGTCTTCAGAGGAATGTGAAACTTGGATCTATCAATGGCCTGAGCATCCACATCTAGTTGGACCTGCTTCGGGCAAGAGGTTGGACTGGAGACCTCCAGAGGTCCTTTCCAACCAGCGTGTTCTGTGATTCTAACCTATAGTTAAGTGTAGGTTTTCTGTGGAATGAGTGAAACACGAGGTTATAGGCCAGGTGTACTGCCCGAGGTCAACATAAATTTAGTATGGGCAGCTCTGCCTTGTGACCATGATGACTCTGCTATTTACAGACCTCCACCTCTGTTCTGCAGAGCTCCATATGGCCTTATCTCTCCATAGTTACCTTCTTGTGCCCTGCTTATGAGAAACTACCCACAGAAGCTCATTGCTGTTACCGTGTTGTCACGGCCTGCCTTTTGCCAGCACTAGTGTTTGTATGGTGAATTACATCAAGAAGTTAATTCAAATTATAATTAGTGCAGCAAGAAAACATGTTAGTTTTAAGGGTCAGCTCCTGGTGCAGTTAGCTGTTGTGCTACAGCTAGGGGAAGGGTGAGGTGTAGAGCAGAAACAGATAAAATGCAGAAAAATTAGGACCGCTTCCTTCAGCAGTTGAATGTGAAAATGCAGAAATTTGGTATCAATTCCTGATAGATCATAAAGTTACACTTACTTTGTGCTAATTATTTTTTCTTGATCCAAAACGTTGGGTTTATTGCCATAACACTGTTCAAATGGCCAGGATTATCTATGAACAGGCAGATACTTTTCTAGGTTGATTTCATATGAAACCGTATCATTATGTATTTACTTTGCACAGCAAAAATGTTTAGCATTTCTGTGAATAGGGTTTTGGTTTGGTTTTTTTGGTCTGATGATACTATTTTGTGTATATTTTCATGTTTGCATATATTTGCTGTGCATAGGTTACCAAAACCAGAGGATTTCAGGAAATACCTGGTTTCTTAGAATTTTAGTACCAAAGGCCCATACATCATGGTGTGTGAGAGCTAGACACAAATATCAAATTTTAGGGCCTCAGTGCAATCCACTGAAAAGGATGTAACTGGTTGCATGACTTATAGCCATGTCTGTGTGGACACTCACTCCAAGGGATTCCAGCCAGATGATTTAGTATTACTACTTCTGGGCTAAAATGGTGGTTTGCCTTATTTATCGAAGACACCTGAATGTGCCTTTGTCTGGTCTCTTAAGGAAGTAATGTTATAGAAAGACTAAGAAAAGAGAACAGGCAAGACAAGACTTAACAGCCTACGTATATCTAAAATTGTAAACAACTAAAGATAAAAAGGAAATATTCAGGCTAGCGTAGGGGCTTATAGCTAGAAATAAAGCAGTGAAATGAAGAAAGAGAAGATTAAGGCTAAATGTCATGAAAGAGCATTCTGCAACAGTAGTGGTTTTTTAGATGACTCTTCCAAAGAAAGCAAAGAAAAAACTGTTTCAGGACAAAGGCCCTTTTTTGCTTTTTCTTTTTTTCCCCGTTTCTTTCCTTCAGCTTAACCACTCAATGTAAAATAATCTCATATGGGTATATAAAAGAATGTATTAAATTTTTGAGGCATGAATGTGAATCTCTGCATCCTTGGGAGCTGCTGTGATGATGCCTGAATGCTGCACGGCTTTACAGAGCCGAAGGCGCAGTCTTTGCCGTTGGGATCTCGCAGTACAAGGTTCTGATCTTGTAAGTGAGTCGATGGTAGTAGGACTGTGCGCAGTGTGCACTT
Organism: Buteo buteo; assembly: GCF_964188355.1. Lineage (NCBI taxonomy): Eukaryota > Metazoa > Chordata > Aves > Accipitriformes > Accipitridae > Buteo > Buteo buteo. The sequence goes on from NC_134175.1 coordinate 51,491,212, forward strand.
CACTAACTTCAGTGGGACTTTGTAGGAAGGGAGAGATCTGGGTAGTTCAGGATTTAGTTTTAGATCAGCTGAAAAAAGTGAGAATAAAAACTGTTTGGGCTGAAGTGGGTAGCGATGAAGGGAGGAAGACAGGAACAAGTTATTAAGCTTTTATAGGAGTTTTTTGCTTTCTTTTTTGAATGCATACAAATGCTGCCACTTCATTTACTATCAGTAGGACCTAGATGGCAATTCTACTAGTAATTTGTACTATTTAATTTGAGATTAGATCATTTTAAAAGAACAAGAAGGGTGTATGTATTTGTGGTCTGTTAACCACTAACGGAAGATGAAGAAATAACAAACCAAAATCCTGAATTTAAACTTTTAAATGGGTTAAATAGATGACAATTTTTAACAATACCGTTATTTTGACATGGATACTGTTAGCTAAGCTTTTGAAAGCTTTTGATGTCTTTCCTTAAAAAACTTCTAGTATTGTCTCCAGTGCCATAAAATTCTTGCAGATCAGAATTGCTTTGGTAGTTTAAATTGGTGAGTTACATTGGCATTAGCAACACTGCTGTAGAAAGGATACTTTGCAGTTTTCTCCAGCAGCCAAGCTGGTTGGAGAAATTTCTGCCCACTTCCTCTTGGCCAGTTATTCCTTCTCCACATGAAGGTTTTCTCCCCTTTTGTACTTGCACCAGTGGAAGCAGTTGTGGTGGTGTATCTGTGGGCTAATGAAATGGTGCAGATAAAACAATTTTTTGTGTGTTTTTATTGGCAGGGGCGGGGGGACGGTGGTTAGCTGGATTCTGCAAAATTTCCTCCAACAGGTTCAATTTTTGTTTCTCTGGATTTTTTTGTTTGCTTTATTTGTTTGTTGTTTGCTGTAAGCCCCAATAATTTCAGTGCTCTGGTTTTCAGCGTGGCTCTGCAAATATTTGTCTTGGCACATTGGGGCGTTAGAAGCACTGTAAAAGCCAGGTGGGAAACACGCAGCTGAGGACCAAGCAGTGAATCTGTAACAGGCTTGGTACTAGAGAAGACACACAGGCAAAAGTGCCCTTGGATTTTTCTTTTTCCCACATATATATTTCCAGTCTTCTACATATCCCAAATAACCATTAGAAACTGATTAAGAAACCTGTTCAAATACGCAGTGCTTCTAAGAAACTTGTAAGTGCTGTAGCTGAAGATGAAAGTTGTTTCTAAAATTGTTTGAAATTATTAGAGCTATCAACATCACCTTATTCTCGTTTTCGATAATATAACAGTAAACTTGGGTGTTTTTCCTTTACTTTCTACTCTTCTCTGAATTTGAGCAGTGTTGCAGCTGAATTCTGAAATCTGACAGTCATCACTTCCAACCTGGTAATGAAGTGTCGCCTGGGTGAAACTGGAGACTAGCCTGGCTCCAGACCTCTTATGTATTTGCTCCATATTTAAAGAAGAGGTGTTATGTGATATTTTGTCCAACGTAACAAAAATAGTTAAATCTCTCCTTAAGATTTAAAACACAACTTTTCCTTGGGCTCAAATGCCTCCTTGCTGCCCCAAGAGGGTCTTATTGAAATGCAGACACTCTATCTTTCCCTTTCTTAGAGAGCAACCTGTCTTATCAATTACTTCCATAAAACAGCATTTACTACGAATACCGTTTCTGCTGTTAGACTGTGAAGAGACAAACTGCATACCTGATATGTCTGGATACTAAGGAAGTTAAGCAACACAATCCTTGTAATTTCTCCTGACGACTGTGAAACAGGGATGTGATGATTATGGTTCTCCTGGGAGATGTCTTAAAAAATTAACAAGGTCATTTTCTTAACAAAAATTTCCAAACCTCATTTCAACCAAGTAGGAAGGGAATACTGCTTTTATCTGCTTCTGACTTAATTGTCCATGCGCCTGTTGTGGAGATGTCATCATGTGATAGTGGTACCGCTAACGGCAGAGAGGTGCTTCTCAAACCCCTGGGAGGAATAAGGCAGTTTCCCTGAAAGATTTTCTTTTTAGTAAAGATAAGATGGAAAGAGTAATGATGGAGACAAAACTGATAAAGGCAGAAATACCAGAAGGAATGGCAGGCTAAAGCCAGAATTTTTCAAGCTGCATTAGATGCATCTTTGGAGCTAGAAAGGCCATTCAGAAGAAGTTACCTACATTACCAAGGCCTTTAATAGCAGATGATCTTTTCTCTGCAGAAAAATAGAGTGCTGAGCTCTTAAACTGAATGTGTCTTAACAGGGGTGTCTGGCAGCATGAGTCAGCTTGGCCTCCTGAGCAATGGCAAGCACAGGTAGCCTAGAGAAGCTTGGTATCACTGAACGTCTGAAGGTTGGATACAGGATTTCAGAGCCGTACAGAAACAAGTACTCCCTCTCTGATGCCTAAGTCCACTTTGTTAATAGCACAAAATTACAATTGAACTAAGCTGATTAAATGGCACAGTAGATTTGTCACACAGAAACAGTGTTGTTAATCTGGCAGGCAAATATATTGGAGGGGAAATGAGGTAGAAAAAATTATGAAGTCCATCCAGAATTATGATTTTCCTTATTTAAAAAAATAAAAATAAAAAAGAAGGACAAAAACCTCCTAAGGCTTTTCTTTTTTTTTTTTTTAATGTGCCTAGAAAGTCTGCTTTTCAAGAAGGCAGCGCAGTGAACTGGGAGGAAATAGGATTTTATCTTTTATTTAACCAAGGAAGGAATACAGGCATAACTTCAAATAAATTTGCTATTAAAAAAAAATTGCATTATTACATTTGAGGAGTATTCTGAAGTTTCTTGGAGTGATTTGCAGGTTCCACAGGACTGATCTGTATGTGCTGCACACACATAGTTAAAAAGGGAGATAAATTCTGTTCTGTTAGTAATACAATCATCTCGCAAGGTATTTTTTATTAAATTAGACTTGCGTAACGAAATTGCTCCTGATGCCTTTTGTGGATGCTCCTAAATCATCAGCTAAATAGCAGCTGATCTAAGTTTGGCAAAAGGAAGAAATGAAGTTTTGGAAGATTATATTCATTGTTCCTGATAGTAATCAATCAGAATTTCTTACTTGTATACCATCTTGTTTTAAAAGCATTATAAATATGGCAGTGCTACAAATCACGTTAATGGAGGAAAAAAGAAAAAATAGTAAATATGACTCGTACTTTGAGCTTAAACAAGCATATACTGGCTTACCTGGCCAATTAGTGAATTGTTGTCTTCTGTTATTTCCTGTTTAATTCATGCTTCTGATAACTATTCTTTGTCTTTAGAACAATCTTTCCTGTGCTCTAGGGGTCTTTTTCAAAGCAACACTCGGACAATGAGACATGTTGGTATTTAGGGCATGTCCCCAGCTTTCATCTGCTTTTCCTTACCTTTCATGTTTGTTTTTTCCCATTGTCAGAACCTGCGGTGCCTCCTCTTTGGTATCCCTGGCAGCAGCCGGTTGTGTATTTGTTTCAGGAGGTGGGTGGCCCTTCTGTCCTGCTCTTTTCCAGACATTAGGGCGAAGGGGAAGCAGGTAGAGTAATAGGTATATGTGAATGTAAAGCCTGAAAAAGTAGGTGTTAGGCTTATGTATTCAGATACATGCATTGAAAACATTTTAATCTCACCTGAAAAGTTACACTAGATTTCAGTTTGATGATGAACATGCACTGCTAATATAAAGAAATATTCCTCTGTTAAATCTTGTGGGATTTGGGGGCACTTGTGAATTAATTTGTTTCTAGGAGTTCCATCAAAAGAGAACTCCTTTGTAAAACTACAGATGTTAAAATACAGGCAAAAAACACTTCTTGTTCTGGGAAATTATAAACAGTTATTAGCAGTTGAATATTGAAATTAAAATGCAGAAAAGACCCCTGAAACCTACTAACTATGTTTCTAAGAATTCAGAGAAACACTTTTCCTAGACCTTCTTTCTGGTTCCTTTCCTTAAAAATAAATAAGATACTTAGAAATTCATGGAAATATCCATTTAATTTTACTTACGAATTCATGGAAATATCCATTTAATTTTACTTACAATTTCACCAAGACTTATTGCTTAGACATTAATAGAAGTTAGGTAAATTACAATGAGCAGGAGAACACGGAGTCGTGCAGACACAGGGGAAGCCCCCAGCCGTGGTAGTACCCGTAACCAGGCAGAACAGCTCACCCTTTCGTACTGCTATGAATGCATCTATTACACTTGGAGATCCAGTGATTCCACAGGAGTTTTCATTTTACATCTTCTACCTAAAATGATTTTTCAGGGTTTAGCGCTGCCCTGTTCCGTATCCCCTGCCACGCATCAGGAACTCTGTACACGCGCAGACACCCACACTCTGGTCCAGCAGCGTTTGCCGTCCTATTTCTTGTAGCCCCTGACCCCATCCGCCTCTTCTTCTCATGTTTGTGGGGTTTTCTTAGTGTTTGGGGTGGGGTTTTTTTCCTGTCAGGTGGGAAAGTCATCTGGCACAGTAGGATATTGAACTGTTTTGAGAGTCTGGCCAGAGGTAAAAAAGGACTACTGCTCTACTGAGTGCCACGTATAATTGGTGCTATCAGACATCTGGCTAACCTGGGACCCGATATTAGGGTATAACTGCTGAAAAGGTAACAGGGGCTCTAGTGATGTCCCTATGTTCCTCCACTTTTGGTACCAGTTTTCTACAAAGCAGTAGCATTCCGCCTATTGGTATTTGAAACATGGTATAAAACTATGCTGTCTGTGCTGAATAATCTGTTGCAGCTAAATGAATGGAAAAATAACATTGAATGGAAACTGTCACAAGATCAGCCGATTAATACGATTTTTCTGTTGCATTTGATTGCCTTTTCTGTTCTTTAAAGAAATCAGAAAACAAAACAAGAGATATATCTGAAGAGATGCTTTTTTTTTCTTTTGCTGTGTAATCATCACAAATTCATACATTCTTAAATTTACAACGTTTTGTGCTTCTAAATATTTCTAATTTAATTTTGGAGGAGAAGAAAATTTCTTCAAACAACTGAGGCTCAATGCTGCCTTTTTTTCCTATTTTAAAAGAAAGTCTCTGAAGAGATGTCAGTGTTTTATCTGCTGTGTAGTGTCCTCTTTTCAGTTTTTGATTCAGTGTCATGATTTCTGGTATTCAGTGTTTGAAAGCACAAGAACGCTAATTATTTTATAATAGTAAATGTCAGTAAGCAGTTTTCTTAAAATCAACCAAAAATAGAACTTTAGTCCAACTTGTAACATCTTTGCAGGTTTTAAATTCAAGTATGGGTAGGAATTAGCCATTCAGAAACTAAAGCTTTGTATCCATAGTTCTATAATGCAGTTCCTTCATTCTTTAGTTCTATGTTTAGAAAAATTATTACTATGACATCAGTTCTCTACAGATTTGTTATAGATACAGACTGCCCTGGAGCTATAAAATGCTGTTAGGGTGATAGCAACTGCCACAAATCGGAGGTGAATATTTTTGGAATCATCTAAACAGCAGAGGAAGAACAACGTGTTGTAAAGCATGGTGATACAGTTATAAAGAAATACAGTTATAAAGAAATATTTTTCTGTTTTCTTTTTTTCAATCCAAAAATAAACCAACAGGTAGTATTCCTAATCCTTTCATTCATTTTTCCCGATCTATGCCTTTTCACATTTTCAAAAGAATTTCAACTATCTTTGCAGTGTTGTAACCACAAGATTACAGTTGATAGAAATTTTGTTTCCAACTGTGTCACCAACATACCAAGAATTTGAGGAGGTCACTAAAAATCACTCTACCACAGTTTTCTGTTAGAAAAGTAAGAACTCTGTCATCTTCACATGACTTAGGAAATGGATTACATTTGAGAGTATATTTTTAGATACACTAGATGTTTGGATGAATGGCAGTATAGATGCAAAGTATTTTATTTTGTATATGGAAATTCAAAAAAGGTCAAAACCATCTTTTTTTGGAGAGATTGTTCAGATTTGCTGATGTGTCATCTACAGTGAAAGGTGAGGTATTTGTGACTGGTCATTTAGTGGTTATTTTAATTAGTCAAAATTCAAAAGAGTACTTGAGTGAAATGTGAGTAAATCTCATTACTTTGACAGCGGTTGCGTAACTACAAAGAAAGCATATATTTAGTAAATGTTACTCACTTCTGTGACCTAGTTTGTTATGGATAATAATTTTCTTAGGGCAGGACGGGACTTACTTCCCCTCACTTTTCCCTTGTTTAACTTACATGAATGGGGGATTTTTCCCATCTTTCATCTTAATTTCTGGCTAACTCATAGCAAGGCAAGGCTCTTCCTGTTGGTGTCCATAGTAACTCTTGGTTCCCACTCTGGCTTCACTTTGGTCTGCTCCCAGTCCTCCGCCTGTTCCCATGGAAGCACTCAGAGTTTCCTGGTTTGTTGTTTCTCTCTGATAAACTAAGAGTTTAAACCCGATGTTCTTCATCTTCCTCTGTCTGCGGATGGTATAGATACTGGTTGGGCAGCCTGACTCAAAGACCAGCTGAGATGTGAAATAAATTGATGCAAAAGCTTCTGCATACTCAGTTGAATGAGTCATAACTTCTGTACTCACGTAAAGCGTTCTAGCTTTAAGAGCGTGCTCTACTATTAAGGTAGTATCAAATAAGTGAGAATAAGAAAGAAAAGAGTCGATGCTGCGTTCGCGTGTTAGTGAATGATGTGGCAGAGTATAATGCATGGTGGGGACTGAACTAGGGGAGCACGCTTCCTTAGTGGTTTGGTTGATAGGGGAGTTTGGGGGTTTTTTTTATGTCTTTGTTTTGGTTTTTTCTCTTTTGTTTTGTTCTACCAATTATGTAGGCTCAAGTATAGTTTTAGTTTCCTAAGATGTACAGCCTAAAGTCCTATGATGCTACAGAAGGTGGTTGCACATTAGACAATCTCCATGGAGAATTTTGCTTTTGCTAATTGTAGAAGAAGTTACAGTGTTCAGCTTTAAAGAGAGATTAGCTCCTAAGTAAGTATTTAGAAGTAACCTAGAAAGGAAGGAAATGTAGATATTCATGTCTGGAAGAGAAATGGGATGTCTTTATCATGTAGTTTGTGTCTCATTGAGGGATGGCTTTTTGTTCCAGAAATATTGTTTTGTTTGTCAGAACTTTTAATAGTACTGGGATTTTGACTGTATTAAAAAATAAAGTATCAGTTCTCTATATACATAGAGAAAATACATATTTGTATTTTGTATATGCTTATAAATATAATATTTATATGTATGCACATACGGTTTAGACTTAAACATTGTGAAAAATAGATATCTATAAGCAAGTATCTGTTACAGAAACAATGCCCAAATTGAAGCAGTCCCACACCACAGCGTTTTGCCCTGAGGACTGCAGTGCGCTGCATTGCCAAGTCCCGCTTTGCTCAGTGCAATGACGGGGAAGTTTCGTTAATGACGCGGGCCCAAGTGCTGCTGGAGAATGCTTGAAAACTGCAAAGACTGGCCTTCACCAGCTTACTGGTGATAAAATTAGTGAGGCTTTCATACTTTTAGCTAAAATGTCTTCTTTTTTCCCTAATGCTAATTAGAAAATTCAGTTATATTGGTGTCAATAAAATGGTAAATAACAGTTAAAAGCGAGATGAAAATTTTTCTTAGAACAATATCGGAGCAGTCGTCTGTCATGTGATCTCAGTAGTTCTTGCTTCCTTGTCTGACAAAAACAAGGCAGACCTGGTTTGTTTATTTCTTGCTTAAAACTATAAATTTAAAAAAATATACAGGCTGCCTTTTCTGCATTATTGTGGAACCTAAAAAGAAAAACACGTGCTTTTTCCTCTTAATTCTTTTCCAGTGGTAGCCTTTGCAAGTGAGTTGAATCATCTTGTGGATTCTAAAATCGGAGGAGGATGTAACCTTGTTAAGGATCGCGGTGTGTTTTGTGCAGTGCTTATTCCTGTTGCTTTCTTCCTCTTCCAATATGCAGATCAGGTGTGATCACCAGTATGTGACGTACATGTGTGTTTGTGGGTGTTAAAGTAGAAAGCTGGAAAACAAAGATCTCTTCGTGTTTTCCAAATTTACTAGTCCTTTACATCTGTCACTAAAAAAACATCTAGAAAAGACTTTCAGTTACCCTTGTGTAGCTGTATGCAGATATTCTATTATGCGTACTAAAATTTCTCACGTTTTCTGTGTACATTTATCTTAGTGTGAAATAATCTTCATGCGACTGTAAGGTTTTTTTTCTCACAACTAAGAAAAACATACCTCCCAGAGGCAAATGACTGATGGAGATTGCAAAGGCTTTGTAGTATTTCTGTGCTAGTGCCTCTCACATATATTCCCTTATCTAAAAGAAGGTGGTCTGAGATTTTGCACCTGTCCAAGCTAATGGGTTTGTTTTAATACCTAAACATCTGTATGAAGCTTGGGCATGTTTTTCACCCATGTGATTTGAAGTAACTCATGTAACTTCATCAAAGTTACTTTTGATTTATGCCTGTGCAGAAGCTGGCTCTTTCAAGAGCCTTATTTGCTGAAACTAATGCAAATATTTAATTCCTGAGGTTAGAGTGTCTTTTGTTTGCATTTGTGTTATTCTAATTAAAAGCAAACCCCCTGTGTGGCGTGGATGTGGACAGTTACCACAACTCACGGACAAGCGAGGTTTCGCCACCAGAGCTCTGGACCGGCCCAGAGACTCATCTAAAGAAATCCGGTCATGGGGTCAGGGTGGTCTATGCTGTATCATTTTCTGCATTCGAGTTATTTTTGTAAAATGTTTGAACAATACTTTGTGCCGTTGCGTCAATAATTGTGGAAAATCTACCTTATCCCAAAAAATACAAAAATAGAGTAGAAGAGCTATTTACAGGGGGAACAAATGGAAGGCTAATGACATTAGAAAAACATATTGATGTTTTTGCATAGCTATGCAATAAAATATTTAGGTTAAAAATAAATCTGATGGTTTTAAGACTTAGTAGCACCCACGAGCATAAAAAATAATGTCTAAACCAAATTTATTGTTTTTCCCCAATGATTTTTGAGCATTTACTTTAAATGATTATTGTCATGTGTTCAGACAGTTTAGCTTTTTCAAAGTTGCTGTTTAGGAATAAATTAACAAAAATAAATTTGCGATCTAGAAAGGTTCATATCTCAGAAGATACTAAATGTTGAGTTGTATCTAAATAAATGTTTTGTCCCCAGTCCAGGAAGAAATTAAAAAAAAAAAAAAAATCAAAACAGATTCTTACATTTGAGCAGAGACATATGTTTTGTGGGTTGGCACCAGACTAGGATGCAGAATCTTGTAGAACCAACTCTTCATACTCTAGGATATTTAGAGGAACAACATTCAAAACAAGGTGCTAGAGAATTTTTTAAAAAAAGGGGGGGGGGAATACAGATTTTCTTTAAGACGGAAAATGTCTGTTTTGAGTCCCTTTATTTCTAGTGCTATGTAACTGTGTCTTTTGTGTCAGTGTCAAATGACATAACAGTATCAGATATTGTAAATAAGATAATGTGTTATTAGAAAGAAAATGTTTTAATTTCATTGGTAAATTCACATTAATTGAAGATGAGATCATAGTGACTCCTTCTGGCTGTTAGGATGATGATCTTAAAATCATATGAAGGAAAAATAACAAAATGCTTGGGTGCCGTTCAGCAAAACAAACAGGTCCCAAGAGATTTAGAAGATTCCCCTGAACCACGTGGTTTGACACAAAAGAAACTTTTTCCCTGTGATGTGATGCTCAAACTCCTTTGAGAAGGCTTAGAGATTTTGAGAACAAAATTAATGATACCCTTACAATTACTGCAGTTATGTATGAGAGAAAGATTATTAAATTTGATCAGCAATAACATCTGCAATGGGAACAAAGTTTAAATATCTGGATTTCGGTTGTGCAGTTCAGTGCCAACAAAAAAAGAAAATACCATCTATTAACACAAAAGGCAAAGTGAGAATGATTTACTTGTCAGGCAAAAAAATATTTTTTCAGTGGCACTTAAAAAATCTGGGGACTTTTGGGTATGATTCAACTTCTTAAGAAAATTGAATGCTAAGTTTGAAGGGCAATTGATAGAAAGCCTCAATATCAAATTACATGCACAAAGTCACTTTGGGGAAAACAAGTCACAGACTCTGAAACACTTTAAAGAATAATTGTTTAAAATGGCACAATGAAATGTTGCATTCATTTCCCTGTAGTTGCTCTGTATTATGTGTTCTCCCTTAAAAAAAACCCCATTTTTTACTCCAGTTCTCAGTGCATCTTCAATTTTAAGATCTCCCTGTCAGCAGGTGTGCTTTCTGGTTTGTAACCACTGATAAGTATCTTCCATGCTGAACTTATTCAACAAATCTGTTGATGGATTCTGCTTTGGCTTCCGTTACCAGTTTGCTCTTCTGACTTTATTGGTTTGGCTTATAAAACAAGTCAAGTACAGCCAAAGCCAAGCATAGCTATGAAAAGAAGCCTATGTCAGGACTGCACAAGATACAGACCTGTTGAATTAAAAGTAATTGTTTTGGGTTTAATGTTCACGCGGCATACCTTAACGCAGCAACATCTGGTATCTTAGATCGGGTTGTTTAGTGACTTGGAGCAGCTTATCAGCAGAACTTGTTGTTCGCCTGTTTCTTTCACAGGCTGCTTCTGTGCACTTCAAGGTATTTCGTTAGATTATTTGAAACTTTTTTCCATTACTCTCCTGCCCCTCAACCCTGTCTTGAACCATATCTGAAAATGCAGTGGCAGTCTGCTGGGGCAGCGTCACTTTCGGTGCGTACGCAGCAGCTTTTTAATACTTTACGTTAATAGGGTCATTTTGTATCTGGAATTTTTTCCCCATACCAATCCATCAACTCTGTTTGGCAAGCATCAAGGCACAGTGTACGTCCAATTTCTTTTTCAGATTTTTCATTAGAAAAGAAGAGTTAGCATAATCATGGTATAGCCTATGCAATTTTATTTCAGGGACTGATCTGACAGTTATCTTTTCTACAAGGATTCTAAATTTTTGGAAGCACTAGAAAGAGCAGAGAATATCCATTTAAGTATTCAATAACTTGCTATTTTGCAGAAGAAGTTGATTTGAAAAGTGTTTATTCTCAGATGATGGAAGTTGGGGGGCTTTGGATTGATTTCAGAAGAAAGAAACATAGACAATTCGGATAAAGCATTATCATAAAACTGAGATGAAATAACTTTTTGCATTGATACAGGCAAACTGCAAAAACTTAAGTGTTTTTGCTATTAGAGGCATTTAACTATTATTTAAGCAGCAATTAATTGTCCACAAAGCCTGCTAAGTAATCTGGTGATCTGATCACCTTTCCCATGTGTCCTGACTGCTGGCAATCGGATGTCCTAGGCCTGCAAGTAAATGAATGAGTAAATAGATAAATCATGTTCTAAAAAAAAAATATATATTCAAGACGAATTAGTTGCTTGTGTTAACCCAAGTTGGATTGCTGCTGTGGTTGTACCCTGTCAAGAGGCAGCAGTAGGTTTTCCTTCGCTCAGAGTTGGATTCCTCCGAAATCCGAGAAAGTCTAAACCAAGTGGAATCAACTGAGTAGAGGGGAAAATTGTTTACAAGACGGAAGCTGTTTGACTTGATTAGTCTTGTGGTTAATTGCATCTGTTGCTAAATGAGGACTGAAAGATTTCAAAAGTATTGCAGCATATGTTAGGTTATATGGATACCGGCAGGGCTTAGTTTGGTATATACCATCGAGCGTGTACATAAGGGTTGGTTATACTGACCTAAGGCTGTTATCAAACTTTGTCTTGTGTTACACAGCTATGCTTTGAGGTTCCTTCATTAAGGAAATGTTCTGCAGAGCAGAGAATGTCAGGACGTTCTGGACATCAGGAAACACCTTTTTACTGTGCGGGTGGTTGACCGCTGGACCGGGTTGCCCAGGGAGGCTGTGGAGTCCCCAGCCGTGGAGACGTTCAGAGTCCGACTGGCCGCGGTCCTGGGCCACCAGCTCTGGGTTGCCCTGCTTGATCAGGTGGGGTGGGCCAAATCATCTCCCAAGGTCCCAGGCAACCTCAACTACTCGGTGGAAATTTTATCGTGGTTATAGTAGACAAGTGGGTTGTCTTTCAATGAAAGAAGTTGAGACCTGAAAAAAAATATTGTAGCTATTTGGCGTTTTAGTAGAAGTTGATTCCAAAGAAAGTACATGCACAGGCTAGTTCATTTGATGCTGACCTTACCATAAGCATAGTAATTTTTTTTAAATTCATCTTCTCATAGTTACGCTATTGAAATATGAAAACAGCACTAAGAAATTACACTGTATGGTTATACTGTTGAAAATTTTTTTTTTTTTAAACATAACTGGCATTTTTAGGGATGTTGTTTTAAAGTTACCTTTAATTTGACTTATCAAAGTTTAGGGAGGTAGTTTAACTTTTCATAATCTATTAGTCTTATAATATAACGCATTTCAATACTAATTTGTAATTTTATTTGTCTTTTCTAATCTTTAATTCATGGGATGATTACTGCTGTTGTTATTTTGGTATGATGACAGTGAATTTCCCAAGTTTGAGGTATTTAGTCTTAACAATTATTCTGCATTAGTATATTTATATGCCTCAAGTAGATAAATGCCTTCCCATGTAATGGCTCTGGTGCTTCTCTTTGTTTTTAACAGGAGCTAATAAATTCATGTATTGTGTGAAATGCACAATTTTACTTTGTGCCTTCTTAATAAATAAATAATTTTTTAAAAAATCCTCAGTCTAGTTGCAACTAACCTGGCTTACATACTGCTTTGTGGTGTTTTTCTTCAGATCCTTATTGACGATGGTGGTCATTGGAGGCATAAATATTGAAGAATATATCATTTACAGACAAGATCTTTGAAATCTGTTTCCTTCAGACAGCAAAGGTAAATAAAATAATCTATATTATGCATTTTTATATAAGCAATAAGTTAGATAGTTTTTGACCTCAAAAATAACCAAAATTGAACAGCAGCTGAAGTTCAGGAGCCTGACTACACTACCAAAAGTTTTAACTTTTTTTAGTAAGTTTATTTATCCTACTAATGTGAAAAATAAGCTATATGGAAGGAGCTTGGTTTCTTTTCCTCCTTTTATTTACAAGAATATGAGTCCTTAAGTCCTTTTTTTCTGCAATTAATGCTATTCCTTATTCTTCCTTTCTCACAAGTTTTTCAAACTACAAATCATTTGCAATATCTGTGTGTGATACTGATGAGAACCAGGAATACCTTATATGTTAAAATCTGAAGAGTAGCTGGGCATGGGGATTACTACTCAAAAAGACAAAAGTTATGTGGAAAAGAAATAAACAGACAGCAATACACGAAGTAAAATAGTGGTCAATCTCTTGAAGATTTCTATAGAAGTTTAGAAACATGACTTCTTTTTAATTAAATATTAGAGACACAAATCTGATGTGCACTCCACTTGTATTATTTTGAATGTGTGGGCTTTTGATCAAAATAAATGTTAGATATTCGGGAGAGTTTTGTTTGTGTATTATTTTTTCTATTTTGAATCTAAGTATATAAAACACTCTAGGTAATATGGGAAGAATTTTTTCTGTTATGGAAATAGAGCTAATTTTCCCACTCATTATCTGCTGTTAATTTAATGTGTGGCAATATCTGAAATTTAGTGATGATTATATGGCAGTAGATTTTTGGTTAGCTGTACAGCTCATCTATGAGCAAACCAATTAAGACATAATTTCAGAATATAATTGAACTCCTAATGGGGCACTTTAATTCACTGGAAACTTACATATTTGCTTTGCTTTGTTTTAGTAGACAGGTCCAAAATGAGGGTACAGCTTCATTTTTGAACTTCTGAATACAGCAACTTCATCTGAGACTTTTGAAAATGAAGCATGTAAAATGGTGTTGAATAAGAGGATGGATAAGTTCATGAATAAGCTACTTAGTTCTCAAATCTGAACTTTGGATAGCTCTCCTTAGCTGTTTATTTGAAGAATAAGGCTTGCTGTGTTGTTAGGATGCCATGGCCCTATTGACAGTCTTTTCACCTGAAGTGCAACACCATGCGATGCAACACAGTGAAAGCTGATCTACTTAGTACAAAGTTTGTTCACTGTTTGTAACTAATTTGCTTCCTTTAGACATGTCTGGGCAGCCTTGATGTGCTGGGAAAGGGCTCATTCTGCAGATCTTTGTAACTGATTTTTCAAGCAGCGTGAATAGAAAATTCTTGGAACCACATAGTTAGCCCAGACCCAGCCTGATGGAGCATCCAGGCTGGGACACACAGGGTTGGAGATCTGTCTCACTTCTGTGTTACAAAAATGAAGTACCTCATTTACGTAGTGTTTTTAATGCATTTCTGGTTTACTGCCCCTTCAGTTTCTTTTTATGTAAGTCAGAACGAAACTCCCTTTTTACTTTCTTGAGGTTTTTTTCAGCCCAAGTTTAACTACAAGGGCACTAAAATGTTATGTTACTCATATGTATCACCATACGCAGTGGACACTGGCTAACGCAGCCCTGGTTCCATTGGGTTTTGCGTTGTTCTAGATTTTCTCAGCTCCCAGGTGATGCTGCAAGAGAACAGCAGGTGGGAAAGAGTTAAAAAGTGCAGCATGCATAACTGACTTACATGACCTAAAATAAGGAAACAAACAGTAGCTGTTTATTAGAGCAAAGCTCAAATTAAGAAAGAAATGAAGGCAGTTCTCATCTTTTTCTTCTTTTTCCTTTTTTTTTTTTTTTGACCCCCAGAATGGAAGACCTTTTTCATTTAAAAGATAAACACTACTGAGCTGAGAGAGGTAATTGCTACCTCTGCCATGTTGAGGTTAAATTTTTGGGTTTGTTTTGTTGTTACTGTTTCCTTCAAGGATAGACCTTTGTGTATGGTTTTGTTTGTTCTAAAATGGGGACCTACAACATTTGGTAGAGGAAAACCAAACGTTTTGGGGGAATAATTATCAAAGTTCGCATTTGGGTTAAGAAGAAACATTTTTTTGTATGTGAAAAACTGGGACAGGGAAAATATTTCTTTCTGTAAGGTTAATGTTTTACTGGTTATTTCCTTAAAGTTTTCATATGTACATGTGGATAAACCTCAGAATGCTTCTACGAAATCCAAAAAACCACTTAGCTCTCGTTCTCAGCATCTTAGCTTTTATTTTGTATTCCTTTGTCTACTGATAATAAAATGTTCACAGCTG
This sequence comes from Buteo buteo, assembly GCF_964188355.1. Lineage (NCBI taxonomy): Eukaryota > Metazoa > Chordata > Aves > Accipitriformes > Accipitridae > Buteo > Buteo buteo. The sequence goes on from NC_134175.1 coordinate 51,506,375, forward strand.
TATAGGTATGTGGAGACACTGTTTCTATTCCATTTGATCTATTTTTAAATGCAGGGGCTTTTTGTATTTAATACGCATTACTGTGCTTGCAGTCTAATACTTCAAACCTTAGTGACCTTGGTTCACCCACTTGTACCTTGTACATTATCATGCAGTCTTTAATTATATGATAGCATGCTATTTTTCTCCATAGAAGGAAATCTTTGCAATAAATAGATGGCATTTAATCAGTGTGGAGCTATCTAGTATTTTTAATTGTTCGGTGTGTGGTTCCAGATCTTCTGTACTATATAATTTTCAAATGTCACTCTGCAGATAGAATTAGGAATTTGCCTTTATGCTTTACTGTACCTTTTAGCAACAGGTTTTCTCTAAGACTTTCTAGCAAAACGCAATCTCTGAAGCCCAGCTTATTTTGCAGAAACATTTTCAGTTCCAGGAGTTTCCCTTGCCAGCTCTTTTTGATGGACTGCTGGGGTTTGTATACTTTTACAGTAGTTGCAGAACTGGAGTACTCCAAGATTCTTTCAAGCCAGAAAAGCGAGAGCAGCGATCCTCCATGAAAAGCACAGGAATTGAAAGGATTGTTGGCCTAGGCATCTTTTTTCGAAGTCACGATTTCATTCTTCTTGGTTCTCAGTTTCCCATTTAGCTATTCTTACTTGTATCCTAGTTCCTTGTATGTCTCGTGTCCTGCATCTCTGTTTTCATTCTCCCTCATCCAAGTAATTTCTACTATTAGCCAGTTTCTATTTCAAGTTCATTATCTATTCTCACATGGTACCAGTCTTCCCTCATTTCACTTGCTTTCCAGAATTATTGTTCTATTCTGGCTCCAGATTTGCGCCTGTTTTTCTCAGGGTGAGTCTGCACAGATGGGTCTTGAAGGTTGCACATCTTTCTACCCATGCTCTGAGTCAGCCGATGCAAGTCAACTTCAGTACAACAGCCCTGTAGCTACTTCAGCGTGTCTGTGAAGGGCTACGGAGGAGCTAAGTCTGCCTCTGCTGTGCTAAGAAGGTTACACACAACCGTAATGCAAAGATCAGCCGTCTGCCAAATGGCATCCTTGCTGTAGTGCGTATATACATGGAAATTTTGCATTTCCAAAACGGTATGTTTCAAAAAGCTTTAAAATGTGTGTTGGAAACCAGTTTGGAATTTACAGTTATTTTTAATACGCATATAGCAGTTTTAGCATGAACACTGTGGATTTTCCTTATCCGTAAACTGAGATGGCGTTTATTGATTTGTATTATTTATTTCAGCATGTGAAAGAAACCAGAATGATACATTACAAGTCCTCATAATATTTTGTCTTGTTAGTCACTTAGAAGGGTGCAAAAATATATCAGAGAAATATTGCATGAATAAAATAGAAAACTGGTTATGCAGACTTAAGGAGGATAAGTAAGGTTTACATCTGTTTCTTGTATTTTGTCTTTTTAAACAATACATGGAAAAATCTAGTAGCTAGATAGTATTTTTATATTGTGTGATAAAATGATAGACTTGTTTAGTCCCCTGTGCCATCTCCAGCTGCAAGCCGTGTAGTTGTTGAGAACTTTCTGAACTGCTTAATTCTGGGACTCATGATATATTGCAGCACAAAATTGGGCCTCTCACTATCCAAACTTCAGGATTTATAAGGCCGTTTAATTATACTGAAGTATATAACGTATGACTTGGCGCTGCATACACAGTTCTTCTCTAAATAGTTTGTCTTAGAACTGTGTCGTTACTAATGTTTTGATTGTAGTTATTCTAAGACAGAGAAGGAACAGCGTCATGTTGCATCATTTTTCTCCCTAAAGCAGTCTGCAGTCCGGATTGATGGACAATTTTTCCTGAATTGTCATTAAAACCAAGGAGCCCAATTGTCTTTTCTGAAGCCCTGATGTTTTTCTGAGAACAGTCAATTTTCTATCTCTGTCTCATCTTTTAATAGTAAAAGGTTGGGGTTTTGCGAAATTCCAAGTTACTTTCACTAATACAAGATGTAAACTAATTCTACGTTCTTAAATTTAATAAAGGGAAACCTACTTAATTTGGAAGTTACTTTACAGAAATTATTTAAAGGATTTGGGGAAAAAAAAAAATGCCTATAATATTGCTCCACAATATGACTACTTTTAGGTACATTTTAGAGCCAAATTTTAGAGTACATTTCAAATGTGGTAGATTTGATAGGTCATTCTCTGCCTTAGGTGAAAATTTTGTACCTCTTCTGCCATGTTTTTCACATTTCACCTGAGCAAGAAGTTTATTTTCAATGGTCCCCATTTCTTTTCTAGCTGGTCCTTCTGAAACAATTTTCAAATAAAATATGGGCTGCCATTTTGAACCTTTTCTGGAAGCAGATACTGTAAATAAATATTGCAAAATACAAGGGCTTTCCATTTTGAAAAATTGGAACAGCAGGCACCCTGAACAAAAGTAAATAGTCCCAACACTTTTTTATTGTGACCAAATTAATCAAGCTCAATGGTTTAATTGTCATTTCAAAGGTAAATATTTAAGTAATGCAAAAATTTCTGACACTGCAGTGCATCTCTCTCTTTAAAATTAGTAACATCACAGCAAAACTGTTAAAATTCATCTTTTTAATATATAATTTTCCTTAGCGAAGCTAGACATACACGCACACAGCTTCTGAATTCGTTGCCTAAGGGTTGGCTTCATACAACCACAGTAACCTGGATATCTCCAGAAAGTTTGGGGGTTTTTTATTATTTCAGTCCGTGATGTTAGAAAGTTTTACAAATACCTGTCCTTATGTTTTCCTGTAATACAACGAGAAATTTCTGTGAAGTAAAAACCACATCATCTTTGTCTTTCCTTAAAGAGCTATGGATTTAAAATAACAGATAATAGAGTTAGTGTCATTATTTTTTAATTACACAAAATATTTAAAGGAAGAATGTAGTTAGAATGTAGTATCTAAGATAAATTGGATTATTCTTTTCTGTTGTAACACAAAACCAAGTTCAGATCTTTGATTTTTGTTTTCATAATTCCTTCTGAAAAAACAGTGCTCTGCAAAGAAGCTCAAGGGTAGCAAATTTAAAATCTGGCTGTTAATGAAAACCTAAGAAACCATTGTTTTTCTTTACATGAAGGTGGCCTGAAAGGTTGTGGAGGTGGTTTTTTTTCCTGTTTTGCTATTTAATTTTGTTTTATTTTCCCCTCACTATAAATTCACATCCTTGGAGGCCCACTATCATGATGAAAATCTATTGAAACGGTTAAGGAAAGTGAAAATACAAAAAAAGAGAGATGTCTGTGCTGTGTTTCATCAGCCAGTGGTTGGTTTGGGTAACTGGCACTGGCGATTCTGACCAGTGGGTGCTGGTCCCAGATACAGGTGTCCCCCCAGCAAAGGCCTGGCCACGTTGGCCTGGATCCTCATTTCTGTCCTCATTATAATGTGCAGGGAGAGGGCACAGGAGCTTGTCTTTTGGCTCTGTGTTGAGCTGTTTGCAGTTGGCTCCAGTTAAGCAAGAGTTTGGTTCTCTAAAGGGACTGGTGGGAAGGGATGAACTCTTAGCACGCCCACGGCTTTGCATACAGCCCTGGTTTGAAGTTGGCACGTTCAGCTTGGGTCACCAGCATTTATCCGCATCCGATCTGGCCTTGTACTACCACGAGCTGCAATTTATATATTCTAAGTATAGCCACAACAGCTTTCCTACAATGGGAAATAAGAGCTTTGAAATTAAACTAATTCTTGCTTTTGTTGGTTTATCTTTAAACAAGGCATCGTCGTTTTTCAGGTTTTTAACTGGCCTCTGTTGGCATATCTCTGCTGAAGGGAGACCCTACCCCAGTTAGTTTCTGCTGATCCAGCTCAGTAAATCTCAAACATCTTGGTCTCTTCTCCTAGAAGGATCCCAGTTCAGTGAAACGCTTTTGAATTAAAACTAGTGATGCTTTTAAATTCAAGCTCACACAAAGTTTCTGAAGAAAAAAAGCCACTCTTCCTCTGAAAACCTGTGGTGATACTCCAGAGCTGTCATTGAAAACAGAATGTTTATTTTTATTTTTTACCACATTCCTGAAAAATATTAATGAGCCAAGATTTTCACCAAGATGGTTTAGTAATTGCCACAGTTGGCTTTAACTTAGTCTCCCACTTTGAAAGATTCATTAAATTTCTTCTGGGTTTTATCCTTAGTGTGTGAAAGTTTATAGGTACCATTCTGAGAGTGGGGGCAAATATACTTAAGCTTAGGAAAAAGATAGGTGAACTAAACTTTCCATTTGGAAGCTATCATGAAAAGTTGAAATGCCTCATCTTTTCTCATCAGCTTCATCCATCTGTTGAGTCCTTAATACAGGAACCAAAACTATGTAGGAGATAGATCCCGGCGTGAATTTTCCAAAGTAACTGTAATGTATTTGAGATGCATGTTGTTTAGAAGTTAGAAAACAAAATGTTATTATTTTTATACTATTGATGCATAAATGGAAATGTTCATTGTTGAATTTTATGTATGATTTGATCATAGTTTATGAGAAGGTAGCTGCATGACAGAATTCTCACTTAATTGCTGTCCTGACAAAGGAAACAGGAAATGGAGAAGGAAGCCTGGCCACAGGTGCACCATCAGTAAAAGCAGAAGAACAAAAACTGTGTAATTTATATTACGTGTATTATAATGTATATAATTTAACCTCACCTAGATAATTTCTAACACATTGTTTTTGCTTATGCTACTAGTTCTTGCTTGGAAGTTTTATACATTTCCTACTGTAGACATTTATATTGGTTCAGGTATATATCTTTTTGCTTTAATATTCTTTTTATCTCAAGCATAGTTTAAGTATTTGAGTGACAGCAAGTGACATTTTCATAGGATAGATTCTGTAGGCAAATGAACAGTTGACAGTAGGCATAATGGCAGCCTGGAATAGTCTGACATGTAGGTGTTCTGACTGGAAGATACTCATTGTGTTGAATGAAGTTCTCATGTAGTAGCTTTCCATTTATATTGTATTCTCATAGTATAGAATTAAATATATACCCATGACATATGCTTCAGATGGTTTTTTTTTACACAATTTCATCACTTGAAGGAAGAAAGGGTATTACATAGTCTGAAAGGAAATTCACCAGGCTTTAGTCAAAGTCCTTGCCTTTTGCATTCTGTAGATGGGAGAGAGTGAGATGTCTTCCGACGTGGATAAAAACACTGTATGTTCCCATACAACATCTCTGTAATTAGATAAGAACAACACAGAATAAAGGTCTTTTTTTTTTCTTTTTTTTTTCTTTTTTTTTTCTTTTTTTTTTTTTTTTAGAAAGTAAAAGGGAGCGCTCGGTCGTTAATTGCATGCCAACTTTTGGCCTCTCTGTGGACTTATAAACCCCAAATATTCATATTCAAGCAATCTTAGTAAAGTTATTGAGTACCTTCTGTGTAGTATGAAATTTCACAGCTGTAGAAAGTAAGAAAACTTTATCTGATTAAAGTTTAATGATAGTGTTTCCGTTGACTTGCAGAAGATTAGATAACTGCTGTTAGCTGAAAAACATGATGAATTCAACATTAACTTAGATTATACTAGTATATTATTTTGCTGTATGGAAGATTGATCAGTAGATCATTTTACTCAAATATCATTCTAACTCTTATAATACCATTTAAAGTGTAAAAATCTTAGTAAGCTGTCTGTAAATCTTAGTAAAGTTTAACTGTTATATCAAGAGAAATCTATGCATATGCCTTGATCAGGTTAATAGTTATTAAAATTGGTTGTGATCTTTGGAAAACAATTATTTGGAACCAGTGATGCTAGAGAAAAGCACTGCTGTTCCTGCAAAGGGGCATTTTCAAACACACTGCAAATTCATTCGTATTATGAATCTGCAAAACGTGTCTTCCTGTGTAGCAAGTTATCAATTTGCTGATTTAGATGATATTACTTAAAAAATGCCACATTACTAATATTTAGCTGATTTTGCCATCTGTCATGAATAATATTAAGACTGTGGATAGCCCTGATACCTTATCTGCATATCTGAAATCCTGTAAAAACCAGTTGGTTTACAGTGTCAAAGACTGAGAAGAGTAAAAACTGGGCCAGGCACCTTCCTCAGCATGATGGTATAAAATTCAGTGGTTACTACCAAATGTGTTTCCATAGTTCAGTTGGTTTTGTCTGTTTACTTTGTACTTGGAAGACTTCTTTCTAATATCTTTTCAGTGGAAATTATTATGAAGTAGTAGTACATACATAAAAACAATGATTTTCATTATTTTTCTTAAATCGGGTTTTGTTGATGATCTACAATTTGAAGTACATTTCAAATCTCTAAAAACAGGTATGCTATTTCCAATGACACAACAAATTCACTTTTTGCCTACATGTTTCAGATGGTGGGAGTACCATCCTAAACACACCTATTTTTTAGTCCATTTTCTTAAAAAAAGAAGAGCCTTGTCTTCACAGCGTGAGCAGAATACTGATGTTTTGTTTTGGCGGCACAAAATATCTTGGAAAATGGTGGCTTTCTTGCCTTCCTAGGACATAAGAAAGATCTTTCTAGGTTCTTGTTAGCAAAATGGGTCACTGCTTTAGCATGATCACCTGGTACGTTTCCCAAAAAGCTTGTCATTCCCAGTTCTACTGAAGTTTAAACGTCCGCTGTAACAACTGGGGGGACTCTGTCATTCAGCCGTAAGATAAGATGTTCTGAAATCCTCTCTTTCATGTGAGAGGACAAGTCACTGGTTTGACACAGATGTTTCCGAATGAGGTTCGATGCTCTCAGATTAGATTATCACGATTGTCCCACATAAACATATAAAATTACGCATTCTTTATGAATACTTTTGGTTCGGGCTATAGGAATGCAAAGCTAAAATTCCATCTGAGACAGTAAAAGATGGTTTATAATTACAAATGAACCAGCCTGGCTGCAGCTGCAGGGAGAGGGGGTAGGGAACAAGCTGATGAGGCTGAAGCCCGAGGTCCGGAGATGCAGACCGCACACCGCATCGGACGGTGCTCGTTTGGGAAGCAGGGTGAAGAGAGACAAGCTGCATTTCGCATAGCTGCTGCCTCTTTCCCCGGTGAAGCAGACTCTGTGAACGCATTCTTAATGCACAAAGTTATGTTTAAGTACTTTTGCAAAAGAGTGAAGTGCAGCTGATCAATGATAAAATGCTTCCAAACTAGAATTACTTGTTGTAAAAGCATATCTTTGAGCGAAGCTGGGAGTGGTGCCTTCAATTGGACATAGATTCTTTGGTTCTGTCTTCCACCTATACATCTACTCTGCTTGTTTTACTTTCCTGCCCAAGAAGGGCCCCTTTTTTTTTTTCCTAGGCATCTAAGGGAGAGTAAAGCAATTTAAAAACCCAAAGGTCAGAAGAGACCACAGTGACTGTTTTCTGGCTTCCTTCAGCATGCAGACTATCACTTTTCGCAGAACCTGGATTAAAACTCGCCTATTTGAAAGCTACCTGATCTTGTTTTGAAACCTGGAAGTGATAGTGAGCTCACCATTTCACCTAGAAAACTGTTTCCATATTTAATTACCTATAATAGTAAGAAATTGCATTTTATATAGAATTAATACTGCTCTACCTTTCATCTGGAAGGACTTAATATTTTCTGTTTGTTTATATGTACTAAATCTTTCATAGTTTTGTTGCTTCTTGTTGTTATAGTGTGGTATACTTTCTTCATCTCCCTTAGCTCTACGATCTCCCTTAGCTCTACGCATGCTTTAGCATTTTCTTGCACTATTTGCAAAAAGAAAAAATTATGCCAATTGGGAAAAGTTTGTGAAGGCCATTTATGTGAAGATGATCTGCCATACAGTGTGCTAAGAAACACAGCCTAGCATACTTTTGCTTTGGCTCTCTAGCATAAAATTGATACATAGCATACTAAGTTTGCAGCTATACTACTGACATGCCTTATTGCTTTATCCCCTAAATTGCTGATAGAAACAATGTGGTGGATGTTAAATAGAATTTAGAGATTTTTTGGAGGCTGAAACATTTATTAAGGCTAGTGCTGCCCCAAATATATAGTTAAACACAAAATTCTGTGATATGGAAAAATTACACTGCTGTATATTTAGCGCCTAGACTCCAGGTACTGACTTTCTGCAGAATCCCTCAGTGCTCTGTGACCGGCACGGTCTGTCCTTTCCCATTACAGAGCTCTTCTGGTGGAGCAGCTAAAGCCGTAAGTGACTTCTGGGTTTGGGTCAGGGGGATTACATTTTTGACTGGAAGGAAAGAAGGGTCTGACTTACTCCTCCATGATCAATTCCTAAATCCAGAACTAAGTATATAAGAAGCTAAAACCAGTTTAGCCCTTCAGCCTGGGAACTGAACTTGCTGGCAAGTGGGCTGAAGGGAAAGGAGGCAAGGAGAGGTTTCGGGGGCTATAGGTTCTTCTTTATGTATTGGAATAGCAGGACTGTGTTCCTTAGAGTAGGTTTTAGCTTAGATTCAAGTTAATATAATATTTACGATAATGGGATGTTTTCACTGAAAAGGCGGGGTGCAGGGGAACAAGCCACAGTGTACAAAGTATCTACTGGACAGACACAACAGTAAATGATTTGTTTAGGTGGAAATAGAAGTTTATAAAACATGAGTCTAGGATTGAACTATGTGTTTTTGCATTGAACTAAATATGGTCATTTAGTGTTGATTAAAAGGTGATTTTAAAGCATACAGATTTGAGGATACAGTCATTGTTCATATGCGATTACTAAAGTCTGAGTTAGGTCCTGGCTCTGTGGAAATTGATGGCAGAACTGAAAAAACATTTCAGTTATGTTCACAAAGTGCAGCGCTGTATTGATTGAAGTGTGTTTTGTTGCTACATTCTGGATAGGCATCTCATTTGAAACACCTGGCCCTTCTTCTGGGTTTGACACATTTAGGTGTTTTTGCAGCATGTTTTGTAATATGAGCTCTAGGCTAGAGATTCCATATCAGTTAAATTTTTTTCTTATCTATCTTTCAACTGATCTAGTATTTTGTCCCATCTAAAAACTGTTCATTGACAACATTAAGGAATATTGTCTGAATGCTGAAGCCATCTCTGTTGTTCATTTCTTTGATTCTTTTGCTCTAATAAAAGGAAAAAAATAAAAGATTTTGCAGGACTATTGAAGATGTTTCTAATGAGGTTCTCCTGTGAAGATTTTTCTAGAGAAATTAAACATGGATTATTTTTTTTGTAGATTTTTCTGCAATTTGGTGATTTAAGTTCAAGAAATTACTAGATTCAGGGTTTGGCCAACAAATGTAAATGGCGGGGTAACCTCTGACACATCTGGATTTGTCCTAATCTGTGTTGATTGAATGTGTTCGTTGTGTACTCCTCAAAGTTCCCTCTTCTGCGTCTGCTGAAGAAGAGCTCTCCAGAAATTGGTGTCTGACCATGCAGTTGCTGCCATGGGATCTTTAAAGACTGCACAGACAATCCTGTGCCCCTGGGTACTTCAGGCGCACATTTTCAGATAGGTTTCACTTGCCTGTCTTCATGCACTGCTCCCTCCTGACCAGTCGCCCCTACGGAGGCAGCATACCCTGAGTTTGTCCTTGTCCACTGCAGTTCAAGGCTTGACAGTAAAACAAAATACAGAACTATTTCTGAAAGCTCAAAGCAGAGAACGCTGACTTAATACTTTCAAGACTTGGAAGCAAAAGAGTACAATAAAAAACCAAACCTAATCTGTGCTTCTAAAGAAAATATGCTAAAATAGCTAAAAACGTGCTACACCTTCAAGGCAGTCTTTGAACATTAGAAGAACTTGCATTTTATCTAATATTCACTCACCTCACCCTCAGATACATGATCTTGGTGTAGTTTCAAATGCAAATGTTGGTGATCTCTAGAGCCTGTACGCTTTTTACCTTTGTCATTTCATAAATCCGTAATAAAGAATGGTAGGGCTAGCTGTCTACCTAATTAGGTTGATTTAAGTTTTTAACAGTCAGCTTTCAATAGATTTAACATATGATATCTTTGGATGTATTTTGACAGAAGTACAAGATTTAAGGCCTTTGGCCAGTCCTTTTCAGGAATCAAGCTGTCTCTTCATCTGTTGTTGTTTCAGTGGTTCATGCGCACAAGTCCAAAAATGGCTTTAGAGATTTGGGATGCAGGAGGAGAGCTTTCCTGCGTGTCTGTTAATTTACTCTGATCAGTATTGGTGCCAAAAAAAAGGAAGAAAAAATCCTGATGACTCACCAGGAGGAGGTTTCCATTCTGTGTGAAGTACTGTTTGGATGTTTCACTAGTGTGGTGGTGTATATAGCAGCTGATAGTAGGACATCAACAGCTAGTGCTTTTATGATGGACACTTACATGGCGTGGGCAGCGGTTCTCAATGCTTCAAGTCCCAGATTATGCTGAGGCTTTTGACAGAAACTGCACATTTCCATTGTGCAATATATCAGTGTGTATCCAGGAGGAGATAAAACTGAGTCAATCAGTTTGGGAAAACTTGTGCTTGGGAAAACTTTTAAACACTTGTTAGGTGTTTAAAAAAATACCAGGTTTTACAGCATTCCAAAGAATGCTTCCAAAAGAAGCTTAATAGCTAATTACTTCACTCTGTTAAAGGTAGGGTACCTCAGGAGTTGGGTATCCGTAGGTCATGCATGGGACAATTAGAGAGGCAGGGGGAAGCGTCACACCTAGGCTGCAAGACTCAGTGATACCTGCCCAGTAGTAACAGTACATGGTGAGTTTTGTATAATATATGTGATGCTAAAGCAAGGTAATTACTGATGACTAAGTTAGAAGTAATAGACTTTCAGCTCGTCTTCCACAGTTTGAAGAATTGTTTCCTGTGTTACGGGAGATGGGGCTGGCAGCAGGGAGAGCAGGAGGAGATGGAATGAGCTCTTACTAAGGAGGTAGAGAAATCTGATGTATTACTTGGGCACTTAGAAAATATTTTACCTTAGCATCATACGCTGTCAGTTCTGGTTGCTTTCATAATTTCATCCTGCTTTCTCATTTTGTAAACTATTTACGCTTCAAATTTTTATGTTGAAATAAAATTAACATTCCAGAAAGCTATCTGGTAACTGTTAGTATGCACCTGAACAGCAGTATCACATTTTACGCAAAAAATGGAAGAATATGTTTAGCATTGCTGTTAAATGAAACGATACCAAAAGTAAATTGGATGCCTGTTCCTTTTTGTACCTTCTGAAAAACAAAAACTAAGCTCAGAGTTGTGTTATATCCCTGGCACTTTATTAAATCCAAAAATATAACAGCTACTTAATAAAACAAAAAAAAGGAAATTCAGAGAATGTATAAGTTGATAATTAGAAAACAACAAAAAAAAACCCTGCTAAACAGCATCAAGTATCTGAAGTTGCACAGGCGTGCAAAGAGCAGACAGTTTGTCCTCAATGTAGTCCCTTGGCTTTCTGTGTGCTCCGAGGTGTATGAAACTGCTGGGAAATACTGTCCATCCCCAGGGATTGCCGTGAAGGAGAGATGTCTTTTAGGGACTGGGAGAGTGGAGCGAGTCCTTGTATCCTGTGCTTACAGTTCAATCTCAAGATCAGGATTTGTCTGCAGAGATGATCTTGGGTGCAGCAGGCATCTGTGGTTTAACAGGACAAAAAGCTTGTCCCTCTCGTATCCAAAATATGTGCGTATCTTTGTACAGTACTCACAGTTCTTTCTCATAGGTTCACATGCTTCTCTTTCTTTCTTTCCTTCCTTTTTTCTTTCTTTCCTTTCTTCTCTTTCGTTCTCCCTCTCTCTCATATAATCTTCTATGAACAGTATTTTTAAATCACTGTTCTTTGGCTAGATTTTTGGTTAGGCAAGGGTGCAGATCATTTGGTCTCAGACATAAATTTGATCAGCACCTCATAGAATCGTAGAATTGTTTAGGTTGGAAAAGACTTTTAAGATCATTGAGTCCAACCATAAACCTAACACTGCCAAGTCCACCGCTAAACCATGTCCCGAAGTGCCACATCTATCCATCTTTTAAATCCCTCCAGGGATGGTGACTCCACCACTTCCCTGGGGAGTTCTCGTAGTGCTTCTGCTTTGCCCCAGGGTGCTGGTGGCTGTAAAGGCTCGGACCTGAGCAGTGGTCTGAGCTCTGAGCTGCCAGACCGGGGTGCTTGGGGAAGTGAAAAATGTTTTGAAATCTTGCGTACTTGCTAGTTCAGGAAGCAGATCGATGGCTGTCCAGCCAGTCCCCAGAAAGAAATATTGTGCTTTGTCATGGAGAAATCCTGGGGTATCTGTGCTTATGGTGTATATGGGTTAGAGAGGAGAGGAGGCATACCACCTCTAGGAAGTCCTGTTACATTTTTCCTTGATTTGAGAAAGTCACTTTAGTATATAGTGGGAAGAGAAAATTAGCCTTGCTCTAGGGTGTTGGAAATCAAACAGTTAATAGTACAAGAAGTCTTTATGGCTCTCTTGTAAATCTTGCTCAGTTAAAGGGAACATGGCAATTTTAAATCAGCTGTCCCAGGAAGTCAACACTGGTTTTAAATGTGTGCAAACTGAAAACAATCTATGCCAGAACTTCTTGTGCTAGTGCCAGCTAAAAAGAAGAAAGAAAAAATCAAATTGGTGGGTTTTCAGAGTTGATAATTGTGCTTAAGTGTTATGCTTGTAAATTACTGAATAACTTTTCTGTTGATATAATAGTTACTGTATGTAAATGTACATAGTGCCGTTGCAATAATACAAAATACCTGAAGTCCTGAATTCCTTGCTAAGCTCGCAGCGTTGCAGTTACTAAAATACAACCCGATGCAATATATTGCCATTTGGCTTAACCTGAGATGATTCCATGAATGTCAAATAACATAATGCTAAGGATATTCAAAATTCATGCAAAATGTGAATATCAGTATGTGTGACCTCAACTATATAGTAGCATAATGTGTTAAATTATCTTGCTATAGTTCCAAAAAGCTTCATGGACTAGGTTTTTAAAAAGTGCTACTCTTTAACAGTGGGAAAGAAGAAAAAAAAAAAAAAAGAAAAAATTCTACCTCCTTTAGCTTTTTAGTTTACCTTAGCTTCTCAAAACTCCCATATCTCAAACTGTCTTTATAGGGTGACAGTCCCTGCCTGTGTCTGTAGTCATTTTGGGCAGAGAAGATCTTTGCTCTGAAGGTGAGGTAGATGTACTTCTTGGTATGAGAACACCTAGTTGCACACATGGCAGTCTCCAAGTTGTCTTCTATTGCTGATTGCACAAAAATTTGAAAGCAGAGATTAAAATCAGCTTCTATTCCTTTTTATTGGTTTTATGTGTTAGTCTTCTCTACTGATAAGTGGCATCTGGAGAGCATGCTACAAAAATGCATTTCTATCAAACATATCAGTAAAATTAATACAGAGATGCTAAATAGTCTGCAGTTGGTAAAGTTCAGGACTGTGGGGTTCAGCTGAGAAGAATTTAGAAGACCAAGGTGAAATCTGACTGCTTCAACAGAGTTGTGCTATTTAATACTTGTACATAAATTTTGTATTTTCAGCTTTGAGACTGGTGTTGCAAGGGCCCAGGCTACCATTCAGTGTGCAGTTGCAACAAATTTAGAGTTTGCTGTGGGATTTGTATATGGACGAAGACAGCGAATAAAATTAAAAAAGCAGAAAGGTTAGTTAGACTCTGTGCTGTCAAATTGACTCTGCCACAAAATGACTTGGTTATGTCAAGTGGGAAGAAATACTGATATAAAATATTTCGGTATGTGGGTATTACAATAGTTCTTGATGATAATATGAGGAATTCTAGGGTACAGTGTTACTTCTGTGCAGGTGAATTCATATCTTCTGTATTTAAGGTTTCTTTGGAAGAATAAACCAAAAGTCTATTTAAAGAAAAACCTTGTTTTAAACTGCTCATTTTTATCTGCTGCCTAAAATACTTGAATTACAAATTTATGTGCTGAGTTACAAACTTATTTTACGCTACAGTATTTACCATAGTGTGCTTAGTTGGGCTGACCTAACAGTAGTTGCAGACAAATGATTTGACTGTTTCCATTTACTACAGTTTTGTGTATGTTTTAGGATAAATTCTTACTCTGAGTAAATTTATGCTGCTTTGTAGCGAAGCCTGGTACGCAAGATGAGGATCTAGCTGCATGAGTAGATTCTTAATTTTGGTAGTTTAGCAGAGGACATGTTTATAGTTCAAAAAATAAATAATTCAGAAGACTGTATCTGGTTCGTGTTGTCTATTTGGACCCTTACTTAAAAATTACTAGTGCAGTCATTCCACTTAGAAACAGCTAACTATTACATATGTGAACTTTTACAGCATTACGACTTTTTTAGTAATGTTCATATTCTGTATCGTGGCTTGGTTAGGCATTTCACATTATAACAACACATTTGGAGGTTAATTTTAATAGTGCTTGTGTTGGCTTTTTGAAAGCACATCAGACTTTTCTTTCTAAATTTCTTCTGAAACTCTTGTTTTGTGTGTAAGGTGAGTCACTTTCCCTAGCATCAAAACTTTTGATGTGGTACATGTTACTAGAAGTATTCAAGAACATAACGCTCCAAAAGATTGTAGCTACTGGAGTTGAGGAAAGACTTGAACACTGTTACTTGTACCTGCTAGTGCAAAATGTCAAGAAGAGTATACTGACATTTTCGCCAGCTAATATATTATGAGGCTACTAGAAACTTTGGATGATGCCATAGAGCAGAAAACTCTTTTGACTGTTTTAAAATTTTATCACTAATGATTGGGGTGTTAAACTAGCCACATTAGGCACAGATCTCGGTTCACAGAGAATTAAAGGCATTCTTATCTGTTTTTCAGGCTATCTTGATATTATTAAGAAATTACTGAATTATTAAGAAATAATTCTTGTTGCCCAAACTTTAAATATTTCCGTCTGTTCTCTGAAATTGAGCAGCAGCTAAAATAGGTATTTCCTAATGCACTAGTGCACATTGCCATTTTATATAATAGCTTACTTTTGTGTCTTTAGGTATGACCCTGTTTTGTTGACATCTTCTTACACTAAGATAAGACTGCAGGTCTTTAGTTCCTCAGGTGAAGTTCCTCAAGTGTCGATCATCTTGCTAATCCAAAGTGAGGCTGAAAGTAGAATTTTACATGGTGATTTTAGGTCCCAACTTTTGTTTAGGTGTGTTTGCCACAAGTTTCCACATTCATCAGTTCAGAAAAGCTGACTGAAAATTTCTCCATTGACGTAGCTACGTACTACCATCCCCTGTAAGACATTTTTAAAATCTAATCAAATTCTTCGTGTATGCAATTACTTTCAGCCATGAGTGCTTTTTGAAGGCAGCACAACCATTCAGTTACTTTGTCAGGCATGCACCTGCTTGGTTTGGATCAGTTTGTAGTAGTTAAGAGCTCAAAAATACTGAAATACAGGGGAGGCTGTCTCACGGAACATCAGCTTACGAGTGTTGTAAGGTAAGGAAGAAGTTTCTACGTGAAGTACGTGCCCAGACACCTGTAGTTTCTGGTTTCCTGATGAGGGAGACAGCCTATAGGTCCCTATAGGTGGCTTCAGTTCCATCTGCCGTACTCTGCTGTCTCGCCACTCTGCTCCCCACTTTGGGTGCAGGCGGTTGGCAGATCAGGCAGTCCAAATAGCTGGACCTGGCATGTCTGGCTTATTACATGTCAGACCAAGGCCACTGAGCACTGCTTCCAGAAACTTGGGAAGTGTATTCTTACAGCTGTCAAATTTAAAGCAAGTTTGCATTAAGATGAAGATGTGCTTTGATCCTTAGGCTTCAGCTCACCGTTAGTATCTCAGCACTTGGTTTGAATAGAAATCTTTTTATCTACCAGATTAGTAGCTGCCAGGGGATCTGATTGTCCCATCAATTTCAATCTAGCGTAATTCAGTAGGAATTTAAAGTTTTTCTCCTTGAACGGGTGTCTCGGTACTCTCTTTGGGAAGTGAATTCTGTCATCTGGAAGCTCCCATTAACCCCTTCCTACCAGCCGTCATACCTTAGAATTAGAGACATTTACAAGTACAGAAGAGGAAACAAGCTTCAGGGGTCAGAAACTTTCTCTTACATTAAACCTAAATCCAGATAGTGTAAAAACATGCATGAAGGAACTGGGACACTTAGCGTGTGGTTCTGTGAAGAAGAAAAAAATCCAGTCATTAAATTACACCAATTGACACTGTGTAATTCAGTGTTCTTAGATCCATACAAAATTCTAAGGCTATGCTGCTATTACACTTATTTTTTTAATTATTAAATTAAGATTGCTTGCAAAGCAATTAAAATTGTTTAACATCTTGTTAATGACTGGAGGCCTTCAACAATTTAAGTCTTTTGCACTGTATATTAGAAGTTTCTTTGGCTTCAAGGGGTGGGTTTTTTTAGTGGTAGAGAAAATTTCACATAAAAACTTGTAATAAAAAAACAAACTTAGGTGTAACAGAGTTATCTGTTCACTATTACTGAAAGGCTTGTTCTTGGATCCTTTTTCTGTGTGCTCCGCTGATGTGAAAAGCTGGCTAAGATAAAGCTGGCAAAATTCATTTGTTAGCTGCTCTAATGTATGAAACACTTTTCTTGATCTCTGTATGACAGTATTAATACAGCCATTCATTGAATTGCTTCCCAAAAAATATTTTAGAAGCAAGAAACCTAATGCAATTTATATTTTGAATTCATTGTAGATTTGGAATATAACAAACTTAGAGAAAAAAGTTAAATCTGTGATTATTTTTTTTAAAGGATTTCTTGTTGTTGCAATAGTTTTTTGTCTTTAACACTTCAACATAAATTTCTGTATTTAATGTCAAAAATCTGGTTCTTACCTACTCCTATTGTTGATTTACTGCCAAACACTTTGACAACTTCAAATGCTTTTTTTTTTCCTGTGTTCTCTTTTTCATGTCTAATAATGCTTGTAGAGCAGACATGTGATCAAAGAATTCTAGAATGGTTTGGGTTAGAAGGGACCTTATATCTCATCTAGTTCCAACCCCCCTGCCATGGGCAGGGACACCTTCGCCACTCGTCTCTGGTCTCCACTCGGACATCAAGCCGTTGGCCACAACTCTTTGAGTGCGACCATCCAGCCAGTTCCTTAGCCACTGAGTGCTCCATCCATCAAATCCATGTCTCTCCAATTTAGAGACAAGGATGTCATGCAGGACAGTGTCAGATGCTTTTCACAAGTCCAGGTAGATGATGTCATTTGCTCTTCCCTTATCTACCAACGCTGTAACCCCATTGTAGAAGGCCACCAATTTTTGTCAGGTACAGTTTGCCCTTAGTGAAGCATGTTGGCTGTCACCAACCACCTCCTTATTTTCCGTGTGCCTTAGCATAGTTTCCAGGAGGATCTGCCCCATGATCTTGCCAGGCACAGAGGTAGGACTGACTGGCCTGTAGTTGCCCGGGTCTTCCTTTTTCTCCTTTTTAACAATGAGCATTATGTTTTCCCTTTTCCAGTCAGTGGGAACTTCCCTGGACTGCCATGACTTCTCAAATACAGGTGGTGACTTAGCCACTCCCTCCGTCAGTTCCCTCAGGACCTTTGGATGCATCTCATCAGGTCCAATGGACTTGTGCATCTTCAGGCTCTTTAGATGGTGTCAAACCTGACCTTCTCCTACAGTGGGCAGTTCTTCATTCTCCCAGTCCCTTCCTTTACCTTCTGCATCTTGGGCGGTGTGGCTGGAGCACTTGCCAGTGAAGACTGAGGCAAAAAAGTCATTAGAGTTTCTCAGCCTTTTCCATATCCCAGGTAAACAGGTCTCCCATTTTCTTCCAGAGAGTGCCCACGTTTTCCCTCGTCTTCCTTTTATCACCAACATACCTATGGAAGCTTTTCTTATTGCCCTTGGTAATAAAAAATTGCATCTACGTTTGTGGAAATGTTGGGGAGGAGGAGGAGTATGGGTTGGGGGGGGTGGGGGGGGGGGCTTGCTGAGGCAATTCTTTCTAGTTCTGTTTTCATCATCTTCCCCCAGAAGCTATTTGGTTATCTCAGTAAACCAAAGGGATAGTAAATTTACGATGCTGTGTAATAAGTTTTTTTCTGAAAAATTATTATAAGTTTTTAACGACATGATGTTTTTTCTGGCTTTTCATTTGCAGTTTGACTAGGTGACATGACACTTTGTCATACATTGGCACCTTTAATTTTTAGCTTGGGAATCTGCCTTGTTCTTTCTTGTTGGTGAATTTCTTAGAGTAAAAACAACATGGTATTTTATCAAGTAAAAATTATCACTTCTGTTTTGCATAATAAAGTGTGCAAACCAGACGAATAAACCAGTTTCATGCCTCTGTCCATTCATTATTCTTGAGCCTGCATAATTCTGTATTGCAAAGTACTGCATTAAAAAAACGGAATTGGAAGATAGAAAACTTTTTATTTGTAGTGATCTGCAAATCGAAAAAAAGTTAAAATACAGTAAAAACAGCTGGTTTTGAGTGCAAAGCTATCAGTAGCCATTTATGTGATGGTCTGGGAATTACTCTTTTTTCCCGGTAATTAAGAACTGTGTAGCAAAGGTTCTTAATGCCTCCCTGGTAGCTTTACACCAACTTTCTTTCAGTATTGCAAATGCTGAGTTCGTGCTTGAGTATCTTTGTTAGGTATCGAACTAAGTATCAGAATCTAATTATCTTACCGCTATCGGATGATTCTTATGATCAACTTTAGGAGATGTTTAATGTAATGCTTTGTCTATGTCAGCTGTAGCTAATACTGCAATCATTGCCACTGAATTTGATTTATATTTTTTTTTCCAATTACAATCCACTGCAATGAGACAGCCTGCCAGAAAGCGAGGATGGTGTGGCAGAAAACACCATGGATGCCCAAGTCCCAAGGCAGCCTTACCTGCTAACTCTTACATTACTACTTACAACCTCGCAGTTTGCAAACTACCAGCTTGGGTATTTGTCTATTTTTAGATTTTTAACTGAAAAAGTCTTATGTGACTAGAAATGCTTCCATATCCATCACTTGCTTAAACTAGCCTATGACCGTACCCATCAGCGAAGTTCTTCACCAGCTGCAGCTCTCTCTGGTCAGCTCTAAAGTCATCAACAGCCTCCCTGGAAGAAGGTGCGTGTTTTCCTTATTATGCTTCTCTAAACTAGGTGAGGGCTGAGGAGGTACACTGAGACAAGTTTTGCCCTGATGAGACTCCACAGAGAGATACTAAAGAAGTTGAGACTCATATCCAGGGGACGAGTAGCAAGTGAGTTCAGCTGGTGTCAGGATGAGGTGTGTTACCATGGTTAGGAGAGGACTTGAGCAGGAGATGAGGAAGACTTTCAGGACTGTACTAAGTGCAGGCTGTCTGCCTGATACATGTGGGGGATTAGATCCAAGAGGAAAAGCGTGGTGAGGAGAGGAAAAGGTGAAGGAGCGAGAGGAGTTGGTGGTGAGAGTGCAGGAACGAGCTTTCCAGCAAAAGCCCTGAAGGCATCACAGCTGCTTCTGCCAGAGGGGTAGACAGGGAGTCATGCAAGAGGCTTTTTGCTTTGCTCCTATGTCAGAAACAAACGAGTGGAACTGAGGTGTACCCACCAAGCTTGATGAGTTCTCTAGACATCCCTTTATTACATGCTCAGGAGCATGGGTTTTGTGGCCTGTCCAGCATGGACATTCTCTGAGCCAGAATCTGAAAGGATTCTGGCAGGTTTGCAGTGCTGACTGCTGACCTGCTCTGCAGAAGCTTGTCGGAGGGCAGTCCAGAGTTTGCACTTTTATGAATGGCTTTCTCATTGACCGTAGGATGTTGCTGTACGCTGTAGTTGTAGGCTATTGTCAAATCAATTTTCTATGGTTAAAAAGTTAAAAAATTTTGCTTTAGTAGTAGTAATCGGATTAAAATTATAGTTTCCTCTTGCCAGCTTTCTGTACATTTTTATTTGACTCTTGGATTAGGATTATTTTTATTTTGTATAATTATATAATATGCATAATTATATAATTATGCATACTCTGTATTTCTATAAAATATTATGTAGATACTAGCATTTTTAAATTTCAGTATGGATTTGTGTTCAAAATGTGGTTTCAGGGAAAGTTTGGCTTTGTCAAATTCTGCAGTGAGGATAATTATTTTTATGATCACAGCAGTGGCCAGAACAATACATGATGTATGTATCAATAATTGCCCAAGACCGCCATAAAAGTTCCAAATTAGTAAATCCAGTAAGACATCATGAGGTCTTAGATATATTTATATATTAACTATTGTCTGAGGCATTTTTCTCATCTCTGGCCTTTTCACAACCTCATAAGGCTTCAGAAAACCTTGCAATGAAGAAGTGAGTTTTATTAGCCTTTTAAGAGGATGGGTACTTTTTTTCCCAATGACATTTGGTACGTTTGTCATTAAGGCACCTTAATATTATTTCATGTCTCTGGCCTTAATGCAGGTGATATATATTTCTAAAAAACAGAGGAATGTTTGATGATTTGGTACCATGGTACTTAGAAATACCTTAAAAACAGACTTCATAAACTCTATCGAAGCTTTCTGAAAAATTGTTCAATCCTAGGCTAAATTTTTAGAGAATTTTGACCTCTATCTATGAATAAATAAGGTAGATATTTTTAAAATGATCAAACAGATTCAAATAGTAGGGCATTTTATATAAATATAGACTCAGTAGTGATCCAATGTGAATTATATTAAACTCAGTGGGAAACCATCTATTAACCTTAGCAAGAATAGAATTAGAATTCTAGAAGCTGAATTCTGCTTTAGGAGTCCTGTGTCAGGGGATTATTAAAATACCATCCTGATACTTTATGAATGAATTGGACAATTAGTAGTACTAATTAGTAGCAACGTCAGTTTGAAAGAACTACTTAGAGGAAACTCAATGATGAATATTCCTCGATGGTGAAGGAGGCGGCCTTCAGCAGGCAGCGTGGTACGTGCTGGGGAGTAAAATGAAATTCCTTCGCTAAGTAAATTTATCATAGGATCATAGAGTTCTTTGGGTTGGAAAGGACCTTAAAGATCCTCTAGTTCCAACCCCCTGCCATGGGCAGGGACACCTTCCACTAGACCAGGTTGCTCCAAGCCCCATCCAACCTGACCTTGAACACTGCCAGGGATGGGGCAGCCACAACTTCTCTGGGCAACCTGTTCCAGTGCCTCACCACCCTCACAGTGAAGAATTTCTTCCTTACACCCAATCTAAATCTACCCTCTTTCAATTCAAAGCCATTACCCCTTGTCCTCTCATTACCTGCTCTTGTAAAAAGTCCTTCTCCAGCTTTTCTGTAGCCCCCCTTTAGGTACTGACAGGCTGCTGTAAGGTCTGCCCGGAGCCTTCTCTTCTCCAGGCTGAACAACCCCAACTCTCTCAGCCTGTCTTCATAGGAGAGGTGCTCCAGCCCTCTGATTATCTTCATGGCCCTCCTCTGGAATCGCTCAAGCAGGTCCATGTCCTTCTTATGTTGGGGGCCCCAGAGCTGAACGCAGTACTGCAGGTGGGATCTCATCAGAGCAGAGTAGAGGGGGAGAATCCCCTCCCTCGACCTGCTGGTCATGCGTCTTTGGATGCAGCCCAGGATACGGTTGCTTTCTGGGCTATGAGTGCACATTGCTGGGTCACGTTCAGTTTTTCATCCACTGATACCCCCAAGTCCCTCTCCGCAGGACTGCTCTCAATCCATTCTCTGCCCAGCCTGTATTTGTGCTTGGGATTGCCCCGACCCACGTGCAGGACCTTGCACTTGGCCTTGTTGACCTTCATGAGGTTTGCACGGGCCCACGTCTCCAGCCTGTCAAGGTCTCTCTGGACAGCATCCCTTCCCTCCAGCGTGTTGACCGCACCACACAGTTTGGTGTCGTCATCAAACTTGCTGAGGGTGCCCTCAATCCCACTGTCCGTGTTGCCAACAAAGATGTTAAACAGCGCTGGTCCCAATACCGACCCCTGAGGAACACCACTCGTCTCTGGTCTCCACTCAGGCTTCAAGCCGTTGGCCACAACTCTTTGAGTGCGACCATCCAGCCAATTCCTTATCCACTGAGTGCTCCATCCATCAAAGCCATGTCTTTCCAATTTAGAGATAAAAATGTCCTGTGGGACAGTGTCAGATGCTTTGCACAAGTCCAGGTAAATGATGTCATTTGCTCTTCCCTTATCCACCAACGCTGTAACCCCGTTGTAGAAGACCACCAAATTTGTCAGGGATGAATTGCCCTTAGTGAAGCTGTGTTGGCTGTCACCAACCACCTCCTTATTTTCTGTGTGCCTTAGCATAGTTTCCAGGGGGATCTGCTCCATGTTTTCCCTTTTCCAGTCAGTGGGAACTTCCCTGGACTGCCACGGCTTCTCAGATCTGCTGGATTTATTTTGAACTTTCTCAGCCTTTCCAGTTTCAGGTGGGATACTTGCTGTAGTACACGCTGTCCAGGCTTTTCTGTAGCATGACAATTTTTAACACATTGTAAGGCACTGTGGAGATAATAGAAATGAAATCTGTGCGTATGACGACTTTGGTTATCATTTTACCAGGAGATTAACACCCTCTAGCCGTAGAGGGATGATAGAAGCAAAGAATACGGACAGTGTGCTATGGTGATGAAGTTGGTCACATCACTAAATAAACAAAGAGTAAAATTCAACATGTTAAAACCATTGACTCTGCAGTTAGTAGTGGTGAAAGCTATTCCCTGACCTTCCTTAACGTAATTCCTCTTTAACATGTTTAGTGGTGAGCAGATTGTGAAGCAACAACCTTTTTTTTCTTTTTTTCTTCCTTCTTTTTTCTCTTAGGTT
This sequence comes from Buteo buteo, assembly GCF_964188355.1. NCBI lineage: Eukaryota > Metazoa > Chordata > Aves > Accipitriformes > Accipitridae > Buteo > Buteo buteo. Next base: position 51,529,145 of record NC_134175.1, read on the forward strand.
CCTTAAATGTTTCCAGTTATCTCATACCTGAGCAGTAACAACACAAAAAACATTTATATGTGGTAGTGTTCTTGTTCCTGGGTGGGGTGATTCCTTTCCATGTGAACTTCAGACGTACGAGGTAATATTTCAGATTTAGCAGAAAACAGATTTCTCTGCCACCGGCATTGGTTGCAGACTGAGTCCAGACCAGAAGGAAATAGATGCAAAGAGTCTGTGCTGGACACAAGTCACTGAGTCCTCCTCCCGTCAACTGCCGTGGCAGCATTTGGCCTGCATCAGAGTTGCCAGTTACGGAGAATTGCGCCAAGAATTTTTAAATAAGAAATAACATAGTTTAGAAAAGTTTATGTTATTTTCTTTTGGGGGATTTAATTTTAAACAACGGCATAATGTCCTGTCTAAAAGAAGGCTCTTTATTACGTGATGATAAAGTATCATGAGGCAAAAGTATAAACTGTTAGTGTGCTTGCTGCATTAAATTTCTTCTTTCCCTAATGAGTTTGAGGCTTTGGATAACCGTTTAATCTTGAAGTCAAGGTATCCGTTTCTTCTGCTTCTTATGCTGTTGATGTATTTGTTCAAGTATTTGTACAGTGCTTCAGCTGCTTACACCGTGTTCTTAGAGGAACAGAAAAGCTTACAATCTTGGTGTCAACACAAATATTTTTATATAAAATAATCTGAATCATAACTGGTGGGTTCAGTTAGGCCTTATCAGTGAAAGACGAGTTCCAGCCCGGTGTGGAAGCACACAAGCAGCTGGAGGGGCAGGAGGAAAGATGGGTTCAGCTGTCTGCAGGGCAACATTTGTGTGTCCTGTCAAGCAGTGCAAAAAGAATGTACGTTAATGTAAATAAAATGCATATAACATGTATTTTGGCCTTTAAGCAATTTGTAAATATGCATTTGAGACTCTGTTTCTGCGAGTCGTATACATTATGACGTATAGGAGAGGTTAAAAGTCATAATCCAGGACTACTGACCCTGCTAACATTCTCTTCACTAGTTTCCAATGTTAAGATACGATGCAACAAAGAAATGAAGCCATCTACAAATTCTTTATTTTCATGTGTGGGAAGAAAAAGAAGAGTGTGTGCGTTTGCTGATAGTGGAAAACAACATTCCTATCAAAAGAAAAATACCTTTTTTTTCCTTTCCGTTTTGTTTTTTTTGTTTGTTTTTGGGTTTTGGGGGGTTTTTTTGTTTGTTTGGGTTTTTTTAAGTTTATGACTATTACCAGGTTTTGTCATGGATCTTTCTTCAGTGGATGACAGCTGAGTTTGCAGTTAGTCTGGTGGGGACCCCTGGGGTGGGAAGAGAATTGTTTTTCTCTGCTGTTGGAGTTATCAAATGTGTTCACTTTGGGGTATTTAAATTTTGTATGTTAAGGCTTTATGTTAGCCATAGAAATCAAGAAGAAAATGGATTAACATTGTCGTGTCCTCATTCGAATGGCTCTTGTACTGATGGCTGGCTCTTACGCACCTTTTGAAATACCACTGTGTTTCAGGTAGAGACAAGTACAGAAAGAAACTCAGTTATTTGTTAGTTTGCAATAGTAATGACTAAATAAATTTTTTTACTAATGCATTCTTTTGTACCTCTAACAACATTTGTTTAGGAAAAAAAGGAGGGGAAAAGACAAATTGGTATTATACAGAACTAAAATTATTTGTTTATCATCTCAGTTCTCATCAGTTTCACAGTTATCTTTATATTAAATTAAAGATCAGTGAAGGAGAAAAGTAGATTACATTTCCATTGTGAGCTAGAAAATAGAAATGCATGTACAACAGATATGCAAACTAGCTAATGGAAATAAATCACAAGTTTTTAAAATGCTGTGTTACAGATGAATGAAAATAATTTTTAAATTAATGAATAATTTTTAATTCTAAGATGTTTTCACAAAACCGAAATAAATTGGAATGCATGATTATTTGAGAGAACCTTCAGTTTCCATACCTTACAGGTCCAAATCTTGAGTATTAACTTCATCAAAATATCAAGAATAAGGAAGCAGAAAACATATTACTGTTTAACGTACAAAATACAGGCAAATGCTTGCCATAGCAACCAGCAGTTAGGTAAGATGAGTGCTATGGTACACGGGCCTGCACTGTGCTTACCTCTTTATTACCCAGGGTTGTACATGGGAGTGATTTTCTTCAAAGTCGGAAACTGATCTATTTGTCAATTTGATTGTTTTCGTTCAGTTTCTAAATTGCGGGGTGAAGACTGCATGTATGCTGTTTCTGAATAGTAGCATGCACCTTTCCTGTCAAAACCAAGGCTTTTTATAAAATAAAAGTCTTTTCATGGTTGTAAGATATATTATTAGTACTTGTCACTTTCTTTATGAAAGTATCAGATATGCAGGATTTATAGGATTGAGACTATTGACTAAATTGATGTCTCTGATTTTCTCCTCCTGCAAATTAAAACTCCATTTCTTTTTTTTTTTTCCTGTAACTGGAGACAAAAAAATAGATAGTATCCCTTCTTACATCTTCTCCTTTCAAAGCTACATCCACTCAAATGATACTGTTGCCAAATCTGTGAAAAATGTTAGTATGTTAGCCTTATAGCTATATATCACATACATAAAATAAATATGTTTGTGTGTTAGCCTTAAAGCTATATGTCATGTTAGTAAAAGAAACGTGTTAGTATGTTAGCCTTATAGCTATAGCTAATTTTTAAATTAGCTTCTCTGAGAGACCTGCCTGTTGTTATTGTATTTGGTTTAGCTTTAATGTTTTTCACTTGGTATATTGTGTTGTTAGGCAGTTAAAATGCGTTTTTGAAGTGTTATTAATATGGCCAACTTGTCATACAAAAGAACAGTATACTTGGAAAAAGCCATATGTTCGTGCAAAGGTAGTCTTGGAAGGTAGGATATTTGCTTCTTGTTTTCTTATGTCATCCGTTATGTTTTAACTTCATTTTCTCCAGATACTGTGTCTGGCAAATATTCGAATAATAGATGTGAATTCTAATCAGTAAGGAAGCAATATTATTATTTCCAACAGCTTTATGATGTCTCTAGTCAGGTACTCAAAGCAGATTTTTTTTAGACATGCCTACCTGCTCTTTGGGATCATAACAGTTAAATTTTAGAATTAGGATCATACATTTTGAATATGTAGACAGCTAAATATTGCTTTTATTTAAACAATGAAATATACTGTGGTCCTCCTATGAAAACAGGCGATAAGAAGGTATTTTCAATACTACGGCACTCTAAAATAAAATAAATGAGCAAACAAACTGGATTTTCCCCAAGCACTTTGGACTGGCATGAGCCAAATTCGCTGCTGCTCCTTCCACTTCGAGTTACTCATTCCTGTACACGTGCCACTCCTTCCTAAGCGTCTAGTCCAGCACGAGCATTCCTCCAGCCACAGAGATTAGGGAACCGATCTAGGTTAAGACTAATCCAGCAGAAATACACAAATCGGCTCCCTTATCTGATTCACCGGACCGGCGTTAGCCTCTGCGCAGGAGAGGGAGCAGCACCGACCCGCAGCCTGGAGCAGGAGGAGCCTTTTAGCAGAGGGTTGAGTTGTGCCCTCTAACCTGAGTAAGGGGGGCTACACGTAAGGGTTTTCCTCCTCGAGAAGGGTCCCAGGAAAATGAAGAAGTAAGGAAAAAACCTGGTGTCCCCTTAGTTTTCAAGCTTTCTGCTGAGGAGCTAACAGAGCCCTGATTTAAGCCAGGTCTTCTGAATTGATCAAGGTTCTGAGTCTATGTTGGGGAAACCTGAAAATCCTGTCATTCCCTGTAGTTAGTCCAAGCGTAGTCATGCAAAGATATTTTCGCTCACTGTTTATGCTGGTTATAAGAATAAAATTAAATACAAGGCTCTGGTTAGGCTGAGTTCGTGATTCTCCATCACACGTTCAAGTCACAGAATTAGTTGTAGCTGTATTTGTTTTAGGTGAAAAATCTACAAGGCATTTTAGGGAAAAAATGCCTACAAGTCTAAAATCTATTTTCAATGCTATCTAAGCTACATTGGGGTTTTTATGTTAATTTATATATATGTGTATGCGTGTGAGTGTGTATAGAGAGAGAGGTGTATATAAATTAGATATAAATAAGCAAAACTGGGCATCTTCTTTTACGATTTTGTCTGAAGTTTTATGGTAGATCTTCTCAAGAATATCACATTAAAAAGTCCTTTCATCCATTCTCCAGCTGTGCGGGCTCTATTTCTGTGGCTTTAAATTCTGTGGAAGTGTAAAGCAGTGGAGGATATAGCCAAATTTGGACCCAACTGTTGGACACTAGGGTATTCTTCTGATTCTGTGTTTGTGGTCAATGAAGAAAGAGATCCTTCTAGAGGGCAGTTCAGAATACAGCTGTATTTAGGATTAGATTAATTTATTTTAAATCACACTTTGGACCCTACCTTTCTTCACTGACCACTGAGTGTGCCTAGGTAAACTCACCAGTTTTGTTCAATGTTTGCTTTTCTGAATGTTCCCATGGTTTTTGTGTAGTGAAGCAGTCTGTTAGAGAAGCTGCGCGGTCTACGTGAAGCGCAGGTATTGATAACTTGTCTTTCTACAAATCTTGGTTTAGTACAACATGTATTTTATTGCAGGAAGAAGCGGCTTTATCGCAACAAAACGGGCAAAGAAACATAAAGACTTGAACAAACAGCACTTCTCTAATTCTTTCCAAAAGTTCAGAGACCCACCAAAACCTTGTGGATTACCTCCACCAGTCTTCCTGATTTGAGGTAGGTGAATCCTCTCTTTGCCACTCTTTCTCTTCTTCTCACATACGTATGGATAGTAAACACAGTGATTTCAAATTTTAAAATCGTTTCTTCTGGTCTATTTGATATGTCAGAAAATAACGATGGGCTTTCAGTAGGCTGGTGTTATAGGCAGTGTCGTTTATCTGGTGGTAAAGAAGTGCCACCACTAGAAATTAATGATACTGTGATTTTAGTGTTATGGAAGATGATGCAACCGCTAAATATAATTTTGTGTGATTTTTCCACTTAACAAAATAAAAATAGCAATTGTTGAAAATAAAATCAGACGAAATCAGACCGGATGCTTGTAAACAGGTCTCTAAGCTTTTGCCAGTGTTTTCCAGCATGGAGCCTGTGGCTCTGATTTGGATTTAACTCTTCTGGAGGAGTGTTTTTCAGTTATGCCACAGGGTAAATGGGAAGAATAACCTGAGGAACAGCCAATAATCAAGTTGATTGGTTTAGCAGAAACATATTTAAGACCTACCTGAAGACAAAAGAGAACTGGCTGACTGCCATTCTCTTTCACTACTCATTTGTGACAGCACACAATTGAAAAGTTACTGAGTTTGTTTCTGTTACTGGAAGATCGTTTTCTGGTATTTTTCATTTGTTCTTATGAAAAGTAGAGTATCTTTAATTTTAGATACATCAAATACCATAGTTGTAAGAATATTGTATGTATCTTAAGAGATTAGATGGGGACAGGATTTTTTTAATCTGTTAGCACAGACTTGTTATGTAAATAGAAAGCTCACAAAGAGAATGAGACAGCACATGCACTGAAAAAACAGATGTCTATTCCCCAGAAATACATTCACCATTAGATTCCGGCAACTTGGTGAGAGCTCATTGGGAAGTTTATTGTTACGGATATATATGCAATTGAAAAATAAACATATTGTAGCCACTGTGTAAGTCCTGTACTTATCTCTGAGTGATAAACTGCTCTTTTCACGTGTGATGCAGTGCTGTTTACTAACAGCTAGGACAGTCTGTGACAATCACCTTACATTAAATAGCAGACTTCGGAAGTCTAAGTGCTTTTTTCAATGCTAAGTGTCCAATTTTTTACTTGAAAAATAAAATCCTTTGCAGTTTTTTTACAAACGCTTATTTTTAATTCTTTATCACACAAACTGGTAGCTCCTAATAGGCAAAGAAAGATAGGAAGGCTGGTTTAAAGGAGAATGAGAACAAGACTTTCAGGAGGGGAAAAGCAATGCACAGCCTATTGAATTAGCCACAAAAACTCTCTTGGCTCACCGTATAGGAGCCTTTTGATTATCACCAGTACTCTATGCTTAGTATTCATAAAACTGTATTCTGTAGCTGGTCATCTTGTCTCTATGGTGCTAATATTTTGATGCTAGTGAGTTTGTAAATGGCATATGCATAATTAAAGTAATGTCTATTTTTTCAGCAGAAACTTGTAGTTACATCTTTACTTATATATTTCCATTTCTGTATGCTCAGTATGGACAATTTTTGTCATTCATTTGTTGTTACTATTTTATTTAGATATGTTAAAAATCAGGTTATTTATTTGAATTCATTTCGATAATGTGTTTCTGTAGATTTCTTGAGGCCTTTATTAGAAGCTTCTTTTACTGATGCTACTTCAATCCTTAGTACTGTCCACATGACCTAGTTATTTTAAGCCCTAGTATGACTTACGTTTCGGTTTGGGGCTCTTCTGTCCATCTATTGAAATTGTTACCAGTAAATTAGTTTTACAGTGTTTACTGTGATTAGCATTATATGCTATGGGGAAGTTCTTCATAAAAATGTCTCTTATCGATACCTTTCAATGTGTTTAAACATTAATAAATAATTTTATCTGAAGAATGTAATATCCATAGTGAACTTATGATCTAAAATTTATTTGTATGCAAATTCTTTAATGGTAGGTTATATCATCTTTCTGTTTGTTTGTTACTGCAAAGATAAGCTATGTTGTGAAGCCATGGATTCTTATTTATCTATAATTTTATGAATAACCTATGTAAAAATGTTCATTCTTTGAAATATTTCATGCAGCTTATATTCAGCAGAAACAAGTTTAAAAATTCTGTCATTTCTACAATTGAAGAAGAAATTCTTATGTTTAAGTGATGCCATTTATATGTTAGATTGTAAGATTTAGAATTTCTGGAGTAATTTAGAAAACATTGGCATTCAGTTTGTTGATAAGCTGAAGCTGGTAGCTGAGGCCCATTGGTCAGACCCCAACCTTGTGGGTGCTTCACAGGAGAAAGTTCAGTGTGTCTCAAACTCTGTGAGATTTGTATCGTTCTCCTTTCACAGTATGTCTGATTTTGTTGTAACCTCTGCTGCAGCTCTGTCCATTGAATACCCCAATTCTTCACCTGCTAAAATGCAGTATTTTTTCCAGTCACATATATTCAGTATTTAGAGCTTTATGACTCCTTCTATTTGTAAACTCACAGTGTTGTTTGTTCAACAAAGTTGTTTAACCCTTTCAACTAAGGGGAAGAGGCTTTACTAATAGCAATAATACTAATTTTGTTGTTATGTATGATTTTTTTTTTTTTATTTTAATAATATATGTGGACTGGACATGCCTTGTTAGTATTCTAGATACATAAAAACATTCAGTATTAAGAACAGGTAAGCCCTGTAATGTTCAGAAGCATTAAATGTATAGTGCTTAAACACAGAAGCTGTCTAGTGCCCCAGTCTTCAAGAAAATCTAAGCATATATTCATAATTTTATAGGGATGTAATTTTCAAAGTGATACTGTTTGGGGAAGAACTTTAGTGAGTTAATAATTTTTCTTCTAAGTAGCTTACATGTGAAAAAACTGTTTGCTGAAAGGCTCTACTGGGTTGGTTAATGCAGTTTGGAACAACCAAGATTCGTTGGTGCCCATTTTTACAAAATGCTGTGCCCCAATTTTGCCCATAAATTGGGAAGATTCTGATCAACTGATAACTCAGTTAAATTAGTGCTACTAATAAGGTCAATGAAAGCCAAACAGCAGGTCATCACCAAGAAAGCATAAGGGTTTGCTTATAAACTTAACTAAGATATTTTAGTAATTGTAGTAAATACTGTATTTGGTATTTGCAGCCAATGTACTTTATGTGACTAATGTGCTTATACCCTGTTTGTTTGGCTTATCTGAAATTTTTCATTCACATTTTGTATCACTGGGTTTTCTGTTAGGGGAGAAGGTTTTAAGAACAACAACTACTGAGACCTTTACTATGATGACAAATGGCTTTAAAAGAGATTCCAGATACGTGATCTGTAAATCAGAACAAATTCATTAGACTTTCTGTAGGATTCAGAAAGCATTGATTGGCTATGTTGCATCTATTTTAATTGAAGACTTATTTTTTAAAAAAGCAAAATCCCCAATAATTCTGAATTTGTTAAATGTGTATTTGTAATCCCTAACTGTGCCCTTACTGAGTCCTCAGGCTTTCAGGTATAATGTTTTAAAAGCCTATATTAACTCTTTTGGATATGCCTTTAACCTAATGAACTCCAATCCATTTCACCTCTAAAAGAACTAATTAATTGACTTAAAGTCTTGCAAAGACTGTTAACTCCTTTCAGTGTCAGAGAAATTGAAACTGGCACGATCAAAGCCTCGCTAACTCTGAGCCGGTGGAGGACTGCAGGTACATTTTGGTGGTGATTCTGAAGGAAATGGCAGATGTTACGGAATAACCCAGGTTCTGGTTCAGCTGGGGGTTCACCAGTATCTGTGTACCTGTGCAAAGACTAATTTAAGAGCTCATCAACATTACTGGTGGAACCTTTTACATAACCAAGGCCATTTGCAGTATCGTAACTCTTTAAAGCCTAGACTTTTTTGCCTTTGTAGTTGAAGGGTTTTAGCATGCATCAGTACAACTCAAGTTGTCTGAAGAAGTGACCTTTTTTGGTATGCATACTACTTCCATCATAAAAATCCATATACTCATTTTTATAGAAATCTACTTGCTCTTCTGGACAGTGAACCACCGTAACGTAGTAAAAGGTATCTTTTTTTTCATCAGTTCCAGTCAGAGCCATCCTACCCTTCTTTAAAAGCAGATATTATTGCAGTTTATACTACAGAGTAATTGGATAAGGGCTTACAAAGCAATCAAGAAAAGTGAAATTAAAATATTTGGCTCATTCTTTAATTTAAATAATGCAACTGTCTCAACAGATGTAACGTGGGGTGCACGAGTTCCTCAGATGAGGGGTGTAGTAAGACAAGCCAGCCTCAATGGACATAGCCCCTTCTCGAGATCTAAACAGGAGACTATCTAAAGCAAAGCTGAAAGTGCATCAAGAATTTTAAGAAGCCTAAAGATCCCCAAGGTAACGAGAAGCAAGACCATGAGGAGTAATGTAGGTAAGTATGCAAAAGTTAATCAATGCATTTATTAGGCTGAGAAACTTTTGATTTTATTTTGCTAGTTTTATGCTGTGGTAGTAAAGTTTGTTACAAAATGTATTTCAAGTAGTATAATACAAAAGATTTGAGCCAATATTAAAAAAAAATTAAACAGAAGAACAGCAGACACCTTCAACATTTAATGGTTCTGAATAGGAAAGTAAACAATTTAGCAATTCATATCTTTGTACAAGATAGACAGTGCACCCATACGTGGACCTTTTTGATAACAGAACAAAGAAGAAAAAAGCATTCTTGACCTAGATTTAACAGATTGTATTGAAACAGCATATGAAGCACAGTATTTTAATGGTAAGAAAATTACCGTTTTGTGACAGTGTGATTCATATGGAGTATTAGTCATAATTGGTAGTAATATATTTTGACATAATTAAACAATAGAACTCCAGTTATCTGTATCAGAAAATATGCAGCACCATTCTTGACCTAGATTATATTGTAGTAGCAAAGTGTAGCTGCCTTGCCCTGAGATGAAGCCAGAACTTTACAGTAAAATGTAAAATGAAATGCTCTTATTCTTATACATTTTCATAATCAAAATATAAGGTTATACCATGTCAACAACCAGCAGATGGAGAAAAAGAACGTCCTAGGAAGCTCAAAGAACACGCTAGGAAACTGAGCTATAAATACCAGGCTAATTCCATAGCTTTAAGATTTCTCCAAAGCTTTTTTAAATCCCTCCAGAAAAGACTAAAGAGATCCCTAATCTGAAGTGCCCCAGTTGAAGAAATGTGTATGTTTTTATTTCTAAATAAAATTATGTTAATCTACAATAGATTGTTTGGACAACTTAATGAGTCAGCGTAGTGTCTGTACTATATTTGTTGCATCAAAGTAAGGTTTTTAAACACATTGGTACATTTTCATTCTTATCAGTACTTTCTTCTCCAGAAAAAATACAGAATCCTGTCTGATCACCTCTGAACCAATATGTATAGTATTCCTACAGAGTACTTGATGTTCACAACCCATTTTGAATCTCTCTTTTTTAGACAGCTGTCCCTTTCACTAGAGAGAGCTAACAGAAGAGCAATCTTCTTTAGTAGGATTTTATGAAAATTCGGAAGATCTTCTGATTTTTTTTTTTTTCCTTTGCATTTGTAAATTGCACCTATGGAACCTAATGTTGCGGCTATATTTAGAAATATTTTTTTTTCTGGCTTCCATACTTAATATTCTAAATTCTTGAAAGCAGGCTTTCAGATTTCATGGCATTCCAAGGAGGATGTTATTCTCATGTTGTCATTGAATTTGGTGAATCTGCGATGTGAACAGGTTTTAAGACAAGTGTCTGTAAGAAAACCTGGACTGTGAGAAAAGTGAATTGTTGAGCATATAAGTGAAGGGATTCTTTTCCCCATTATGTTGAATGAAAAGATGTGTACACTTGTATTAATGAAGCACTGTGTAATGTTTCCTGTTGAAGTTAACAAAACCAGTAGCTGGGGATGGCATGAGACAGAATTATCATGTAACCATAGGGTGATACTGGTTGGAAGGGATATCTGGAGGTCACACAGAACGGCCGAGGTTGGAAGGGAGCTCTGGAGGTCATCTTGTCCAACCCCCTTGGTCAAGTAACGTCACCTACAGCAGGTTGCCCGGCATCATGTCCAGACAGTTTTTTAATATGTCCATGGATGGAGACTCCACCAGCTCTCTGGGTAACCTGTGCCAGTGCTCCATCACCCTCACAGTAAAAAAGTGTTTCTTGATGTTCAGAGGGAACCCCCTGTGTTTCCATCTGGGCCCGTTACCTCTTGTCCTGTTACTGGACACCACTGGAAAAGAGCCTGGCCCCATCTTCGTTGCACCCTTCTTTCAGGTATTCATACATATTGAGAAGATCCCCCCAGAACTTTAATTTTCCTAATATGTGTTAACAAAACTTTCCGTGTTGCACATGTGCCTGCTGCTTGTCTTTAACTATGGGCATCAGAAGAGACTCTGGCTCCATCTTCTCTTTAACCACATGTTAGCTAGTTGAAAACAGCAGAAAGGTCTCTCCTAAGCCTTCTCTTCTTGAGCTTCTCCTTCCATAAGGATCTCTTCAGTCCTTAAAAATGTCTCTTACTTTTTGTACTCATGTTTTGCTTGAGAAAGTGCATTAAGAATAATAACTTTTTCAGAAACTTCTGAGTTGCCATTGCATGTTCCCTCTGTAAGAGGAAGACAATTGGAGAGCTTGGACAAAAAAAAAAAAAAAAAAGGACAAAAAAAAAAATCACAAATTTTCATTCCTAGACCACTGGAAATTTTTACAGTGTGTAGTACCAGTGACACAAGACTCGGTACGTGTTTGCTGTCAGTGAGACCTTAGGTAGAATATATTTTGCAGTACTGGGCACTGCCTTTTAAAGAAAATTTATATTAGCCAGAAGAAGGCAAAGCAGAGCAACAAGCTAGTGACAGATTTAGAAAGCAGGACTGTTAAAGAACAGCTGAAAGGATTGCGTTTGTTTATTCTAGGAAGAAAGAGAACACTGTAGGATGGGCATAAGGTTTTAAAAAGATAAGAGGTTCTTATAAAAGCAATGGAGGCAGTTGCTCTGTAGATTTTTTAAAAAAAAAAAGAAAAGGCAAGTTCAATTTGCACAAAGGATAATTTAGGATAGATGTAAAGAGAAAGCAATCCAAGGTTTTTTGTTTTACCTCATACCTGACTGCAAATATGGATGAAAAACTGGGATATTTTACCTATAACTGTCATGAAATCTATGATAGGAAATTTTTAAAAATTCATAAAGAAGCAGCTTTCAAAGACGATCTTGGTAATTTTGACCTTCCGCCACTGGCAGTGGGCCGAGCGGATTGCTCTCCTGAGATCCCTCTTCAGATCCTCAGTTTCTGTAATTCCGTCAACTTAATTGTGGGATTAGCTTTGTTTTGTTTCCCTGCAAACTTTTTCTATTCCTGATAATATACTACACTTTGAGGTATGTGGTATTTAAAGTCTTTATGTGTGGCAGTTTTCATTACAAAAAAATTAACCAAAGGACCTTTTTTCTTAAATAAAATGCTTTGCAAAGCTCTTATTTAAAATGGAGTGAAATTCAGGTTCAGCAGCCTTTGGAAGTTTGCCACTGATTTCCTTGAATTCAGATTTCCATTGAGATGGTAGGCTGAAGCGTAACATAAGAAATAAATACGTGCAAAACAAATGTGGGAAGCTATCGTACCTGTCTGTAGCTTGAATTTATATCTCTTAGATTTTTCTGCCAAGAGTTTATGGCATTTGTTCATGACACTAATGGCTTTGTTTATGGAGTTTTTTGTGACAGAATATATTTGTGTTACTAAATGAATTTCTTTTGATCAAGCTTTAAATATGTTGTGATAAGGAGCTGACTAAATGGTTCTTTGCCTACTTTTTTTCCAATAGCTCACTTTTTGGAGCATGGTGCCAGAACATGCTAAATATCTGTGTTACATCCCTACTGTCTGCATTTCCAGAGACATTTTTCAAGCCTTTTCAGAGAATAAAGGACTGTTTGAGTTTTAACTTAGTACCTGGCACAACATACTGTCCTTCGATTGGGATGAAGTAGTGCTTTTTCTAGGTTCTCATCTTTTTTGGAGCTTTGTTCTTAAAGTCTTGGATGTACTACATCCTTAAAGGGACACGTGGTTTTAATTTCTGGGTGCCTGCGGTCCTTAGTCTCATTTTTCTTTTCTCTGCTTTGACGAGCTGGTGGAATTCTCTTATACTTGTCAAGCTTGAATGTGATTCACCCTTTTGTTTAGTTCCTCCTGAAAAGAACAAACCTTTACTGCGCATGCCCTAAAATCAGGTTTTATAGTGCATCAAGTGAGCAAAGCCATGGATACCTGGCAGGACAGAGTTGAGCATCGTTACCAGGTACCATCTTGCTCTACATTAAACCTAACGATGTCGTGTTTGGATAGCAAAACACCTCCAAGGAGAGTTTCACAACGCCTGTACTGAAGTAGAGAATAGAATGCTTTTTATTATCATAAAAACAAATGTTTCGTTTTCTAGGAGCCAGGCTGTAGTCTTCACGGTTTATTGGACAATGAAATTTATCCTTATTAAGGTGTCAGTGTGAATATGTCTGATAATTGTTATATAAAAAGTCAACCCCAAAATACACAGACACTAACATTTAGGTACTTTGCTCATTTTAGCAGGCCAGAAATACCTCGGCTTTCTTAAAAGTAAATCTCTGAGTGAAGGGGATGGGACAGCCAGACAGGAAAGAAGTTTTTCACTCATGAAGCACAAAATCTTATTTGAAACTAGTGGTGTGTGTGTACAGTCAAGAACTTTATCATTTTTGTTGCCGGAATACAGATTAAACTTTAGTAGAGTAGATTTTTTTAAAAAGAAGTTGTACTTTAGCATTTTCTTAAATAGTAGATGATTTTTTTCTGTGCTCATGATGTTTTATGGAAATCAAGTGTGTACAAAATATGAAGTGGAAACAGTTATTTCAGAGTTTCAAAGGAAGAATAATATTCTACGAAACCTCTCTGATTAAGTATTTATAAATATGAAGAAATAATTAAGAATAATTTAATATTGATCTTAACATCATAAGTGGACTGTATTGCTGACTATTGCTTATCTTCTGTTTCAACTGATTCTTTATTTTTCAGCTTGGAATGAACAAGATGAACATATCCACCTTCAATCTAATGCTTAATGAGGAAAAAGGTCAGGCTTTTTTTGGTTTTTTGTTTGTTTTTGTTTTTTTTTTTTTAGTCCTGTGCCCTACTGTTAATTAGTACATTAAAAAGTACTTTATATTTGCATTACTTATTTCACAGATCCTAAATAACAAACCAAATGTGATGTTTTAATATGAGGGCGAGAAAGTATTTTTAAATCGAACGGTATAGTCATAAAACAGCTGACTCAGACCAGTGTAAGTAGAAAAAGAAGCTATGGAAGGAAAGGTCATGTATACAAATCTTCATAGAGATTCATTTAAAAATGATTAAAATTATAATTAATGGACTTCTTGTATATCAAGAAAGAAATATTTATCACAATTTTCATGGAGTGAAAGCATTTAAAAGGATAAAAATCACTCACTTTTTTTTTTTAAATATCCCTGAACTTCTGAGTCCTCTTTTAGAAAACAGAGAGAACTATCTGTCTCTTAAGTGAAACAGTGGGGCCAAATTCTCCAAATACTTACACATTCAATTAGTGTATCACTGAAAGACAGTAAGTAATAATCTACTAATGCTAGCGATTCATCTATCATGTTGTGCAGGTTTGTAGCATACCAGATTTCAGAGAGGCAGCCTAAGCTCTCAAACACTATTATATTTATGGCAGATAAGGCTGTAGAGTTTGCATTAAGGTGTCTGAATAGCTGATTTTTATGTTATCATTTTTTTTTAATATCTTAAGAGTATTTTCATTAGGGAAATTGCTGAGTAGAGATACATAATTCAGTAAACAATTTAAAAAATAGCACTTGGAGAAAAAATACCATGTGTCTAAAAATAGTATAGTCATGTGACTTATTACTTTGGCACAAAAGCATAATTTACAGGTTTAATTTGCAATCCTACTATGTTTCTGACATTCTCTTGCACAGAAACTCTGTCTGAATTATTCAAATGATTTAAATATTGCTGTGTCCTGAACTTCAGGTGTCTAATACAAAGGAGGTTTATACAGTTTATGGAGACCTCTGCGTTTAAGATATGGGAGTATGATTTTCATTTTTACCTTTTATTGCTTAATTTTTGATAGCGCAGTGCACAGTTAATGGAGATCTGGGGCTAATCCGGTAGTTGTTATGCCAGCAGCTCAGAGCCTTTCACTGTATTTCCACCAATCTGATTTTTTCCTTTTTTTAACTGTTAATCTAAAATCTAATTGAGTTTTCATGTTCAGGTTTTGAATTAGTTACATTAAAATATTTTGTTTTCACAAATTTATATTTCCCTAGCAATTGGTACGTCATTAATGTACAGCAAAGCTGTCAAGTTGAACTGAACACTTACAAATAGTTGTTACCTATTTATTTGCTGCATCTATTTATTAGATACCTTAAGAACATTCTGTATCAGATGTTCCTGAAATTCATATAATCTTCATTATTAAACCATTATAAAACTATAATAATTTCAGATTTTTGGAAGCCTGAAACATGAGAATTGTAACAAGAAGTTTGTTATTTGTTTATTCACGTGCTTGGATCTCCTTTTGAAGTAATTTTAACTTTGGTCTGAAACTTTAAAATACTTAGAGCTAAATCATTTCATAAGAATCAGTGTGTTGCTATTAGAGTTTTAAGTTTATGTTAATTATAACTTCCTTATCACTTTTTTGGACAAATGTGAATGTCTGCAGTGGTCACTTTCTCATGAATCTGTGTGTTATGTTAGCAAGAGCGATCCCACTGTGACAAAGCAGATTTTCCTCTATTAATATCCTCTTCTGTTGTGGCAGTTGGTTTGGAAGGTCTGGATTCTCACTCTTGTAGGCGCAGATTGCTTTTTTTCTTCCACATTTTGCAGTCATCTTTTTTTCTTGATGTGGAGTCATGGTAACTTTCCCTGATAGACTCTTCTAGAGCTTTTGATGTTTCTTATAGAGCTAACAGAATGGCAATTGGTGTAGAAAAGTTTCAGTGTTATAGCCATGAAGGATACCTGAAGCCACAGAGAATTAAGATTTACTCATGCTTGTTCCAAAATACTAAATTCTGGAAAAGCATTACATAAAAAATCAAAATACTTTAAGAATTGTGACTTTCTTATGGCAAGATGGGTTTTGGAGGAGGCAGAAATTCCTATTCAAACAAAACTTAAAGGGGACCCAGAAAAGGTGGTCTTCCCAGTTGCAGAACTGGTACATACTGGTGATGCATCATCACTGCGTGGTGGAGAAGGAAGAAAAGGAACTGAAAAAAAGCTGTTCAGAAAAAGACCTCAAGTGTAATTTCTCTTTATATTGTAGAAAACCTAGTCCTTCAAAATCCTCAGCTAGGAACCTTGCTTTGCAACTCTTCTGTGCTATGGAATACTTTACTTGCTGTCTTGTTTCAGAGAATTAAAAAAATAACCAGTTTGTGTAAGATTGTTAAAGCTTTATGCCTGCACACTGAAACAAGACCATTAAAAAGTAAATGTATGAGTGGCTTTTGGCCATTAAAAAAATAATAATAAAACAATCGAGTCCAGGTTTGCTTTTCCTAGATTTGTGGGTTGCTGAAGATGGACATCATATATTATACAAGTTCCACGTTTCATTATGTGAGTTCCCCTAAAGTGACAAAGTGGATGTAATAATGTGTCTTCATTTCTTATTAACGTATAGGTTAGTACTATTCTATTTCATAATGTTTCCTAAGAAAGGCTTTGATAAGGGTGACATGATTCTTACCTACAGAATAACTCGGTTGATTTAAATTGCATACCAAATACCAGTCTTAATTTTTAAAAAATCTAAGCACTTACATTATTTTGACAGTAAAGTAGACCTGTCTCACATGCACACATTTTTGACCTATTTCCCTTGTAAAGAAAAAAATTAATGTGGTGGAAGGCCTGAAAGAGCATTATGACTCTTCCGTATTCTTCTGTGGACTCTATCGGGTGACCATTGTATTTATTAAATTCTTATTGAGTAGACAGAGCTGAGGTTTAAAAAGAAAATCATTTTGTTTCCTGCCATATTTTTTGATTGCTGCATAGCTCGGTTTTGCTTTTTGTCAAAACCCTTGCAGAGATGCTGTGTGTATGCATACGTGCACATGTGTACACGAAGGAGGTTCTTGAAAGCATGTACTTTCTCCATTCTTTCACTGGAAGTGAAAACATCAGTTCCTCCTAACTCTGGGAATTACACAGATAGATGTGTTAAAAGGCAGTCATACTTTGAGAAAGTTTTGGGGTTTGGTACTATGCATACATTAAGTAAAGAACGTTAAAAGAATGGTGCTCCTTCCGAGTTCAGCCATTGCTTTGGACAACTCTAATGACACAGTTAAATCTCCTAAATTGGGGATACGTTGCACCTCAGTGAACTCCAATTTTTACCTGCACTATGAACATTAGTGGGAAGGATATCGGATGTAAGGTTACAACTTTTGATTAGTAAAAGCATGGTGGTCCAAAATGCCCCAAGAGAAGAGATTCATATTTTGTGCTCTTAATGATCAGCTAGAATCCGTGAACATAAATCAGTCTTTCTGTGTGAGAATCTTTTCCTAAATAGGAGGTCTGAACTGACAGCTTTGGTCATCTAGTCCGGCAGGAAACCAAATACTATAGGGTTCTGTCCATCCACATGCAGGTAAGCAAGGCTGGCTGAGCTGGGGCATGTCCAGTGGGCTACTGGTAAAGGTCGTTGACTGCGGGTGTAGAGATAGGTACAGCGGTCTGGACCCTTGAAGTTTTTCTGATATTTATGAGTGAATTCATCCAAATAGCTATCATTTTTTATAGAGTGGTTAAATTGGGGTATTCCGGTCCTAAAAAGTTCTACAGCATCAAAAATAGTATAAATTAGGAATACATAAGCCTTGTTATAGTATGTTATAACGCTGTCCTTTATACGGTTCAGAATAATTCAATACCAAAGGTAGTTGGACTGGTATAAACCCATTCGGCACTAGGGCAATTTAAAATGTATCATTTTAATTAAGTTGTTCGGTGCAGATCAATTTTCTAGTTATTGCAATGTATTCTTAATACTCTGTGTTTACAAGTAAGCTGAAGATGTCTTTCTCAAACCAAAGGCCAGAGTGTATCATGTATACAGCTGTATTATAGTCCTGGATACCAATACAATGAGATAAGATTGAAGGAAGAAAGGTTTCCTTTATACTTCAGGCACATTTGTTTATTGAATCACTCGCCTAAAAATAGGGCTTCATAAAGTATTCAATACCAATCTAATTAGTCAAGAGAATGCTTCTTTGCAAAATGGAAAAGCATTCCCAAAAAAGTGATGCAGCATTTGTATCTAATTAGATGATACAGGAGAATCCTAACTAATTGTTTTGATAGACTTAAACAGATTAATAATGTGCAAGCAATAACTAAATAAAAACTCATTTGAACTCTGCATGGTTTGAAAAGAACGCTTTTTAAGAAGTAAAAACTTCCTGTTAGTTCTAAAACCTCAAGACGGTGATTTGAGGGTATTTCTATTTCTGAATGTATTTTGTAGGTTTTTCTGTGATAGAAGGGAAAGCCTGGGAAATGAGATTGAAATTTGTATCTATAAACAGTGTTCTGAGTAAGTTCCAAGTGTCTGCGAAACTTTAGACCCAAACCCTGGTCATTCTATTTGTAAGCACTGGGGTTTGTGCATCAGAGAGGCAGTCACTGATTGTGGACCTCGAAGTAGCCGTTGTGATACATGGAATTGTTAGGCACACTTAAAAGCTCATGTAAGAAAAAGTATCTTTGCAATATTAGACTATCAAAATTTGTCTTAACTGGCTTTATGTCCACTTATTAATAAAATAAATGTTACAGTGGTATTACTGTCATATGTGATAGATCTGAATCCAGGCCATTAGTACCTAATTTAAGTTTCTTTTTACTTTGTACCAAGTTTTCTATTTCACCACTTGACTAAAAAATTTTTAAAGTAAACATTAACAGCTGAGTGTGCAAAGAGGCTTCCTAAAATGCAACATTTCAAAAAGTGAGACAGTTGCATTAAAAATTGAAAACATACTTTCAGCACATGAAAATTAAGGAGAAATTTTCCAGGGGGGGAGGGGTTGGAGGGGGCTAAGGGGGGAAACAATTCAGTGTAGTTTTGCATAGTTCCCCAATGAAATACTTTTAAGCATATTGTAATGAAACTGGACTGCAAAACAAATCTAAACGGCATGTGTTGGCGCACAAAAAAAAGAAGTAATTGATTTAGATGTGGAAAGTTGTGTTACTCGTGGTGAGATAACATGAGTTGTCTGGAGTTGTTATGAGATTACAAAGAAGAGGTATTTATTACATGGGTTGATGAAAATCAGGCCTTTGGATAGAATCCAGTGTCCAAAATACTTTGGATTTGGTCCAAAATCCAAATACTTTCTATCCCAATCCAAAGTACTTCAGATAGAATACTTTGATGGAGAAGGGGGAAATGGTACATCAAAAGAAACGGGATTTTTCTGCAGTTGAGTTGGAAGATTCTGGACTGGTAATAAATGTAGAGGTTTGAGTAGTCAAATGGATGCTCAGTATGTGAGAGCGTTCACGGTCAGGCTGATCCCTACTGGGATTTAAATGTCTTTTTTCAGTCACGAAACAGTTTGCCAAGCTGTCCCCACCAGTTGTCCCTTTAAACTTGCAGCTTCTCGTCCAGGCTGCCTTATCATTTAAAATGTATTATAAAACCAGCCTACACCAGCAGTAGCGTGAAAAAGAGCCAGACCCAGCCTGGTGTAAGTGACTGTCATCTTCTTTTTGACTGCTATCTTCCTTAGCTCTGTTTGTTCGGCTGATAACCGATTATTGGGAAAATGCAAAGGGTGTCCTTTGTTGAACCAGATTTGAGAGGTTTAACTCTTCTTGGAGAGACCTGTTCTACACTTAACTTTTCTATGGTGTTATGCAGTTAAATAAAATAACACATAGCAGCTCTGCATGTGCAGTTTAGTGAAGGATTTCTGTGCCAAAACATGAATGGCAACCTCTTACTTTTGCCATTCATGCCTAATAGAAATGCGCGACGGTTACAATATGTCCTGGGTATTTTATTGCCTGCACTTTGTGGGAATCCACACAGAACTGTGCTGGGGTTTAGTGAAAAAAATCTCACTTCCATGAGCATTTTCCTATAAAACATGGCTAGTTACACACTGATTAGCTGTGTACTTCTACATGGCTAGTTACACACTGATTAGCCGTGTACTAAGAAGCTTCCAGGGAGCCTTAGCCCTCTTTTCTGTAATTCATTGCACACAGGCACATTGGTGTGTCCTCACAGACCCCAACTTGCATATAAGTACAGTAAATTACAAGACAAAAGGTCAAACTTTGGTGATGTGAATAGTATTGTTCACTGTTTTCTGCTTCGGGTCAGTGTGGTGTTTGAAGTATTTTTGTACCTGGGGAAGAGTGGAAAACGGATCATCATACCTGTGCTCTGATTCATTTTTATTTTTTACATCACTCAAATCCTTGTGTTAGTTTACAGTTCTTTATTCTCTAGTACTTCTCAAGAAAAAAATCATACAACCAATAAACTTTGACTGAAGTTATATGACTAAAGCAGCCATTTTATTCCAATTCACTGTACTGAGTAAAAATATTTAAATATTTTCCACAGACAAAGCAGTTAAGTGAATTCTTTTGCCTCTTTTAGTACTATTTCAAGCTATGTGCAGTGCTGAAAAATGGTTTATCTGGGTAGATGATGATAAGTATTACGGTGGTGATGGAATGGGTTGTTAGCCGAGGCAGAGCATTGCAGAACCGGTAGAAATATAAAGTTACTTCAAAGTGTCTCTTGCTGCTTGTGCAAAAAAGAAATTGATGGCTATTATTTTCTCGTAATGGATCCAATGCAATTGCCCTAAATAGCAACATGAGCCACAGCAAGACTGGGCTAAGAGACAAGCAACCTTCTCTGCACTGTGTGCTTCCAGTATTTTAAAAATGTTTTTTCTGATTCTGATTTTACTGTGTTACAGAAAGTTAATTCTCATTAAAAATAATAGGGGAATTATTTACCTATTTTAGCTTTACACGGGACCTGTAATAAAAATGCCAATGCAGCATTCAGTAATAATGCTGAAACTTGGAGGTAAATTGTGCCTTGGTTCTAATGAAACATCGTCTGCTACCTTCTTAATCAGGATAAAACCAATCAAACACCAAAACTTCTAAACTGAAAACCTGAGAGAGTCCTGAACTGTTGCCAAGTGCTCTCCAAATCCTATTTCTGTGTACCAGATTTAGAGATTAAAGGATAGATTGTTTTATATGAGAGATGGCAAGGTGTTTCATGTGACATTCACTCTAACCTTCGTTAGCTGGTTCTCGGTCACCTCTCCACTGTCAGCGACCAGGGTCTCTTCGTGGTCTCCTGTCCCTTCCCCGGTTTTGGCGACCAAGGATTGCATCCTGTTGGGATGCTCCAGAGCATAGGAAGGTTGAAACAGTGCCAGGCTATTCTAGAAGGCTTCATCCTGCAGAAAATCATACATGCTCTTTATTCCAAAAATCACACTCTATTCTTTAGATTTCAGCACCTTAGTCAAGGGGGTGGTATGTCCAGCCAGCTCCTTTCTAGTCCAAATCCTTCTTGTAAATACCACAGCTATTTTTTTTCTTTACATAGCATTTTGAACTTTACGTTTATAAGTAGCACATCTAAAGAGAATGTACTGCATAAGTGTACTTAATGGAATATTTTCGAGGACTATACTTATGCCTCTATAGCCTTCCTTTAGTGGTCTTGAAGGAAGGAGCTGTTGTTACTCTTAAATCTAGATGTAATGTGTAGTCGGTACTCTTGTTGCAGAAATGTTGTCGGATCCTATGTCTTTATGTTCCATCTCTATCTCAAAAATGGTTTTCTTATTAAAATCAGTCAGGTCTATAGTAACATTTACTATGTTTTAAAATGTTAGCATAACATTAGTATTAGGAATAAGGCAGAATTGACATGCAATTCCAAATAAAACCTGTTAGCATTGTTACTACAATAGTCTTCAATGCTGTCTTACATTTGAGTTCTAGGATTGTTGTTTTTTCTGACGTATTTACTATTTGAATAACGTATTCCATGTTTGTCTCACCTTAATAAAATGTACCGTCTCAAGAGCTAAGTCTCACCTCGTCAACTTGAAAGACGATTTTGAGGGAATAACGCAGTTCACGTCATTCTGAACTTCTTTCAAGAAGATTTGCTAATACAGTATAATCTTATGGGGGGGATTTTTACTTACGATATTCAAATTGTTTCATAGATATTCTGAGATCAGTGGATTGATGCTGTCTTTTCCCTTTTTGTTACACAATTTTTTGTAAGGTGATTATTTTAATTTAGTCTAAACGCAGGGTTATTCCATTTTTATGGATATTATCAACCTTAGAAGCAGCTTCCTTCACATTAAATTCATTCAGTTTTATAAACAATTTTTAAAGGGCATTAATTGAGCTAGTCATCTGTTGATAATTCTGAACAGAAGCATATGTGAAACTATTTAGTTAAAAGATACATCCCTTAATTCACCCAAACTGTACGTTAACTATTTAATAACAGTCGCAGACTTGTAGCTTTTAAGATGCAGCTCTCTTGCATCCGCATATAAATAGAATATGCTAGCAGGATTATATTTACCCTAAGCCTTATTTTGATGGTTCCATTGACATTTAGAATTTTGATTCTAAGCTCTTTAAATGGATGCAGCTGTATACATCTTCACAAGTTACTGAACTGGGCTGAAAGACTTCAGAAAATGGCTCATGTGTTTTCTGTATCTGTTTTTTTCAGGCTGTTTTATTGGCGCCAGGGAGTCATGAAAGAAACTCAAGAAGACAACTTGGATAATGAACGGAAGATAAAAAGAAAACAAAAAGAATGTGGCATATAAAGGGTATAATACCTGGAGGTATTAGATCTGACTCATATTTATAAAAATGAGACGAGCTTTCACAAAATACAAGTTATCTTAGACAGTCATCAAGCTTGGAGCCATGCTGTTGAACTAGAAATTCTCCTTTTCCCCATTCTCCTTTCTGACAGGTAACAAAGGATTGGTGAATTATGATTTTCCCAAGTTGGAAGCACTAATTTTTATCTATATAGTTCATCCTTATGAATATATAAGGAGTTAAACATTGCATATTTAATGTGGATTATAATGGGAAACTGACTCATTAACAAAAATGGCCACTTATAAGGACTTGGTTTCAAACTGAGCTGGAGCCTCCCAATGCACTTTGTACAGTTTGGGGAAAGGTGTACTGAATGGCCTTCTTTGGGAGGCCATGATGACATGTAGTAAAAGGATATCATCTTACTGTTGATATCTTTGAAGACTCGTAAACAGAAACAGAAAAATGAATGGTGGAAAGGAGTGTGACGGAGGGGACACGGATGGAGGGCCACCAGCAGTGCAAGTTCCCGTTGGTTGGCAGCGACGGGTGGACCAAAGCGGAGTGCTCTATATCAGGTAAGGTTATCTGAGGTGGTTACTCATTCTGTTTTCGTTGTAGTTTTGCCAGAAAGTGTGGTAAATTAGTGACTCAGCTAAGCTTTTGTACTCAAAAACTTCAAGGGCTTGTTCTTATGGAACTATGAGGTCATTTTTTCTGCTGATAATAGTGGACTCCACTTATGTCAGTTGTGCCATTTGCATGCCCTTAACGTACTCTCAAATCTAATATTGCTTGGTCTTGAATATTTGATAATCCTTACTATACATTTTGCTTTAGGCATGAATGGTTCTTTATTACTTATTATTGTCATATGGATTTTAAGGCTGAGCAGTAGCAGATTTAACCTTACTTAATATCTTTATTATTCAAACCTTTTACAATGAAACTAACCAGAGGTTTAGTTATATGACACATCTGAGATGATGAGAAATCTCTGCTGTCTTTTGCCTGCTCCCACATGCATAGGCATTGCCTTTTCCTTGCACCAGCACGGGCTTTTTAGAAGAGCCTTTGCTGGTAAAATTCAAAGCAGTGATCAGGCACGCAAACAATTCATGGCAGGTAAGGTAGAGCGGGACTTTCTTCTTCCGTCAGCAACAAGCCTTCAGCTCAGTTCATGCAGTGCCATGCAACTTTATCCTGACACTCTGGAGCTCTTCTTCCCTAGGTCTTTTCTGGGTTTGTGTTCCAGGTCTCCATTATACTTTTGTGTTTTCCTTACTCTTTTTTTGAAAGGAAATTTAAGCGGTGTGACTACTTAGTAGCTGCTGAAAACATCCGTTTTCATATGCCGTGGGAAGGGTCTGTGTTTCAGTATCACTGACGTTCTCTGGCAAGATTTACTTCTATGGATTCCCCACGTTTCTCACGTAGAAAAAACAGGAACACAAGCCTAAATCCAAAGTTTTAGGTGTTTTATTTGTTTGTTAGCTTATTGGATTTTTTTGCTTCACCCTGTAACAGTCACAAAGAAATGCATTGAAATTACTATTAAATGAATGTGTTCAGACAAACAGACTATGAATTAGATGTTATTGGAAAAAAGATCAAAGTTAGCTTTAACAAAATATGGGTACATCAGGTTTAAATCATAGAAGTCTAAATGATTATCAGTCTGTTATTTGCTTAATCTTATTCCACTATTCCGTGATTAAAATAACCACTTCTTCACAACATTTTATGTATTACCAATACAAAATCCTTTAATGAGTCAAAGCATACTCCAATTTTACACTAAACTACCGTAAAAGATCAAATGCATTCCAGGATTTCTTGTTTATATTCTCAATTAGCAGAATCAAACAAAATCCATGTCAGTGATACGCATGTCAAAGATAAATCGCCTTCCCCTTGTTTTTCTCATTACAACTGTAATTTACTGGGCCTCTGCCTAAGTTAAAAATCAATGTGAAAGAAAAAGTTGTGGGTTGGGGTTTTTTTCTTATCATCTCTATATCCAGGCATCAGGACATAAAATGCTTTGGTATTCTTATATACCTGATGATCCTACCTGCTTCTGAACTTCATTTTCCACAGCTATAAGAAGCAGGCCACGAAGCTTGTGCTGCCTCTTCAAGCATGAGTCTTACATGTTTATAAGCTAGTAAATGTTGGTATAATTCTGACAGTTACTTTCTTTTCTATCTTCTTTATATATATATGTTCTCTTTGTTCAGGGGGACTTTCTTGACCCTATTAATCAAGTTTACCAGTTGCCTTTTTCAGCTTAGGGAAGCTTTTATTATTTCCACCCTCTTCCCAAGTTTTGCCCACGTATTTTTTTTCTCTTTAATCCAATGGTTAATTTTCTTGTTGCCTTCTGTAAGCCGTTCTGATTAAGGAAAGGCGCTTAGTATGGTCCACAGCTCTTACATTCTTATTTGGTGAAAGGTACAGAGTAGGACATGTTGGTTGGAAAGGATGGAAGTCAAATAATCCAAGTTGCTGCTTGATGTGGAGTGTCTGCAGCACTCGGTCAGGTCAGCCCTTGGTTTCACCAGCTGCATCTTCAAGGATTGAGTTTCTACCACCTCTCCGGGTAACCTGCTCTAGTGCTGCACTGCCCTTCTGAAGGAACAACTGCCCTGAAAATATGCACAGCCTTTATTGAGAGAGTGAAAGGTCAAACAATATTGACTCAAAAGCTATCCAAGGGAAAATTAGTGTATATATTAAGATCTGACATGATTTAACTAGAATAGATGATCCCAGCTGAATAGGACTCATTCTATTTGTGCTTCCTTACAAAGCACGCGTGCTATTCCATCAACTGTCAACAGTTGTTTTGGATTAAATCCATTAATTAACTAGTTTTATTACCTGGTAAAAGCACTGAGTTGAGTCTCAGTGCTTTTCTTAGTAAAACAGTACTGCTGCCTTAAAGTAGGATCTAAATCTCTCCTTCGGCTTACTGTTCGTGAATAGTCATCGGTGGAATAAACTGAGAAAAGCTCTTAAATAACAGGAACACATTTCACAACTGACAGTAACAGATCCTAATATATTTTATAGTTTCCTATTTCTTGTTTCTTTGGGTGGTCTAAAACTTCTGGATGACCTCAGAGCTGAAAAAAAACTGGTAGTTTTGTACAAAGGAAGCTGTGGATTATCCTTTGCAGTATAGGGGCGTGAGGAAATTTGTGCACACAAAAGATACTTTGCAATTACATAGGTCTTCCCAGGAACAAGGCAGAAACAGAAAACTTGGGCCTTTTTTCAATGTTGTTGTTCCTTGTGGGCAAATAACCATGCGTATAAGTGCAGGAGGGATGCTGAATCCCATATGCCACAGATGCAGTGGACTGCTCTGTGCACTGCTGGTAAGCACGAGGAGCCAGACCTTCCTTTACACCCGCGGATCGTCGGTGCAGCACGTGTGTGCCTTACGGGTCTGTCGTTTCCAGGCTCCAGTAGCTCCTTGTGCCTGAAGTGGATACGTGTGCCCAGGCAAACTGCACGCCAAGGAAGGTTATTCGAAATTGCTTTATTCTAGAAATAGGGGGAAAAAATGAACTCTGATGGTATAGCTTTACTCTTGCTGCGCAGTGGGCCTTTTTTACCAGTGCAAATAAAATGGCATCCTGACTCCAGAGCATATTCCCAGGGATGCCATTTAACCTGAGTTTTTAAGCGTCACAGAAAGTGTCTGTAGAGATTTTGCATGTAGATGGGATAGTGTAGAGCAAATGCCAATCTGAGTTTCTCCTGTGGGAAGCTCTTACGTCCTCAAGTCAGGATGTCGCCTCGGGTGAGCAGTCCCTCCTGTGTGCGTAATCAGGACAGGTTGGGAAAGCCCAAAGCCATCAGCCAACGCTGGAGGTGCAGAGCCAAAGTAGAGAACAAATGATACTCACTGAGTTAAAATGGGATAATGATAGCACCGTGGTTTAACCAGTCTAAAGGTGAAGTTAAAATAAATAAAAATAGAGAGTAATTTCCCCGTTCTCCCCAAGTATTTCAATTTAAGATGAAGAAGGTTTTCTGACCTATCTATCACTTCATACCCGTACCGTTATTTTTAGATTGCTCTTTTACCTTGCTTACTCTCAGAACTGTCACTGTTTCACATGCGCAATCTGGGCGGTTCTCTCTAAAATAATTATTTCAGGGCAAGTCTGGCAAATAAATAACTTATTTAAACAGTCAGCATAACTTTAAATGTCACTTGCAGATGTTGCTTTATATGTGACTTAGTTCCTGTGCAGAATTAAGTGTTTATACATCGGGTTTTAAGTACGAAAGTTCGTCATAGTTTGGAATTTTGACTCTTGACTGTTTTCATGATCCAAACTATTCCACTTAAGGGGTTTTTGTTGTTGTTAAAATAAGGGCTGTTTACAGCTGCCATTAAGAACCAGTGTTTTACCCAGTCCTCATAAATTATACTATTCTTTCCCTGATAAACAGTTTAGATGGCTAAGTAATAAAGAGCAACCTGGAAGTTAGAAGCTTGTGACATGAGAACTTTTTTCATCTTATGAATTAGTGATTTTGCCGTAACAGAATTTCCAATGTCCTATTTTTGGATATGGAGATAATGATTTTTCTGGTGGGACTTAGAGAAACCCGAGTGCAGTTTATTAGAAACTCACTGGACTGGCTTCTTGGTATAATATTTCTCACTTCCAGTGAGAGAGTTGAAATTTTAGCTGAATGAAACCAAACTGTTTATGCAACTAAGAGACCCCGCTACAACAGTTTTGTTACTGTGCCCCCTTTTCTGTATGGGTTTTCTCGTACTTCTTGAAACACACTTTTGTGGGTTTTCTTTTTAAGTTAGGTCCCAGGTCTAAAAAGTACAGATGACTGTCATGCCTGCATGGAGCTGCAGTGATGTGGTGGAGGGGGAGAAGGTCCATGGGGCTGCACTTTGCTTGTGTGTTACACTTTATAGGAGAGAGAAGGGAGAAAAATAATCTTAGTGTAGTTAGGCAGTAGTTAAGACTTTCAGGCAGGACTGTAATGTGAATAATAAATATCAATAATCTCAGTTCCTTCTTTTCTCTGCATTTGCTATGTTTGTTTCTCTATAGTAAAATCTTCCTTTAAAGTGGGGGTTTGGGGGCTGGTTTTGGTAAGTATCAACTCAGTTCTTGACTAAAAGGAAGAAGTACTGCGGCACAAAATACGAAATCTTAGCTGTGTTATTTTAAACACTCTCTATGTGAGCTGTTAGAATGGTAGATAGAAATCATGACCTATCAAATAGCTTGTATTCATCATTTCTGTTCCTTTACAGTCCCAGTGGGTCTTTATTATCCTGCTTGGAGCAGGTGAAGACTTACTTGCTGACTGATGGAACGTGCAAGTGTGGCCTAGAATGTCCTCTTGTTCTTCCCAAGGTAAAGAAAAGCATCATTTTGGATTGCTGTGCTATAATCCTCATGAGCTAACTACGTCAGTTGATGTGCTATGCCGTGACTCAATCTCTGTTTAGATCACATATATATAAAATGACATAAGTGGTATACACCCGAAGATCTACCATAAAATACAAAACCAATCTCAGCTCTGCCTTCTCCCCTCATGGAAAAGACCTGACTCGGTTTTTGTGGTGTTTGAACATTCTCCTGTTAAACTGGAAACCTACCATTGACAACGTCGTGTTAACATGTGAGAATCAGAGCGAGACACTGACTTACGTGATAGATTCAGTATCAGCTTCACAATTTTATTGTCTATGCACAAATTGTAAACTTTTCTTCATCACAGGGCAATCTCAAACACATGTGGTCCTTTCTTCTTTTTTTCTCTGTACGCTTTATACTGAGGAGTGTTGAAGTTCTGTTGCTAGATAACAACTTCTGTGACTCTGTTTACTTATTATAAATATATTCACTTTTTATTTATAATTTTGAAACCTACTGTAAAGGTATCTCTTGGGCAATGTAGGAGCAGTCAGATAGCTGAGAGGAGCAGAGGCAAATTTAATTGTGTGTAAAATTTCTGGTTTAGGTATATTTGGTGAGTTTGCTGCCTATAATCATTATTTTAAATGTTGGAA
The DNA here is from genome assembly GCF_964188355.1 of Buteo buteo. NCBI lineage: Eukaryota > Metazoa > Chordata > Aves > Accipitriformes > Accipitridae > Buteo > Buteo buteo. Next base: position 51,557,973 of record NC_134175.1, read on the forward strand.
TTTTTACCCTTAGGTCTTTAATTTTGATCCTGGAGCTGCTGTGAAGCAGAGAACTGCTGAAGATGTTAAAGCGGACGAAGATGTCACCAAACTATGCATACATAAAAGGAAAATTATTGCTGTGGCTACACTTCATAAAAGCATGGAAGCACCACATCCTTCACTAGTTCTAACTAGTCCTGGTGGTGGAACAAGTGAGTAAAATCCTGCAGAATCATTTAATTACCTAATTTTAAATATATATAATTACTATGCAAAAACACCCCCAAAAGTCTAATGTGTCTATGAGTGCAATAGTAAACAGATTCAAGGAAGAAATGGAGGTAGTAATTAAAGAGATGTAGGTAGATAGAAAATGAGTCTAAAAAGCAGGTCATCGCAGACTAAGAGCATGATTTTCTTGGAAAAGATATCAGATTGTTCTAGACAAAGAAAATACATTAGCTCTCATCTTTTGGAACTGTAGTAATATGTCTGATATTCTGTCACATGGGAAATTAGGGAAGCAGAATAAAGTGATTATAAAGGGATTAGAATGTGGCTAAGGACTTGGCTAAATGGGAAATTGTATTGCAAGGCAGAATATACAGCAAGAGAAGATCTCCACTGTAATTTCTCAAGGATTATTTTGGGGGACCAACCTGGATTAGCATTTTAATTATCCATATCAACAAAAAAATGAGGTGGTTTGTTGATGGATGGAGTTGACAGGTATTATCGAAACAAGAGAAGATCAAAACATGTTGAAAAACTGGGGGATCATTGAGACCTGGAGTGAAAGAAAAGGTATAGCAACAAATCCTGTTAATTGTAAGGTTATTCACCTGGGGACTAGTGAAAAAAGCTATTAGCTGTAAATTATTGAGAAAGAAGCCCTAGATATAGTAGCTGATCAAAGATGCCTGTGAGCAGTACCAGATGGCAGCGTGGTGCAGATCAATGTGACTCAAAGAGAGAGAAGTACAAATGCCGTTGTATGCTTACTGCCTTTCCACGCCCCTGTTCTCGCTAGCGGCGCTCAAGCTGAAATAGAGCAGAGGCTTTTCTCTTAGTGAACTGCAAAACCTGTTTTATGAAAGTCATCTAGAAGACTTTAGCTTGTTCATCCTGGCAAAGTGGTGGCTGAACGGAGATACGATTGCCATCAATAAAGGCATCAGGAGAATCAGCACCAGAAAATACAGCTACTGAAGGACAAAGTTAGCACTGAAAGAAGCAGCTACAAAAACACAAGTTGCATAGAAACTTAAACTGAAAATTAAGTGCTTTCTAAGGATTACAAGAAAAGGTTTCAAAGCAGTCTTACAAATCCAGATTGTTAGGACACAGGAGTGAAGTTACTGTTAAGACAGAGCTCAGTAAGTTTATGGTCATTTACTGTGATGCGTGCAACTTCTGGGAAATGGCCCTTGATAATCTGAGAGATCTTTTGCACCTCTGCATTGCTGTAATAATAGCTGGGTGATTGCTAACCGCTCTGCAACCTGACTTCAAACTGGAAAATTTTAAGGATATAAAAATAAATAATAAATTTCAGATAGGTAGGCAGTGCTAAGATACCAGCGCTGTTCATAGTGCTGACGTGCTCTTCCATTTTCAAATTGCTATTTATGATTTTAAAGCTTTGTTTAAATTGATTTTTTTGCAATGTAATTTGTTTTTAAACTGAACAGTGCAATTTCCCAAATTACTATGCGTTTTCCTTATTAATTTTTTTTAGTAGTAGTAGTACTTAAATTACATTTTTGTTTTCAAAAACTTAGCAAAATGAAGGAGGTAAAACCAGCTAAATATTAAAGACACAAGTCACATTTATGTGGTCTTACCTTCTCTGTTGATCAGTATTTTGTGCACTAAGCAAAGAAGAAAATTTCCCAATAAATTCCTTTTGTAAAGGAAATGTCTTTTCATTTATGCACACTTACATTTGACCATTTGCTTAGGTCCAGCATTCAAGGCGAGGGTTCTCGTACATGCTTTGTTTTGTAATTCAGTCTTGAGATTTGTCCCTTAAATGAGACTTTGGTTGTATTTTGGGAAAGGTAATATGTTTGTTTCTGTCATGATGTAGCTGGTTGAGCAAATAGGATGAAGGCAGGATTGTCAGTGCCATCTGTCTCCTATGGCCAGGCTGAAGGAAAGAAGGGAATTGGGTTCTTGCGGGTAGAGGAATTTAAAGGCACCTCTGAGTTCATTTGAACATGAAATCTTTAGCTCATTATTTGAGTTTAAGTTTGCATATTCAGAGGCTGCATGCCAAGCAGTCCAAGATGAATTACAAATTCCCAGAGCAGCAAAACTGGCAGAAAGTCCGCCAGACTTGGAGCTGCTTGCGATGGGATTCTTAAAGTAAGACATTGAAAAAAAATCTTTTTAAATAAAACTGATATTAGTGAGCAGAAAAGGAAAGTGGTCTTGTGGTTGTAGGAAGGTCTAGTCTCAAAACTGGGATTTACAGGAAATTGTTCCACTGTAGACGGGTTCCCGTGTCTGCATATGCAAATATCCCCAAGGCCTTTATCCTGAAAACAAACATATAAGGTAGGGCCCGTTCTTAAATTTAGCATCTTCACCCCAAGCAAAGCTAGTTGCAGCAGCTGTAGGAAAAGCCTTAATTCAGTAAAGTAATACAGGACATGGTACGTCCTCACCTTTTTAGCAAAGCCGTTCCCAGGAGCAGATGAACTCAGAGGACTGGAACTCGGTGCCCTTGGTGCCAGCGAGGGATGCAGAGCAGCCACAGAAGCTGCACCCTCCCTTGCACGGCCATGGTCTCTTAGGTCTCTGCAATTAAGTGCTTGGCTGAATAGAACTGTGAGCCAAAGTCGTATGGCACAGCTCCCCATTCATCCTGATCAGGGACAGCATTTGGAGCAGGACCCTTTTCTCCGTAGGGTATGGAGAAATTTAGTCTAAACCCATGTTGGGCTTTGTTCCTCCTGTACTCAATAGATGGTGCCAGAGGCTCCTTTTCCCTGCGACAGTGATAGCCTGCTCCTCCTGCCAGCTCTTCCAGTGGTAGCCAAAGCAGTGGTGCTGGAGATTCAGGAGTAGGACACTGGAGATGATGGTTAGAAGGAAAAGACCAAAGGGAAGGAAAAACTTTTAAAGTTGTCCATATTTATGCGGTCTTTTTGTGGGATACGGAGTTAAGGTCTATAAAACTGCACTGTGTAGTAAGGTAGCATGCACCATTCCAGCAACTGCTTGGTGATTTCAGTATTATTTCTGTTGAGGCAAAAGTTTAGCCAAAAGGCTTTCTAGCTTTGATGAATATTTTCACACACAGTAGTTGTGCACTGAAATGTGTGATGCCGGATTTCAGAACAGTAACTGTTGTGTTTTTAATACCAGGTGCAACTCCAGTAGTTCCTACTCGAGCAGCAACTCCAAGATCGATGAGGAATAAATCGCATGAAGGAATTACAAATTCTGTGATGCCAGAATGTAAGACTCCTTTCAAGTTGATGATAGGGGCATCTAATGCCATGGGTAGGCTTTACGTGCAAGAAATGGCTGGAAGCCAGCAACAAGAACTTCATTCTGTCTATCCTAGGCAGAGATTGGGTAGTAATGAACTTGGACAGAAGTCTCCGTATCGTGGCAGTCATGGTGGGATGCCCAGTCCAGCTTCATCAGGATCACAGATATACGGAGATGGCTCAATCTCTCCTAGGACTGACCCACTTGGAAGCCCTGATGTTTTCACAAGGAACAATCCCAATTTTCATGGAGCACCCAACTCTAGTCCTATTCACATGAACAGGACACCTCTATCTCCACCATCAGTAATGCTACATGGTTCTCCCATACAGTCATCCTGTGCAATGGCTGGAAGGACTAATATACCTCTTTCCCCAACCTTGACCACAAAAAGCCCAGTAATGAAAAAACCCATGTGTAATTTTTCAGCTGGTATGGAAATACCACGAGCAATGTTTCACCATAAACCTCCCCAAGGTCCACCCCCACCTCCTCCACCGCCTTCTTGTGCTCTTCAGAAAAAGCCATTAACATCAGAAAAGGATCCACTTGGCATACTTGACCCTATTCCTAGCAAACCAGTGAATCAGAATCCCGTTATCATTAACCCAACTACTTTCCATTCAAATGTCCACTCTCAGGTACCCGTGATGAATGTAAGCATGCCTCCTGCTGTCGTCCCTTTGCCAAGTAATCTTCCTTTGCCAACTGTAAAACCTGGTCACATGAATCATGGAAGTCATGTTCAAAGAGTTCAGCATTCTGCTTCAACTTCCCTCTCTCCTTCACCAGTGACGTCCCCGGTGCATATGATGGGATCCGGGATTGGAAGGATCGAGGCTTCTCCCCAAAGATCACGCTCTTCTTCCACGTCATCAGATCATGGAAATTTCCTGCTGCCTCCAGTAGGACCACAGTCATCCTGTAGTGGTATTAAAGTTCCTCCCAGGTCCCCAAGGTCAACAATAGGGTCACCGAGACCATCTATGCCATCTAGCCCTTCCACCAAGCATGATGGACTTAATCAATACAAGGACATCCCTAACCCATTAATTGCTGGAATGAGTAATGTATTAAATCCTCCAAACAATGCAGTTTTTTCTACTGCATCGGCTGGAAGTGGTTCCTTGAAGAGTCAGCCTGGTTTGCTGGGAATGCCTTTAAATCAGATCTTGAACCAGCACAATGCTGCCTCTTTTCCAGCAAGTAGTTTACTCTCAGCAGCAGCCAAAGCACAGCTAGCAAATCAAAATAAACTTGCTGGTAACAACAATAACAGCAGTAGCAATTCTGGACCTGTTGCCAGCGGTGGCAACAACGAAGGACATAGCACTTTAAATACCATGTTCCCTCCTGCTGCCAATGTGCTTCTACCAACGACTGAAGGGCAAAGTGGCCGAGCAGCACTGAGAGATAAATTGATGTCTCAGCAAAAAGATCCTCTGAGGAAAAGAAAGCAGCCGACCACCACGGTGTTGAGTTTGCTGAGACAGTCTCAGTTGGACAGTTCTGGAGTTTCCAAAGCTGGATCTGATTTGATAAGAAAGCAAAGTCAAAGCTCTTTTCCCATCAGTTCTATGTCCCAGCTACTTCAGTCCATGAGTTGTCAAAGCTCTCACATGAGCAGCAATAGTACCACCAGTTGTGGGAGCTCAAATACTGCTTTACCTTGCTCTGGTAACCAGATGCATTTTGCAGACACCAGTATGAACTCTGGCAGTCTCCAGAACTCGCTGGCACAGAGTTTACCCTTGCGAGGGGAAGGTGTGCACTGCCAGAACACAAACACTAACTTTGTCCACGGTACTAGCCCGGGCACAACCAACCATCTTGCAGGTTTAATAAATCAGATGCAGGCTAGCGGGAACTGTGGGATGCTCAGTCAGTCAGGAATGGCGTTAGGAAATTCATTACATCCGAACCCACCTCAGTCGAGAATCCAGGCATCCTCCACTCCAGTGATACCAAACAGCATTGTTAGCAGCTGTAATCAAACAAGTCCTGAAGCAGGTACGTTTCCTTCTAAAAGGATACCCCTATGTTTGACTGCTTGGAAATATATGATGACTATTCTTAAACGGGTTCCTTTTACGTATCTACTTTTTAAACTTGAGTTTACCAATATGAAAAGTCTGCCTATTTCATGCTGACACCCAGATACTCAAAAATAAAACAAATAAGAAAAACCAGTGGTAGACTAAAATATATCTCCCTTTTCCTGAGCAAAATCATCCTGGCCTCCTCCTTGTGACAACTCTTACTTCTATTAACTTCCACACACTCTGCATAAATAAAATCCGTGCACTTCTGTACATACCCAGACCTCAGCTTTTGTCACTTGCCCAAATAAATTGGAGGTGTTTTGCAGCATGCCCTGCTACTTCAACCCTAGAATGCTATGGCTAACCTGGCAGTGTATGTCCAGGCTATACATGTGTTCTTTGCTGCTTGCATTAAAGAGTTGGTGTTATCAGAGATTGGAGCAGTTACTAGGAGTACAAAACAACCCTTTTCAGGGACATCGCGGGGGAATGGCAAGTCTGTGTTTGCCTTTATCATGATAATTTTACTAAGCTGGTAATTAAATGGTTGAATAAACTGTATATTCAGTTGGAAGAGTGCAGAGAGATTTCCTGGTTTATGCATCAGTGAAGACTTGGAGAGGAAACAGGTATGCTGTGGTTACTATCTCCATGCTTTTTAAAGATAAAAGGGAGACAGCTCAAAAATGTGTATTTCATTTAACCACTACTGGTTGAACAAAGTATGCAGTTTTGAAAGATGGTACTGTGTTAATTTCTTAAGCAGAAAGAAAACCTTCCGTTTGATATTTCAGACTTTCAGCTTGGTTAACTTTCAAAGCGTGTGTTTGATACAGACATAGCTAAACTATGTCAGGTCAAACAGAAGTGACTGTAAGCGTTCAAGCGGTCTCTCTCATTAACCCAAGAAAGAGCCTGATGTGTATTCCTGAGCTTCCTCCGAGAGAGCTGTTTATTCTTTAAAACACAGAATGGAATTACATAAAAATGGACTTATATAAAAATATTATCTGGTATCATGCTGGTCACAGTGTCTGATGACTTTTAAGGGTTTCTTTCCATTCCTGGGGAAAAAAAGGCATTTTTTTTCCTTAGACATGTTGGCGGTTTGTGTTGCAAGCAAGCAGCTATTAATCCTTGTGTGGCTGTTTTGCCTTGTCATGCTGACAAAGAGGAGTATTTCCTGATACAGTCTGTCTCTTCTGAGACTTTGTACTCTCTTCTGAACAGAGCAAAGGTCTGGTTTTGCCTTGGGAGCTTGCTTCCCTGTCCCACTAAACATACTACGAAATCCCTTTAGCAGAATCTTTTTGGGTTTCCACCTCTGTTGAGTTCAGCGGGGACCACTGGTATGTATGGGTTCTTCTGAATTGTCACTGTCCACACAGCTGAAGAAAGCTGTGAACGTGTTGCAGCATTGGACTACGTTAACTTGCCCTCCAGAGAACAGAAAAGATTGAACGTTATGTGAGATAAGAGCCTGTGCGCCGGCGGTTACCGTCAAGAAGCTGAGCAGTAGTAATTCACCCCATGTGGGGTACGGGTTGAAAAGGTTCAAGATTAAGAGAAGTTTTACGTTACATAAAAGTTATCAATAAAATGTTCCTTAAAGACTACTAAAGTGGGCTTCTAAGAACGAGAATCCAAGTTCATCCCCATGCGGGCTCTTCTTGTTCCTGCTCCGTCACTTTGAGCCAGCCTTATGCTATAGCCATGCCCTGCTTTGGTGTGGTGGTAGCTGGGACCACCCATGATGGCTGCCTTCAGGTTGATGTGTTAGTTCATCAGAGCCTTTCCTTCTATTCCCAGTCCTTGTCTTCAGGCAAGCTGAATTTCTGCCCGAGAAGACAAAAGCGACAGAAAAAAAAAATCTGTGCGTGTGTCAAAGCCCCATGAAGAAAGGTTTCGACACAAACATATAATTCAGTTCTTGTCAATATAGGAATAGTAATACGTATATAACCCCACCTGGAAACTTCTGTTCTGCTGTGGTATTTCTACAGAATGGTATTTCTAATACCCTGGAGGTAGCTGATAGAATTATAGCAATATAATTATGGGGCCTTAAAGTGACACTTTTTTTCTTATCTAAATGATAAATGGTAGTTCTGTGTAGGCAAAGACTAGAAAGGTTTGAATATGTTCTCTTCCTCACTACTGAACGGGTTTGTTTCTTTCATTTTGATGTTTGCAGGATACACACAACCTGCATTTAATTATTTTATTAATATCCATGATGGCTAGAAGCCTAGAGACCTGTTTTCTTCTTTAAGATGAAATTTCAGATTCTGTTATCTTTGTATTATTCCCAGGAGCAAGGCCCTAAAACGGCGCATAAACCTTCATCCAGCCTCCTGCCTGAGTCATCGCAGCAGCGTGGGGCTCAGGCATAAGATTTAAATCTAATCCATAGCCTGTGAAAATCCAGATAGGGACGTTTTGTCGTATTTGCAGGAGAATGGAGGCGTTCCTTCCACAAAACAAGTGTGAAATGTTGAGTGTTTTGCATTAATAATAACCTTTAAAAATAAAAGATAGTTACCAGTCTGCATTCAGTTATGTAGACAAAACTGCGAAGAGGTATATTGTGAATTATTCTGTACAGAGGTATAGAGAGTTGTTAGTGTTGGTGGATGGAGCTGAGCAGTGTCAGACATGCCGCGTGAACGTGCTTTCAGGAGCGGTTTAGCAGAGTAAGGCGTCTTCAGGAAACTCTTGTGTTCGTATTTGAATTTGTGGCTTTTTCTTTTGTTTTATTTCTAAGTATTTTAATTGCTAAATCTGTTTTCTGTTTCTGTGCCAGCATTCAGAATGGCTACAAATCAGAAAATAGTTCCTGAGAGGAAAAATACTGAGAATCATCACAATTAGATAGCTGGTTATTGCCTAAGCTTTTAATTCTATTTTAACCACATGGACCAAGTTTTATTATTCTAGCTTTTGTTTCTTCTTCCACAGATAATATCTTTAGTTTCCAGGTAATTTTCAGTATGAGTGTGTTGGAATTAAAAATTAATAAATACAAAAATAAAAATTTCTATTTATGCAGTAGAAAGTTTTTGCGGTTTTCCAAGTTTGAGCCCTTGAAAACAAGTTTGATGCTCAATTAATTCTTTATTAACAATTTCAGTCTCTCAGTTATATAGTATTTGGGTTACAAGCACTGTTTAATAACAGCTGTCTTACAGGAAGAGCTAGCAGCAGGTCTGTATAGATTATTTAGGGCTATTCGTTTGAAAAGAGTCCATTTTCTTCCAGGAGACGGGGTTCTAGACTCATTTTTTCTAATGAGTGGTGTTAATATTCCTGTTAAACTTTGACGCTGTATTCCTCATTAATCAAGCCCTCAGACTTCTGATACAAGCTGAAGGTAGAATCCAGTTTGGAAGCTTTAAGATTTATTCATTACACCACTTTGCCTCTCAGAAGTAGCCTTTGGATTTGTCTGTTCTTTTTGTAAAATGGGACCGCATCACTATGCGATACATTTTATTGTAGAGTCTGGTTCATTTATTTTTTTATTGCTATTAGCATGTGCTATTAGTCCAGAAGTTCACAGTGTAGAAAATCTGTGTGTGAGTGTTGAACATTCAACATGCAAATCCTGCTAAGAATGCAACATGCATAAATGATGGGATTGATGAAAACAAGTGAAAAATATTTGGGAGTAAAAGCTATATACAGCTGATAAGGGAAATCAAGGCAACTAATATAAAAACCATAATGAATAGAAATAAAGAGGATAAGTTGTCTCAAATATCAGAACATCAGAAATATGAGACAGTCTAGGTTGATAAGTTTAGTAGTGACAGGTAAAGGGCAGATTTGGCAAACAAAGGCTATATCCCTTCCATAGAGTCAGAACAGTAATTTTTACTGGTGAAATTTACAGAATAGAAAATAGTAAAATATAATTAAATAGGGAGGAGCTTCTGTCCCACTCAAACAGAATTTATTTTAATGTAGCCAAGTACAGTGTAATATAATTGGGAATGGAACATTGCCTTGGAAAACAGTGACTCAAAGAAGGGTTTTAGGAGGCTTTGATTTAATAGACTTAATGCAAACTGTCAGATCAGTGATGTTGGGAAAAAAAAAACAAAACACACACCAAAAAAAAAAAAAAAAAAAAAAAAACCAACATAAAAAGAGAGGCTTGGTGGATCCTTGGAAGCACAGAAATGGGAATACGCAGCGGAACTGGGGATGCTCGTGGCTCGGTGTATAGTTGAGAAAACCAGAGTTAGGCCATGGCATTCTGGCTAGCAGTGGTCACTGCTCATGAAAGGTACAGAAATACCAGCAATTTCAAAGGAGGGCAGCAAAATTGGTATGGGTGGTTGTCGACCAGACCTGGGGATGCAAGCCCTAGAGGCAATGTCTGTGCTGTTTTCCAGGAGATCCTGAAGTCAGGCTCACCTCCCACGCTGTCAGCTTGTCAGCAAACCAGATGCCAGGGAGTTGAGCTGGATGGAAGGTATTCCAGCGCTTGGGAATTCCCTGAAATCTGCTCTTTCAAAGAAGTACCCAGGGAATAGTATCTCTTCCTACAAGTATTTATTCTTGGGCACTATCTGAAAAGGTGGAGGGCTGAATTATTTTTACCTTGTTGGCAGACATTCACTAGCAACTTCAGTGGCTGAAAGCTGGTACATTCAGCATCAAAGAAACGAGTGGTTTCCTTTTAGTGAGAATACTAAATGTTGAAATCCTCTGGCAGAGGACATGTTGAGTATATGAACAGGAAGAGTCTTAAAGAAATTTCGCAACCCGCATGTGCGTAGGATCGTTTTGAATGATGGTGGTGGTCGCTTCTGACCTTAGCATCGGCTCAGCTCGGTTCCCCTCTTGCTGCCCTCCCGTACTGACCTTCGGGTGGCACGAAGAACTGCGCTGCTTTCACACTCCTCAGAATAGTTATACGTCTGTGTTAAACTTTATAATGTAGCCTCATTATCAGGATTTCATCCCAATATAACCCAAAGGACTCGTGAAAGATTTTTTTCTGCCAAACTGACAGTTGGCTAGAGCTAGTCAAAATGGAGCAATCAGGGATTGTCTTCTTGCAGAATCAGAAACTATCTTGTTGATAATCGGATTACAGCTCAGAGAAAAAATATTTTCAAATCAGACCAGCCTTTGGTTTTTTTCTTCTCCAGCAGCATGGGGGGGACAGGTCCCAGTTCTCTGCCATTTGTCGTGTTTAGTTTCTTCTTGCCTGTGCCTGTAGCACAAAGCTATGTCTCCTGAGGAGTGGATTCCTTTAGTCTAACTGAAGGATTTGTCCTTAATTTAGGTGAAAAATACTGATGAAAAGTACTGCTTCAGATTTTAATTTGTGAACCTGTTTTTCTTTGTAGTTTGGGGTAAGTATTCTCCCTTACCTGCTGGGAGAGCTGTGACTAAATGCTTTAGATGGAAAGGAATGATGCTGCAGTCACGTCCGTATTTTAATGATGTGAGGAACCTAAAGCATAAAGTGATACATGAATAAAAGGTTAAATGTACTGTTGGATGTAGTGGTAGTTATCAACATAATGTAGGCCCTTGCTTCTCTGAAAAGGGTCTTTCCTATGTGTGAAAGACGACGGAGTATTTTAGAAGATATCACATTAAACATTGTACAAAGTGGCATATTCTAGTATGTGAGTCTCTGGATTTGCTCCCCAAAATTACTCTTATACATCATAGAATTACAAAATCAGTAGAACTTCTTGACTTGAAATTCAGAAGAGTATCTGGCTGGCATCCTTCATGGGGCTTGCTGTGTCTGAGAAAAGTTTCTATTAAACTGAAATAACCCCTAGACAGGATGCCAGCCAGCTACTCTTCTAATTACAAAGCCAATTGAAATGTTCTATTGATTTGGGATTTCAGCATTTATATAAATGTACAGAGGGACTTTTCACGGGGGGGTGGGGGGCTGTGATTATAAGGAATCACTGTTACTTAAACCTGGAACTCAACATTCTACCCTATTTCCCCTTGTTATTTTGGGGAGAAAGAAGTGATTATTTTTCTATTCAAATGAGAACTATGAATAATGGGGAAAATGTTCTCCATGAAGAATAAGGTTTCCAGGTGTGAGACAGGTATGGTGGGTCAGGTCTGCTCCCTACCCTGCAATTCAAATGAATATTCTCATTTATTTGCTCTTTTTAACTCTTGATAGAAGATTTATGCATAAAACCACTCTCATTCTCCGAACATAAAGGAATTACTGACTTAGTAGGCATCAGCAATCGTATTAGGTAAAACTTAATTGTTAACCGGATAGACTTTTATACAGTCAGTGTAAACATACTTGCTACCACGCGGTTTACAGTGGAAGAAAAATTTGAAAGTGGAATAGATTTGTCTTTTCAAATTACCTCTATTTACGAATGTTTATTGTTAGCAAGTGCTGGCAAATTGGAAAAACTTAGGAATCAGCTCAATCTCTACTTAATTAACTCAGTTGTTTAGCTCAGGGAGCTGAAATGAATAAGCTTCTAATTTTAGTAGAAGTGGAAAAGGGAAATGTAGGAATAATTTCTTTATAGCTGTATCGGACGTGTTATGCTGGTTGAGTTTTGGTGAGCGAAGACCAGAAATGGTACTATTAACTCAGCGCTGGCTTGTCGAGGGTTGTGCTGGGATGACGTACTGCTTCTCCGCATCGTGGGGCACGTGCGAGGCTCGCTCGGGAAAGGCGTGCAGTTATGTAGACCTCAACGTTGCTACTACGTCCTTCATCCTTGTCTTTGAACTTGATACCGTCAATGTATACTAGCTATACTCTGACCTCACCTGCTGTCTGGGGCCCTTCAGGCACGGCCGGACGCAGTGCTTGAATCGCAGTGGCGTTACCTCCGAGATAGACACCGAGCTTAAAAGTTCAGCTCTGCTGAGCTCCGCTTACCGAGAACATTGCTTGCCTAGACACACAGCTTGGTTTTTTCTTGTGGTGTTTTGTTTCTTAAAATTTGAATTTGCTGGTAACTCACAGTGTTTTAGTTAACCAGACTCTTACCTGGTTAGTGTTTTAAGTGCCATATGTTTTTCTAGGAATTTATATTAATGAAAGTTGGAGTATTTGTAAAAAATAATAATAAAATAATGCAGAAAGATGAGTCTTATTTTATTAAAGATGTTATTGTGAAGGAAAGCAATTAATTATATAACATTTTTCCATACATATTTAGCTCTCAGCATCTTCTGAAAATATTCTTAAGCAGAACCAGTGGGCAATTCCAAAACTTGCTAGAGGGTGGAGTGGGCACTATTGAAAGAAGTAACACTTTTTATTGAATTTTTAATTTCCAAATTTGCAATAAAATGTTTTACCTCATCTGCAATGCATCTCCCACAATTGTGAATGGGGGAATGATACAGGATGAGGTCAGACCAAGCGCCAACGCTGAGAAAATACTGAAAAACTTCCTTCATTTGTATGCTGTTGTCTTGACAGTTTTTTACTAGAAGACTGCTTCTGCTTTCGAGTAACAGCTAAGCACATAAGAACAGTTTTCCCAAAGTCATTTTAAAAACAGCAGTGATAGTAAAATGCAGAAGTCGGAAGAGACAGGGGCAAGGAGAAGAGCCAAGACCAAAATTCAGTCAGGTATTTTAAAAAAAAAAGCCTAATTTTAAGCATTTCTGTTGTCGTAGAAACTGCTTTGGGCTTTTTGCCCTTCCCCCAGAATTCTGACAGACTCATTCTTGACTAAGTCACTTTTCAGAAGATGCAGAGACTGCATGCTGTAGTCCTCAGTGATTTTCATCCTTAAAATAATCTGTTAAAGCAAGAGTTTGAAAAACACTATTACGAACGGGGCCAACATTACAGCTGTTTTGTTGTAAGTAAGAAAAAAAAATATGATCATGCAGCGTTATGCCTTTGGTAGTCATAGTAATACACTCAGCTGCTACAGTGATAAGCGTGATATTATGGATAGGCAGTTAAACCTGTTTCACAGAAGAGCACGTTCTGTGCGGACGGAATATTGTATATGAGGGGAGTTCATGTTTTTAACTGGTTCTGCTGGGCTGAGAAGGATGTTTTATTTATTGGTCCGTTGTTCGTGATTTCTCTGTTGTCTCAAGGGAGTGCATGATCTCGATAAGGAAAACAACTGACAGTAGTTTGCGGTTAACTGCTGAATTATGGTTTCTTCGGAACTGAAAGCACTATAATAAATGTGATACCAGATAAATATCTTAAATGTTTTCTATTCCAAAAAGAAAACGGAGAGTATAATTATAAAAATGTATAGCTCTTGGTTCTAAGTTTATGGGTAAGTGATGGAATATGTAGTTACAGCAAGACCACATTGTCTCAAATTTTTAAGGATTATGAGGCCATATCATTTCCATCAGCGATTATACTTCTGTGAAAGTTAAGCCTCTTAAAATCACTAACTTAACAATATTGCTACTGATGCAAACTATGTGTTCGTATCTCTAAGTTGATATTAATTCTTATTTTGTATTAGTATTGCAGTAGCTTCTGGAGGCCTCGAGCGCGGATTGGTGACCCTATGCGGTAGAAGTCGCACTAACCTTTTGAGATAGAGTAGTAATTACAATGCCTAAGTGATCTTTTCTACTTTCACACCTTCATAATCTCAGGATAAGGCATGCAGTGGAACTTTCTTCTCTCCACTGTGGCTGGACCTTTTTGAAAGGATCGTGCAGCTCTCTTCTGCAAGAGCTACTGAGTTTTACCCTAGGAGAGGTTGGAAGTGGTGGAGGGTTTAGCAAGAAGCTCACTACATGGCCAAGGAGTTAAATGTGAGTTTCTGTCAAGGGTTTCAAAAACTTGAAATGTTCTAACCTAAAAAAGCAATAAAGAAAATATCAAATATAAAATAAAGCTAGCTGCATTTTTATTTGATATGCAGAAAAGTAAGAATTGAGAAAGTGGTATCTATAACATTTGTTCTCAACTCTTAAAATGTTTTAGGTGTTAATGGCTAATGAGCAAGTTCAGCACTTTTAGATTCCAAGTACTTAATACACCTGTTTTATCGGTTATTTTTATTTTACAAATTCCAGCAATGTACTGTTGAGACTGTTGAAATACTAGAGTACATAATGGATAGTTTCACAGAGAAATGCGTTGTAAAACTTATTTGCATTGTCATTTTCTATTTGGAATACTTTAACTGCAGTTTTTTAGGAAAATGCATATATAGTTAATGTTCTTTGATTTGATAGAAATACTTTTAGCATCTATGAAGGCTACTATAGTTTGCTTTCGGTTTGAATTGTCTGGTTTCTAGGGAAGCTGAGCATTATTCACAGTATGTGAAGTCATTACTGTTCCTACATATTTATATGCAGACACGATTCTTCTTCCACTGCAGAAATGATGTATGGTTTTTGATTTTTTCCTTTTGTTTAGTTTGAAATCAATAGCTCATACCCCAACTTCTTTTTCCGAGGACAGCCATTGAAGCTTGCCATACAAGTCTTCATATTGTTCAAATCTTAATATTGTTTAAAACCCAGGACTGAAAACAAGATGGACCTCTGACTACATCCTGCCATCCCAATAGCATAGGTGTACATATGCGTCCCTGTCTTTTCATGGTAGCACAATGCGGAGATATAAATGATAAATATCTTCTGCTCTAATTTTCTTTATTTTAAGTGAGCAAGGAGAATGAATCTTCTCAAACACAAACTGATTTCATAATGCCTATTATTTTATTGTATTCGCTTAAGAATACCTGTCAAGCAATACTTCAAAAAAAGGTACGCGGATAAAATCCACACAGGAAAATAAACCTTCTTTCAAAAGAAAACAAAATAAAAATGCTCATAAATAAAATACTATAGCCCACAAAGTAATAATTTAAAAAATGTATGTCCTATTCAATTTCCATTTATTTACTCCCAAAACATTTATTTGACTCTCTAAGAGAACAATAGATCTACTTTTTCAGCATTCTGGATATTTCTTCTTCTCGCTGCATTACAAAGACGGTTCCTTTTTCTCAACAACTGGCAAAAGAAACTTTTGGCAGGCACTTCTGTCTGCAGGAGCTGGAAGCCAGCGTTTGTCTTAGGCTTTTATGGCTTTTAGTCTAACTCCTTCATCTTTTTTTCATTCCCCTTTTACTCTTAAGAGCTTCTGGTTATTAAGGCCTGTTGTTTACGGAGCCAACATGTACGATACCTTGGGTTTCCAGGATTCAAAATACCTTGTTTTTATGAAACTTGGAATCAAACTTGTGATTTCCTTTTAGCTTTCAACTCCCATCCACGTTTCTCATCAAAAGCTTCCTAACTGTCATCTTGGAGCCTGGATACAGTAATAACGAACCATTTCATGGTAGAGTTTTGGGTGAGCGAACACACTGTCGAAACTCTTTGGTGCCGCGGTGCATCTTCTTTTCTTCTGGCTGTCATCCTTCTGCAGGACTGAAAGAAATCCAAGCGGTCGGAATTGCAGTCCTGCTTTCCTTACAGCGCTGCTGGCCAAGACAACTTGTTTGCGTGGGGCTCTTTTTTCAGCTGACATCCACCATCTGGTTTCCACAGTCATCCTGCCCTCGTTGAAAATTCTAGAAAATACAATGTATGGGTCTAGATATCACTCTGAATAAAAGACAGACCTCAGAGGACGTCCAGAGTCAGTTCCAGATCACCTCTGCTACGCTTTGGTGCTGCTGCCCAATTTGGAAGGACAGGTCTCTTATTAGGACTTTTCTTCTCTTGTACTTGCAGTGTAGCTGATAGCGTTGCTTCGATGAGGCACGTTACATTTTTCCATGCTGTTCAGAGAACTCTTCACAGCTTCACGCTGCTGATGCCAGGCACCACTTTTCTTCTTATTGCACCTTGTCTCCTCGTGAGTCAAAAAGACAGGACTGCTCATGTTTGTCCTGGATCTTGGAGATTTCGTTTTGACACTGGGGAAGGACAGTTCAGAGGGCTCTCCGAGGGCTCTCGTGGTCCTCCCAGAGGAAGATGGCCTTCTGCACCTTGTTTATTCAGTGCTATCAATCACAATTATGGAAATTACCCATGTTTTATAAAGGGGAAAAAATAATTCAGATTTTTGTCTTTTGGATTGGGGCCGAACGTTCAAAAGAAGTTTAGCAGCACTATATTTTAATGAGAATGGGTGTGCATGCATTTCTTCATCTGGAATATTGACTTGTTGGAGATGGCATTTTGGAAGAGATCCAGAAATCATATTGTGGCAGTTCAGTCTGTTGCCGGAGATAGATTTGTCCCAGAATGCAGTTGTAAATATTGTATTGGCTACTACCCAATTCAGGACTTCTCTACACCAATTCCTACCGCGTCTTTCCGTGAGGCAGGTTTAACAGAAGCTGGGGGGGATATTTGCCTGTGTTTTCTTTTCCTGCTGAAGTCTGGCTGCTCGTCGCCTCTTCAACTCCCAAATTTCTCAAGTCTGGATTGAAATAAGGACACATTTTCTTCCTCCTACTCAGAATCCACCCTTTTTTTTTTTTTTTTTTCTTTCTTTCCCTAGTAGCAATTAATTAATTGCCTAATTAATCTGGAGAAAGGACAAGTGTTGAATGCACTCTAGACCTCTCAGGTTAGATCTCCAGAAGCAGTGTTTGACGGGGGTTAGAAAACAGAGCAGTGTTTGACAAAAACCTAGCAACAATTTTACAAGTTTGAGATTTGCTTCACACCAAATACTCTTCCATGTGGTCATTTACCGGTGTGGAATGGAAAGTAGGATCATAAATAAATTAAAAATGGAGATTAGGTCCACTTGAAAATACCAAAATTAGGTTTTATATTCATGAGAGCTCTATATATAGAATAGTTTCCTCATGCCTGAATTAAAAATCTATCCAAGTGCTGCTTAACACATTGAATACAATTCCTAGTAGCGAGGGAAGCCTGCCTTAGCTACCGAGGAAAAAGCTTGTATATCTGTCTTTCTCCTATTGCGGGAGTAGAGAGTTTCCAAAAAAATACTGCCTGAAACGAACTCATGCCTTAGAAAGTCCAGTTTATCAGACTATTCCTGCAGGTCAGGCTAAGCTGACGGTAGCCTGGTTTTATCTATATGACAGTAAGATTTTATATGGAAGGTCATTTACAAGCGGGAGAAATAGCCATCTGAAGATGTTCGGGTATTACCTGGCCATCTTAAACTAGATTACAACTAGAGACACTCATGTTAAGTGTGTCTCGAAGTGCAGTGACAGTTTTGGTTCAGTGAGCAGTTTTTCAGCCAACGTTATTTAAGAGGCCCTATGTATTTTAAGGACGGTAGGCATCCATCTTGTGTCATTTGAGTGGTACAGCTGATTCTTCTGTTAAAAGCATACAGGAATGGCGTTGTAATGGTATTTCCTACATCTGTAGTTTGGTCTTTGGGACTTCTCCTAATATTTAAATCCTTGGAATGTCAGTTCTGGGTACTGATTTAAACAAAACAAAATAGAAAAATTAGAAAATTTCCTTTTTTGTGAGCAAACAGGTACCTGATAGTTAATAAATTTCCTTTTTTGTGAGTGAACAGGGACCTGATAGTTAATAATGTGTATCACTGTGGGCTCTGTAGCATACTGATCCGTTACAAGCCTGGCATGAGAGTTTGAAACTATTACAAGTGGGTGTGTTTTCTTTTCTCTGGTGAAACAAAAAGAATTTGCTTTTAGCCACAAGATTGTAAAGACTTCTCTGTTACTTTTCTAGAAATGCAGTTTAAAATATTTCAGAGATTAGTAAAAAAAAGGAAGATGTGCAGTTGTATTTTAGTTTAGGTGCTCTGGGATTTGTGTAATTGAATTTGAGTAGCCAGAGTTTACAGTTGTGTGTTAAAAATAAGTAGTAAACATACACGTTGAATTTGATTTTATGTTATGCCATTCATTTGTATAAACTATGCTTTACTATTGGCTTATTTACAAAAACAGCAAAATACTGAAAGGAAAAAAAAAAAGTGCACACACATGAAAAACTGTTCTAACATATCATCTCAGTAGGTCATGTACACCAGGATGTGTAAACACGTGCTTGAGAGAATCTTTCTTTTTTCTGTTATGTTTCATTTTGGAGGCATTGCCAGAGGTGGCTTCCCTCCAGAATTAGCTAACAAGTAGCAGGACAGATACATTGGCAGAAAGCTGTGGTTTTCATTCATCTCTACCAATAGGTTTGCTGTTACTAGCTACATCTTAGTTTTGAATAATTTCTGAGCAACTTGTCTGATTAGCAGCTTTTCATTGACTTTTATTGGGAAGGGTCTATAATTTGGAAGTCTGTATTTCTGAGCTAGAAAGCCGGGGAGGGCGTGGGTGCCAGTTTTTCAGTATATATGAGACATTTGCCAGGCCTGGGGGTGTCAAGATATAGAGCATTTGCTATTCCTGCCTAATCTGAAATGTTAAACACAAAACCATAATTGGAAATCCAGTGGGACATATATTTTCAGTGCATGGTTGGCTTTTCGTTCCTCAAGTGCTTATCTGTTTTTTTGTTCCAAACTGCTGCCTAGAGAAATGTACTTGTCATGAAACTGCTTTTACTGCTTTGTTAACATATTTCTCATCACGGCAGAATAGGATATCCTCTGCTTTATGATTACAATTTGTTCTTACTTTATCTTCTGTTAATTTATTATTTAATTTCTGTACTGATAATGGCACCTGGGAGAAAGGGTGTGATCTTTCTTCTCATGAATTCAACGCAGGGCCTCATGTACTGTGTTAATTTTGTACCTTTTTGAGTTGTCATAACGTTACAGTACTTGAAAAATGGTATTTTAAGTTACAAATGATGTAAAGATTTGATTCAGTTCTTACCAGTTAACAGTGTAGTTGCATATCCCTTTTCAAATAGTATTTGTTTAGAGAAATAAGTGATACTTTCTGATAATCATAGAATCATGTGGATCATAATTGATACCTTCTGATCTCTGTCACGTGAGCTATACTTGCAGGCAGTTGGAATGGAAAATTATTTTATTGCATCAAAACCATAGTTAAAAACATTTTTAATTATACAGTTTTATATAAATGCAGTAGATAATTTTAATACCCAAATTTTCTCCAGTGAATTGCAATGGATAAAGTAGAAAGGCATAGTTCACGGCAATTTCACTTGCTTTAATTCTCCTAGTCTCCTCTTATATGTTTTTTGTGTATGACCACTGTCAGTTCAAGACTCTGCCTTAAGTGAAAGACAATGAATAATTTATTTTATACTTCAGATTTGGTAAAGGGCTATAAAGATACCCAAATAAACTTTATTATTCTCTCCCTCTTTCCATGCAACACCCTCACAGTAAATCTACCCAGCTGGTCTTTCTTTTCAAGCCAAGTGATGGATATGACTAGACCACCCCAATTACTTACATTTTTTTCTTTATAAATTGTTGGGGTTTTTTGTCTGCTAACCTACATTGACCATAATATGTCTTGCTCATTAGATTTTATCACAGGCATCGTCATGACATGTAATTGTCATGATGGTATTTTTTCTTCAGGAGTCCAAAATAATTCATTCGTGTCTCCCATTGATCCTTCTTTCTAGTAGTTAATTTCATACTGGTCCAGGACTAGCTACATTAAGTTATGGTTGCTTTTAGGTTTATGCTAATCAAAATATGTAATGAACGAAATCCTATAATATCCCCACTCAAAGAAATTTAAGGGAAATACAAGTGTATAG
Source organism: Buteo buteo (assembly GCF_964188355.1). Taxonomy (NCBI): domain Eukaryota; kingdom Metazoa; phylum Chordata; class Aves; order Accipitriformes; family Accipitridae; genus Buteo; species Buteo buteo. Next base: position 51,578,150 of record NC_134175.1, read on the forward strand.
TTAAATAATTTCCAATGGAATGTAGCACAGCATGTAGTATTGGAAGTAGCTGATGGCAGATACGTTCCTATTTAAAAAATACTCAAGTCCGGATGCTCAAAAGATTTTCTTTCCTGTGCATGGGTATCAAACGTTACTGTTTTGGATTGATCTAGTTAGTTTATAACTTTGATGATAGTCTCCCAACAGGCAGTATGCCGTTAATAGTTTTGTTCTTTTGCGTTGCAGGGGGTTCAGGACCGTCATCATCAATAGCCATAGCTGGCACCAGCCAACCGGCCATCACAAAGACAACATCTGTGCTTCAAGATGGTGTTATAGTCACTACTGCAGCTGGAAACCCACTTCAGAGCCAGCTGCCCATTGGGAGCGATTTCCCTTTTGCTGGCCACGAACACTCGCTTCATTTTCCGCAGAACAGCTCTTCAAACAACAATCTTCCACATTCTTTGAATCAAAACCTCCTCAGTTCTCTACCTATCTCTTTGCCAGTGAATCAGCAACATCTCCTAAACCAGAATCTATTAAATATACTACAGCCTTCAGCAGGAGAAGGCAAGTCTGAGGTCAACCTCAACCCTTTAGGTTTTCTCAACCCGAATGTAAATGCTGCTTTAGCTTTTCTCTCCAGTGACGTGGATGGGCAGGTATTACAACCTGTTCATTTTCAGCTTCTAGCAACCCTCCTTCAGAACCAAGCCCAAGCAGCTGCCATGCTTCCCCTACCATCTTTCAATCTGACCATCTCAGATTTGCTGCAACAGCAAAATAACCCTTTACCCTCAGTAACCCAGATGACAGCCCCACCTGACCATTTGCCAAGCAATCAGTCAGAAAGCAACAGGGTGGAGACCCTTTTAACCAACCCCCTGGGCAACCCCATACCCAGCTTTTCAGGCACTGACACTACTTCTAACCCCCTGCTCCTCCCAGCTGTCTCTGGGGCCTCAGCATTAATGGCCTTGAATCCCCAGCTGGTGGGAGGTGTCCTGAACTCTGCATCGGGCAACACCGCTAATCATCCAGAGGTTTCCATAGCCACCTCCTCCCAAGCAACCACTACCACAACCACTACATCATCAGCAGTGGCAGCACTGTCTGTCTCAACCCTGGGTGGTGGGACAGCAGTGGTGTCAATGGCAGAAACATTGCTGAACATATCTAATAATGCTGGGAATACATCTGGTCCAGCTAAACTCAACAATAACTCTGTGGTGCCACAGCTACTTAACCCTCTACTGGGGACAGGTCTGCTTGGTAAGTTCGATTTCTTCACAGATATAAAAGGAAAAAAAAAAAAAAAAAAAAAAAAAGGAAGAGGGTTGGGGAGGGGGAGTTCCGGATTCTAGTTTCTTTTTTTAAAGACTCCACTTTATCATACTTCTTTTTTTAAGGCTTTTGTATGTTACAGCTTGTTTATTTCTATTGAGGAAAACATAACTGTTATTGTAAGAAATTTAAAATACAATCTAACTTAATTCAGTAACATTTAATACTAGTTTTGGAAATTATTTTATACTCCATTCTTAATTCTGATGCCACCTAGACCTACTATATACACCTTGAAATTCTGTAAGCAATTGGACTTGTTTCATTTTTCAAGTAGTAAAAGCACAGGTGCATCTCTGGGATGCGGTGTTTCATTTCAAGTGCATGTGGCATCACAGGGTTAGTACGAGTAGCTGTGCAGTAGATGAAAAATGGCCAAGTGCATTTTTCCCAATGAATCAAAGGTGCCAAAACCATAAGCACGCTCCCCGTAAAGTAATCCGTAAAGCACTCAAAGTAGGTCCTTGCACAAGTTCAAAGAGGAAGGTTGCCCTTTGAGCCCTTTATTGTGTATTTATATTTTCTCATTTCTCGTTTGTTGGGGTTTTTTTTACTTTAGCTTGTAGTTTAGAAACCCAGGGCATTTCACTTGACAAACATGTACATCCCAAAACAAGTGATTAAAAAGCCCTTAAATACAAGTTTTTTCTCCTGGGTCTTTTGGTGATTTTTACCAAGAATATGTAATACAGTTAGTACTCCTCTGTTGTTTGGACTACGTAATCTAATAAATAGACTAGGAGGAGGAATTAAGTAGTGGCAAAGAGCTGATAAGTATTTTAACTTATTACTTCATACTTACCTACTAAATGGCTATCGTGAACTCAACTCTGCTTTGCATTTTCTGTGTAAAGTACGACTAACCAATGATTCTGCAAATGGCAATTTTACGAAAAACATGAGCTTTTTATTAAAAAACAAAAAGCCACCTAGGAAATGGATGGATTTTTAAGCTTTATTATTTCATAAAGTCAGGTGCAGCAGCGTTTTTTACTAGAACTGTAATTTTCATTCATGTAAAGTGAGATTTTCATGTAATACAAAATGTGAATACAGTTGTTTCTCTAGAACATTAAAAAAAAATTGTTTAGTGTTGGCTGACATGTCTGTGAGCCAAAAAGCCTTTGCTCATTTGCAGTTAGCTCATGTCATTTTGTCAGTTAATGAAAAACTAGTTTTGTTGTTTTTTTCAAATTATTTTCTCTTTCTCTCTCTCTCTCTCTCCCCTCCTCCTCCTTCTCCCCCTCACCACCCCAGTACTGTTTGAAGCAGTCACTCTTTGGAAACTAAGAGTGAAATTCCAAGACACCAAATATCATAGAATCTCGTTCTGCCATACTTGGCTGTGTACCGTTCCAAAGGCAAAGACAGTCATGTCAGAAACCTTTAGAAAGAGTCCAGATAGATGTGACGTGCAAAAGAAGCGATACTGAAGAAATACAGGAATAAAGAGTAGGAGACACATGCCTTGAGGACCATTCCGTAGAAGATTGAAGGGGAAAAGTGTTGTTTTACAGAGGCGTTTGCTTAGCAGTCAGTTAAAATTGGAGTCAAGGAAATTCCTCCTGACTGTTGAAAACTATACTGACTTATGTTTCCCTGTGTTTGAATTACAGGTGACATGTCATCTATAAACACTGCTTTGAATAACCATCAGCTGAGTCATCTCCAGTCGCTATTAAACAACAATCAGATGTTTCCTTCAAATCAGCAGCAACAGCACCTTCTCCAGGGGTACCAGAACATGCAGGGCTTTCAAGGCCAGCCCCCAATTCCTGGCCCAGCTAACAACCCAAACCCCATGGCATGTCTGTTCCAAAATTTCCAGGTAGAAAGCAAAATGAAATCAATATTCAAACAAATGTGCAACTCTCAGTAGGTAAAATTACATCCTCCATAGTCTGGGGTTTTTTTGCCGAGTGATTAAGACAATATGATATATACAATTGCTTGCTTCTTTCAGCAGGTCTTGGATTTTGCAAATCAGTAACATTTGTTACTGAAATTTTATACCTTCTTTCTTAGAAATTGGGTATAGTTTCTTTGGAAAGAGTTATGCTGCATATATTGAAAAAAAAATGCTATGTATGTTCTGACAATTACTATTCATTTTTAGCAAAACTATTTTCCATTCTGCAGAAATGATCATAAATTCCCATTTAGACCACTCTAACAATTCAGCAGTGAGAAATAAATATTGATACCACTTTGCAGTAATTAGAAACTTAATAAATTATTATAGGGGACCGTAGGTACCAGTTCTCTTATATTCCCACTGAAATTGAATGGAAGAGCTAGCTGTGATGTGAATTGTATAGACTGAAGAAAACAGGTATTAGAATGAAAATACAGTGACAAACTGTGCAAAAATGATACCTCCCTGCTATCCACCTAAATAGACAATTCTTCATAATGCAAGTTGAACTATCAAACTAACATACTGACAGGAAGCATAGCAACCAAAATAGGTAATAAAACCAGAGTTAAAATACATATTTATTATTATTCGGTATTACCGCGGTTGCTGCAGAATTCACGGCATGAAGATGGGAGCATGCAGATAGTGCCAGAAAGTGCTTTTACCCTTTAAGAAGGAAGAAGAAGACGTGCCATTTTCTCAGTGTAGATGTTTCACTGCTTTTGCGAAATCATAGTCCTCTAACTGCCTATTACCTCTCTTTGGTTTTGTATGAGTCTTGGTAGCTTTATCTCAGTATTTTTTGCTTCAGATTCTCAGTTATATAAACAGTAATTGTAAGTATCTAAAGGAGCTTTTGGAAATATTTTACCCTTGTTTTTTTACAGTTTTTTTGTTATAGCACTATTATTGACATCAGCTTCGCTGCCTATGTATGTGACAAGAAATATAAAAAGCACAGTTACTTTAATCTGAAGGTTACAGTTTACTGTGGCAGTGCCTCACATTACAGCTGCGGTGTAAAGGGATGCAGGCATGGTTTACAAGGGACCGAAGCAAAAAGAGATCCCACAAGAGAAGCGCATAACCAAAAGGGAAAAAATAGAAACGTTAGCCAATTCCAAAAGGACAGTGATGGCCTGCGTTCCAGAAATTGAATGGGTAGCATACAAGGAGCACAGAAGAACAGTTGGTAGGGGGGAAAGAAGCAAAATTAAGGTCTGGGAAGGAACGAAAGAGAATAGTTGAGAGCAGAAATATTGGCCTTGGTGGAGTTGTTTAGGACTTCAGAGAAAAAAGGAGGGTGTGGTACTTCAATCAGAAGAGGAAATCCCTGAAAAGACTCTGAAAGAGATGATAATGTGCAGTGCGTGGTAGGTTGTATCATTTCACGCAAGGCATCTACTTTGATCCACGGGGCAAAGTCTAAGAGCCAGCATTTTTGTGTTCCTCCAAATTATACCTTTTTTGTTTTCCATCTGGCTTGTTCAGCATTAAACTTCATAACGGATGTATAACCAAAATAAAGTTACGTACTGTAACAAATAGTCACCCTGGCCACCATCCTTATTTTTTTTATTAAAATGCAACAAAGTGTGTCTGTTGAAATGGAACTTTAGGCAGAATAGTAATTCCAATCTTTTTCCCTACTATTTCCAGGTGAGAATGCAGGAAGATGCTGCTGTCCTAAACAAAAGAATGATCACTCAAATGGGAATGGCACCAGTTCCTGAGAGCTCCAACACTATGCTTCCTCCTTTCCAAGAAACATCTTGTGATTTGCAGCAAAGAACTGAACCATCTCTTGGACAACAGGCAAAGGATAACCTCAATGTCGCTGCTCAGGGTGATACATCGGTGGACGCTATCTACAAAGCAGTTGTAGATGCTGCAAGCAAAGGAATGCAAGTAGTAATCACCACTGCCGTTAGCAGTACAACACAAATGAGTCCCATTCCAGCTTTGAGTGCCATGAGTGCCTTCACAGCCTCAATTGGTGACCCATTAAATCTTTCTAGTGCTGTCAGTGCAGTAATCCATGGAAGAAACATTGCCGTTTCTGATCATGAAGGTAGGATAAGGAACACTAGAGGAACACGAATACTGAAGAATTCAGAGCACGGTAAAAATTTGAGTGAAGGGGATGGGTATGAATATTACAAATCAACAAGTTGTAACACACCCAAAAAACAGTGGGAAGGGGAGCAAAGTCCCGTCAGTGAGATAAACAGATGGAAATGTGATGAGTTTCTAGACCACTCTACCCATATCCATAGTAGTCCTTGTCACGAAAGGCCCAATAACATCTCCACACTGCCATTACTACAAGGCGAGCAGCATCAGTTACTGTTATCACAGCGAAACTGTCAAAGTGATAAAATGTTGGAGGAGAATTTCAGGTATAACAATTACAAAAGAACTATGATGAGTTTTAAGGAAAGACTGGAGAACACTGTGGAACGTTGTGCACACATAAACGGAAATAGGCCTCAGCAGAACAGAGGATTTGGGGAGTTGCTGAACACTTCTAAACAAGACCTGATTCTGGAAGAGCAATCTCCAAGTTCCTCAAATAGCTTGGAAAGTTCGTTAGTTAAAGACTATATCCATTACAATGGAGATTTTAATGCCAAAAGCATTAATGGGTGTGTGCCTAGCCCTTCAGATGCTAAAAGCATCAGTAGTGAAGATGACCTAAGGAACCCAGATTCCCCTTCTTCAAATGAGCTGATACATTACAGGCCGAGGACGTTTAATGTTGGCGACTTGGTCTGGGGCCAAATCAAAGGACTGACTTCGTGGCCTGGAAAACTAGTAAGAGAAGAAGAAGTTCACAATTCATGTCAACAAAACGCTGAGGAGGGGAAGGTATATTTATATATATATGCACATATCTATCTATCGATATACACATGTACCTATGCCCATACAAATGTTTATCAAAACATATCTCGGTCCATTCTTTATTTTAGTCTTTGTCTCTTGTTTTAGTAGTACAAATTGCTTTTTTTTCATAACTGTAGCTTGCAGAACTGAAGTTTTCCCACAGTTACCTAATAAGAAACTTCTACAAATGCCATGAAACAGATTATATTTTGGCCTGATTATGCTTTACTAATTTATGCACAAAAGCCATATGCTTGTTGGGGAATATACAGAAAATACAGTTATCAAGGAATTATTGGTTAGTTATTGGTTATTATGATAAATATTTCAAATTCTGGTCTCCACTACCTCTGTAACTTTATATTTTTGTAGTTCTTATAAAAATATTTATATATGGAAGATGGGAAATACTTTGAGTGCCATTTTGTAAAATGCAAATTTTAAAGATACGTAAGGAGAAAGATCTAATGAAATAACATTTTTGCCTCTGACACAAAGAAATCAAACCACTTAAATTTGTGTCTTTTTTTCCCCATATACCTGCCTAGTACATTGCACAACAACAGTCACAAGAACGGTGATAGTGGGTTGGACCAAAGTATTCCTTTCCCCCAAATTTGTCAGCAAGTATCCAGAGGAGAGAGAGTGTACGAGAACGTGGTGAGGAGTGCTTCTTCACCAGCACCCTCTGACTCCCACCAGTTTGTAGCTTAGGTACTTCTTGAGCTGGAACTGGTGTATCTATAGTGTAACCACTGCCGGTCTTACTGCAGTTCCTAATCGTAGAGTTATCTGAGGCTGGTGTGTAAATGTCATTTACAGTCCAACAGGTCTGTGATGAATTGGTGCTCTAAATAACTGGGGTGATGGTTGACCAGAATGGTTTCAGCTCTGGTTCAAGAGAACTGTAGTCTCCCTTTACAGCTGGCTTCTCTGTTGAACTTCTTAGCCACAAAGGTTTCAAAGAGACTTTTATAGAGCAATCAACATGCTTTAGTAACAGTATTTGAATGCTTAAGAGCTCATTCCTTAAAAAGGTTAGATCCCCAAGTTACAAGTCAGTTTAGAAAGTATAGGCAAATGAGACAGACCACAAACTATAAAAGATTAAACAAAACTGGAAAAATTAGGAGGTGCACAATATCAATGTCCCATATGAATTACGAATACAGTTCTTACACTGCACATGTGTTCCAAGTATGCATTTATGTATGAACTTCACAAAATTGTGTATCCATATCTATGTGACTGTTCTGATACATTTGAAGAGCTTATTTTTTATAACTTTTGTAAAGAGGTGAAATTTTTTTTCATTTGCATTCCTTAGCAGTTTTATAAGTTTTCGCCCCAATTTGTGGATACCAGAATGTATAGTTGCTTTTGTGCAAACCCTCCTTCTTTAATTTTGTGTCTCTTATGTACATTATATAAGCATTGTGTAATATTATATTCAGTGGCGCAGATTTTATTGTATACTGAAGCACAAACAACAGGGAAGCAATCTGTGGAAATGTGTATATTGCTGCTCGTGCAGTACCATCAAGGCGCTTGTGGAGGCAGCAAGAGAGACTGTTTCAAGTTCTTCATCAGGAAGTCCCACCTAATGGATCACCTCTCACATCAGAAGGCCTTTAATAATAATAATAATTTTAAATTAAAGAAAAAAAAAGTATGTCTAATTTTCCCCAAGAAGAAGTACAGAGGGAATGACCATTCCAAAGGTCAGGAGTTGAGGTTGAAAGGTGGGATACAGGGGAATACGAAAGAAGTGAAAATATGCATGTGCTGTCTAATAGCTCTGTTCCTAGTTGAAAATAGGAACTCCCATGCACAGTGGCAATCTGTACACGTGTTCAGACACTCCTATAACATGTTGTAAAGCTACATTCTTCAGATGTTTGGGCAGCCTGGTCTGAAGAAAAAGGAAAAAAAAAAAAAAAAAGAAACCACACCAAACAGGAAAAAAAAAAATCACCACCTTGAAAACCAAAAAGAAATAATAACCTTGAAAACCAAATGGTCTTCAGAAATTCTGCACTTCAAAAAATCCTGAAAGGTTACGATTCATTGTGGGAGTGACTAGCAGCAGTTCTGAAAATTCTGTTTTCTGTGGAGCTTTCTTAAAACATCTTTTAATGTATTTGTATAATCAAATGTTAACCTCCTATATTGTAACATTAGTTTTGCTATGCTGTTGGGATTTCATGGTACTTTGTATATTCTCTGTTCTTTATATCATACATAATTTGATTTTTGTTTCCATTTAAAAGACTTTGGGTATTAAATGTAATAATGCTTCTGTTTGAAGAGCAGCTAGAATGGTGTTTCCCTAACAGGAGAAGGGAGGAATATTGCACCTTTGTTTCGTAATGAACACTGGCTTTTTGGCTGTTGGAAAATTAAAGAGGAACCCAAGGGAAGTGCAGCAGTAGCAGCAGAAATATCTGAAAAGGAAAGGAGCAAGCCTGAAACTACATGCATCCTGAAACGCAGGCTGTGTATTTCATTAAGTAATTAATTTGAATATTATCCAAATCAAATCACCTAAACAAGAACAAGGCTTTGAGAGCAACAATATGAAAGTCAAAGGGTTTCTGTGAGCAGTAGTTGCCTGTTATTAGTACATTTCATAGTGATTCTTACGGGGCAAGTATTGTTCTCAATAGGACTTTCCATCAGTTAAACTAGGTTTTTTAAGCTGAGCTTTTATAGTCCTACAGATAATAATAGGTGTCATTTATCAATGTCCTGAAAATCCCATTTGTATGTATTACTTAGAGTTGTAATGGCTTATTGTAAATGAAGGCATATGACATTATTAATTCAAATATATCTGTTATAGTTGCTTCCAATACTATGTTATGTTAGCAGTTTGATACTACTTCTTCAGAAAAGTGCTAGCAGGTTTTTTACTGTTCTACCATCACAGACTTCCAATAATGAAGATATTGATTCCTTTTTGTTACTTAACGTAAGTCCCGTGTTACCCAAACATGGAGTTAGCCCTTCATAAAAATATTTACCGTTGAATTTTCTTATAAATCTAATGGCAGGCATATACAACCCTTTGCGAAGTTTGTTCCTTATGTACACCTATACATCATGGATATGGATAATGTACAATTTAGCATTCATGACAACTCTGTCACGTAGTAAAGTGTCCAAGGTACAGGATCAAGGTGGTTACGTTATTGGTTTTTAATTCTGTTCAGTTTGAAAAAGTAAGGTTCTTCTTTAGCTCTTTTTCAAACACGCTATAAAATGAAGGCTTGAGCTGCGGTGTATTGCAGACAGAGTAACGATGCCTCCGATAATACTGTTTTAATGTAGGAGATGTAACGTATAAGCTTTCGAAGCCAGTTTGTTCATTCCGTGAGCGTTGTTTGCCTTTTCTTCTCATGTTTATCCTTAGAAAAGCCCCGCAGGTTTTAAATAGATAGTATTTCTGATGTATGCGTTTGTATTGTTCCAAAGTCAGATTAGGAGAGGAATTATTTGAGGTATTTGCAGTCTTGCATTAAAAGTAAACACAGTTTTAAGGGAGAAGCGCTGCAGTCTGTGGGATAATTGAATCTATTTCATGAAAATAGAAATCTTGCCTCCCCTTGTGCAGATTTCACCATTAATGACTCTTGTCTTGTAAGTTCCTGAAACAGCAGAATTCCCCAATTTCATTATCAGATGCGTAAGTTCAAGGCATGTGAAATTTGGTCTAAACGTGTGTTATGTTGGGCCTTATTTCTAGAGGTTTTGACAACTTGCTCACTCATTAACTTCACATTGTCACATCTAAAAATCAGTTTCATTGTGAATATAAATGATTTCGTAATTGAAAGGCTGGGTTTAGAGGCAATTTGCATTTAAATTTCTTTTTCGGATTGTATATAGGCATGCTTAATAAATTTGTATTTATAGAATTAATTTTCCTTGTGTCAGAATACAAGCTGTACTTTTTAATGAAACAAATGCTATATAAGGTTCTTGTTAAGTTATGCAAAGATTAAAAAATAAGTCAAGCAAAATGTAGCAATACTGACAAAGAAAAAGGAATTAATCCATTCATTTTCTTTAAATGGATGTGCTATAAATACCTATTTTTGTTTTTACAAGCAGAAATGACTGAGCCAAATCAAAATAATATGCAGAGTTAAGTGGACTAATGTTTTGAGAATGCAAATGATAAAATCGTATAGATGATACAAATCATTTTCTTCTTGCTTGTATTGTTTACACTAATACTAACTGGTACCTACGCAGTGGTGCCAGTGATTATGTGCAGTGGTTAATACACAGGTTGCTTAAACAATTATAATTCTGGTTGATTTCAAGAGAACTTTCATTTCCAGTTAAAGTACTTTAAAAACCAGCTCAGCAGCCCTGTTGAGCACGTGCTCAGATTCATTCCTGACTCAGCAGATCGCTAAAGTATGTGCTTAAGTAAAAAAATTCTTAAAAGACCTTTCTCAGGACCAATAAATTAGCTGGCTAAAGTGAACTCTCATTAAGACTCATAGAGTCATAATGCATAAATAAAGCTTGTCATCCTGCCCACCCCTCCTTTTAAGGCCTTAAGCCTTTTAACTTAAGCACGTACTGTTCCTCTTCTGAAATGGGAATTATTTGGCTGTGCCATTAGCAGCATGGTTGAACGGGGGCCTTAAATACTTTATCCAGAAATTTGAGGTGATGTGAAACACTTTTGTGTTGATGGCATCTGTAAAAATTGTATCATGTGTACTAGGCAACTTGGTATTTTAATGCATTCCAGGTGGTCTCAAAGGTGTAAAATATATTTGTAAGATGTGAGCACAGACTATGAGACTTTAACAACAGTGTTCGTATTAATAATATAAAGACAAACAAGGTTTTAAAAATATTATTCTCCTTCTTAGTTTTGTTTTCGTAAGTGTCATGTTTTTGTTTTCTGTATTTCTATTGCTAGTGGTGTGGGCATCTAGAGAAATTATTTTTTATATATATATGTATGAGGGGGTGTATGTAGCCAGACGTTAATTTATTCTTGGCTGGGAAGGTTAGTGTCTTATGGATGCAGTGAAAATTAGGCTCCATAATAATGCATGTCTAGCAGTAAAGTAAAAGCAGTGTTTAATAATTGCAGGTCTGGGTAATGTGGTTTGGTGTTCATACCTTCACTCAGGTGGAGCCAGAGAAGTTGAAGACACTAACAGAAGGTCTAGAAGCTTACAACCGAGCCAGAAAAAGGAACAGAAAGTAAGTAAATGCTCATTTATTTACTAGTGAAATGGAATAATTAAATTCTTTTGCTTCCTAAGACTCTCATTTTAGGGAGCTTAGCAGATCGGCCAAACTGAAGAGTTAATTTTCTGAATTCCTTGTGTTGGTTATGATAATCATCCGAGATCTTTGATATCTGCATTTTTATTGCATCTTCTGATATTTACAGTAGCCTTTGTAAAATGTCAGCCTACTTGTTTGAGCTTTCATGTGTAGGATTTCTAATTTACAGAAAAAAAAGTTATTACATCAAAACTATTCTGACCAAATACGCTTTTTAACAAGATCTGCCCTTCTTATCTCTTCCCTCTCCCTCTGGCAGCTGCTGCTGCAGGCAGAGCACAGGTTTATTCAGATAAATTCAGTTTATTTCCCATTGCTGAGGAGCATTGCAGAATTTGTCAAGTCTGGCTGTATTTAACCAGACAAGGGGCTCAGTGCAGAGCTTTCCTTGCGCTCTGTGTCAGACATCTATGAACTGTTTGGTTTCATCTTGCCTTTTAGCTTTTTTTACAAATATACAGGGATAGAAAGACCGTGAAATAGTAAATATTAGGACATGAAGCATCAGCATAGACAAAAAGAGGAAAATGGTTGACTTTAGGAGGAAAAAAAAAAATCTGGACAGCTATAAAAGGATGGAAAAGTAGAAATTGTACTACAATTGGATTTGTTCTAGGTTGCTGTTGCTTGTTTACTGTTGCAGTGAAAATGTATTACTTTGAGTCTGTGTGAGAATTTAAAGTCAGCTTGCAGTACTTGTCTTTAGCACAATAAACGTAGGCTTAAAGGAATTAAATAATTATTTGTCTTCAGCTCCTTTTAAGGGGTAAGCTCTTCTTGTATTTGTGTGTCATGCGGCACTTAAGAGAAATATTTTTTATGCCAATGAGACAATGTTGGTGGTTGTTTTTTCCAAGATCATCCTCAAAATATCTTACTGGAGTTTAAGGGTGTGTGGTGAGAACATAGAAGGGCTTTTGGCAACTCCCCAGTTATTTGCTCGTGTCCCTGAAGAGAAATACGTGACTCAAGTAAGGTGACACCGGGAGCAAATTTAAAGAGGTGTTAAAAGTTGAAATAAACAGTACAATTTAAGAAAAAGTCCTATCTTCTGATTTGCATTTGTATATTTAGCAGACTGCAGGGATTGTCTGCAATTCTACTGAATCCAAAGGCCTTTTTTTGTCGCCTCTCTGGTTCTGCCCCATTGCTTGCCCATAAGGACACAGGAGGCATCAAATAGCGCAGCCAGTCTGGGGCACCTGGTTGCCCCTTTCGTAGGGTTGCTTTACAGCCCTTGCAGGTTTTTCCTCCATATTTGTACTTGTACTTATTTCAGAGTTCAAATCTTTTGGTATTTCTTCATGGACCCTTCCTTTTTTTCCTGTGTACTGTTGTAAATTTATCCAAAAAAGTTACTGATCTCCTTACGGTCTTCTTTCTGGTGTGTGTCTGTGTAGTATCTTGTTACATACAGGTTCAGATTTTTTTAAAACATTTAACATTAGATATAATTGCTACATGTAGAATACTCCTATTTCTGTTTCCTACCTGTAGAAGTACTCAGCAGTTCACATATCATGTACTGGCATCAAGTTGAAGACTTCTATAGTAAAGAAGACATAGGTAAAGAAACCCAGGATGAATTTACGTTCAGAGAGCGTCGACTAGCATCACATAGGTCCAGGGTGTTTAGCAGAGCGGGGTTAGCATCCAGGTCCTCAAAATGACTTTCAGATACCTTAACGCCATAAATTATTCTTCATGTTCCTACAGTTCGTGTCTCAGCCCTTGTATATTGTACAATTTTGGCAACAAATGTTACTTATGGGACTACTGCCGGAGTCTCCTTCACTGCACAGTCTTGACTCAATCTCCAGTAATATATATTAATGTTATACATTAAAAATAAAATTATTAAAACTAAATTAAAGATGAAAAATGTTTGCAAAGCTAAAAACTGCATTATAATAGGGATGTAATAGGATGCAATTCAAGTTGCACCCTAAATCCAGTATTTGTGAATTGTAAATCTTAATCTAACCTTATGTATTAGTTTTTAGAATGGAAATATTTTGTGTGTTTGGTTTCTTAGGTTTCTAAACAAGACACCAGAAAAAATTGTCGTTGTAGCACATTTCATCAGCACAGTCAGGTGTGTTAGCTCTGTTGCACCGAGCCTTGTAACTTCAACTAATAGTATGACCTAAAGCATTTTCTGTACCCGAAAAGTGTTTTGCTTGGGGATATCTCAGAGGCACGATGTGACTCCTAAACTGTCATATTTATTCTGGGCCTTGTAGGAAGATGCCCTCTAGTACAAACCGCTGAGCCATCCCGGTCTTTCTCCGTTCCATCTTGTCTCAGCCGTTCCGTTCTTATTTGAGCCGAGTCCCTTCTTGCTTCCAGCAGGTCATGACGTGACGGCTTCCGCACCTCTCTGGTTGTAGTCTCCAGAAGACTACCTGCTGGAGGCCCACTCTTCCCTTATCGAGGCCTCGTCTGATCCAGGCCTTGTTCTTCCCAAGCTTCGTAGTGATCTGTATTCCTCTGTTCACTAGCGTTCTCCGGTCCCACTGCATGCCAAGTATCTTCCAAGGGTCATCACCCAATGCCAGTGTCTCCTCCTCCTGTGCTTTCCTGTTCCTCTGCGTGTTATTTCCCACACCAGGCTTCTCTTTTGTCAGGAATGTGCCATTCACCATCCCTACCATTATCATCTCTACCATCCATACTAAGTTATTTCGAAATGAAGTTTGAGCGATGGCTTCTTAGAGCTGAAGAGTTACGTCTGTCCTGTCCTTCCCGTTGAACATGTGCCATGTTCAGAGTTGAACAGGCTCCAGTAAGGGAAGAACTAACGCATCTCTTCCACTACCTTTTCAACTTCCAGCTCCGATCAGTCTCCGTCCTGGCACAGTCTAAGTCTCTTTCTTCTCTAGGTGTGAGCCTTGCCCCGTACTATTAGAGTCAAGCACGGTGGGTGCACTCAAACATCCCTGTTATCACTGCAAGAGCTGCCCAGAGGCAGCAATTGCAGGTGAAGTCTGGAATATGCCCACTGTGGGAGGGAACTTTTACTCAAAAGATGCTCAGGCTTCATTTTGATGATACAATTTGGTAAAATTTTAATGGGCCCTAGTAGGGAGGAGGAGGATTAAAAGAACGCTTCTGACGAAAAGGTTATCCTCCCTTCCTGAGGGACGGAATTTAAATCCTTCTCCAAAGCTGGGGGCCATGAGAGGTTTTCTAAGAGATGATGTGCTGCTTTTTAATGAGAGGAACAAACTGTTGCTAGAATCTTTTAAATGTAATTTGACAAAAATTGTGATATTTAGAGGTTAGTTTGCATCACTAGAGACCTGATGGATATGTTTATCTGATGTCAAATTCTCAGGTTTTTAGCTGCAGTGTTTTGTCTGCAGTAAATAGGTATTTCAGTGATGGGCACTTCTGAAACTTTCATTTGCTCAGGGGCAGATCATCATCTTCACAGTAAAATGAACATAACAACAGTCTCTGAAGACTGCAATTCAAATGATCATTTGTATTTTAAGTACTTTCAAGTGGCTGTTTTGACTAATAGCAATAATTTTGTAGATATTGTAATAAGGGTGGTTTGCTGATAGAGCATAATGTTGATTAAATAACTTCACATAGGTAACTTGACATCTGACATCTGCTTCTAGATGACGTGCAAGTCAGCAATGTTATCAGTTATTAAGTTATCTGTCTTATAAATAGAGTCATATTACCTTTATAGGGAGTTACGTTACGTTGCCACCGAACAATATTCTGTTCACGGTTTATAATATCTAAGGGTGCCCTCACTTGCCCAAGTTGCGTAACTTTAACTTGTTTTTGCAAGCAGTCTAACTCAAGCGTTCAAAAACCCAGGTGGACATGTCAGGCTTTGTATGCCCATATTTATTTCAGTTTATCTTATCATTTCTTTGGTTGATTTAAACTACAACAGGATACATAATTTTACAGTTGCACAAAAGTCCTTTACCACCGTTTTAACTAATTCATTCAAAGCCTTAAATTTGTGCAACTTCGTATGTGGATGAAGTCCTATTATACTTCACTCTTGTGCAGGCAGGTCAGTAAGGTTTCTAGCTTTTTAATTTTTTGTGCAATTCGTGCCCTGGTATAGCTCAGATGACCGATGCAAAGTGGTGTTAGAGAATATCTTACTTGAATAATGAATAGCAGACCCTCTGATGTCCTGTCTTCGATCTCCCAGCTGTACTGATGGGTATGAAAATCATTTTGCTGAACTAGGGGATGGAATTACTGTAGAGCAACGCTGGTCATATAGTTCATCTGAACTCCTTCCTTGTCAATCTTTTGCCAGTGCTTTTAGTTGCCATAAACCGATAAGTCCGAGGGAAGAATGTCCCAGCTGACATGATGAGCTTGCTTGCTCTATTTAAAAGGAAAGGGGTCTTTTTTTAGAAAGTGTCTCCTTCTGTGAGGGAGGGTCCTAGTGATCTGACCATCCGTGCCAGCTTGGGATGAGCTGTTCTCTTACCCGTCTCTGCCATTATCTTCCCTCACGATGCAGACAGCTCTTCCTCCTCCCCTCATTTCTGCCTCTCCAGAGCAGGGATGACGGGACTTTCTGACCTCCTGAGGATATTGTGATGGATGCTCATAAAACAGTCCCTCATCTCCAGGATGATCTCTCTCTCATCTCATATTCAGCCATTTGTCTTCAAGTTCATTACTCTTCTAAATGTCCCCATTCAGGTGAAGTCATGAACGAACCAGCCTATCTAAATAGATATATATGTACCTGCTTTTAAGCACAGATCCTCATGAAGCTGTTGACAACGATAGTAACTTGTGCTCACGTACAACTTGCTAGCTTGAAATTCTTTTCCAAGTGTGAACACGGGGCCACAGACGTGTGACCTGTTGTGCAGAGCGCAGTGTTCAAGTGGGAAACTTTTTTTAAAGAAGTAATATACATAAATCAAAAATGTCACTGTAAAATTAAGTGTGTATGGAGCTGCCCAATGACTTAGGGTAACTTTTGGGTTGGAAGAGGAAAGTCTTCACCCTACCTTTACCATAGCCCTTGGCGTGCTGTCATTCCAGGGTTAAACTAGCAACATTTTAGAGGATTAATATGACTTATTTTCCTCTGGCTATTGAAAGTTAGAAGGGGTATTTAACTTTGAGCTTTGTGCTTTGGGTAAGAGGAAGACTTTGGAGCTCACGCACTGATTTTTCAAGAAGACGGCAGTGTACGTATTTAGTCCTTCACAAAAGTATTGCTGAAATGTAATCACATTTACAAAGTAAATGCAGCATGTAACATGGAGTGGGAGGCAGGCAGAGGCGAGCTGGCCCTAGAGGTTTAGTAACGCTTGAAGTCTTTAAGAAAGTCCAGAGTAGCTGGAGTACTCCTCTGCTGCTCCTGAGAGTCTGGCCCTTTGCTAGCGATTTAAAAAAAAGATTGCACAAAACGCTACGTTACCGTCAAGTACTGTTGCTTTTTATTCATGGATGTAATCCGTCTTGTGGATATCGGAACTAACCATACAACTCCTTGAAGTGCTGGCTTTAATTTTTCTTCGGTAATTACAACACAAGCCTTTAGTTTGCATAATGTTGTATATAGGTCTGATCTTGCTATCTGTGCTATAACAACCTGGGAGGCTCTACAGTTAGTAGAATATGTCCAACGAGTTAACATGTTTATTATTAATTTTTTAAAGTGTTTTTCTGTTACTAAGAATTACTGATGGCATTTGTTTTTTCTTCCTAGAAGTGGAAAGCTAAATAACCATTTAGAAGCTGCTATACACGAGGCCATGAGTGAACTAGACAAAATGTCTGGGAATGTAAGTTTCTTTTCACATTAGCAATAATTTTCTCCTTTTGCTATGTTTCTGCATGCATGTCAGCTGAAGACTGGGAGTGCTGCTTTGGGTTGCTTTCTAACATAAATTTTGTTTCTATTTTCTTAAATAATGTGGAATTTTCAATTTTTCTCCTGCATTAAAAACTGCTTGCAAATGTCTAATCATTCTGAAAAACGGGAAAAGTTGTAGAATATTAGTTGTGTTGCCAATTGCATTATTTTTTCTCTAAGGTAGATTCCTGGACATACTTTTACACATGCAGCCTGATAATATTTGGATCAGTTCCAGTCCCACTCATATTCCATGGGTTTTCTCTGACTGGTGACACAAAATCAGGCTCATTTTTTTTTTCCGTTGAAGTAGCAAGATATTGAAACCACATTTAAAAGCATCATTCTTTTGAATGTAAAACTCTTTGATTAAAGTTTTACTTATGCGAAATGGAAGATATTGTCTTGAAAGGTAAGTTTAAAAAGAAAAGAGTCTTCCTAATATCAAATCTAACAGTGTTCCTTCTACAATAATTACACTGTTATTATGCAAGCCCAGGATCTTTCTACTAGAAAATTTGGTTTATATAATGTATTCTTCTTCATATTTAAAACATGGCTGTAATTTCATTGAAGCATATGTAGAAATGCAAAAAAGTCTATCACAGCACATGTAACCTCCCATAGCTTATCATTGGTAATATTCAAATTAAGAATTATAAAACATTTGAATACAGAAAAGAAGTCTTCTTCCTGATGTTCAACGCTCAGTACCGCAGATAGTTGTACCTATGCGTATTTAGAAGTAGCAGTAAAACTTCAGGGGAGCTTCTGGAGTTTATAAAAGGAAATATATACAGAACTGCAGACTTAGAACTCATTTCAGAACCACCAAGAAATATTAAGTAAGTTATTCAGTAGCTTTTAGTGGCTGCCGTAAGTAATTACAGAATCAAATCTTTTGTTTAAACTTGTGAATTTTATCAAATGAGATTGAGTTTTGATGTAAAACGACGTGTGATTTCCTCTTGTCTTTGGAAGGAAAAAGAAAGCAGGATCTGATTGTAGGTCTGTTACAAATAAATATGGGATATGTGTTTGGCACACGCATCTTCCGTGTTGGTTACACCACTTAATGTTTGGGCTGGCCCACTCTGCTGATACCTTTCTTCATTTATAAATCCAGTAACACTAAAAACTGTATGCTATGTGCATTTTAACTCTGATACAAACTGGCTCGGGGGAAACAGCTGTAATTGGATTTGCTGTTCTGGTTGTTTCGTAATGCAGACAAGCTGATGTACCAGCCTGCATGTCATTACACAGTCCTGATTTATATTTTAATTACCTGGTCACAAAATTTGTAATCGGGGCTTATTTCCGTAAAGATTATGATTCCTAGAAACACTTACAGGGAATGAGCGGTTTTCTTTCTAGTGACTTGCATTTTTTTTCAGCTACTACTGTTCAGTTACATTTTAAATGAAAAGCGTGTGCAAACAAGATAATTAGCTGAAAGAATTCTCTCTGCTGGTAAGAGCCGATAAATACGTAGTAAATGTTAGCGGTCTGAAGGAATTCAGGAAGGACCCAAGGAAGGAAGGGAGCACGCTGCTGGCGGGTTCGCTGCCTGAGTGCTGTTGGGAAGGTGCGGGCTGCTCTTCCCAGAACAGCAACGGGCTTCCACCGACAGATGGTGGTGGTATTCCACGCCAGGCACCAGCGCCTGCCTCCACATCCCTTCTTCCCATCACGTTGTGCTTTTTACCGAGCAGTCGGTGATGAAAAACTGTTTCACGCTCGAAATTAATCTAGCATTTAGCTCGAAATTGAATATTTCCTTTTAATAATTAGATGAAGGCAGAGTTTGCTAAACATAGCTTGTTCCTTAATAGTGCTGCCGCAGACCTGCGTTTGACTTCTCTTATTTTTCCCTGTTAGCAATATTTTCTCACCACCTACTTCCTACTTTATTGCTCTTGTCACGACAACGTATAAAGGTTTGTTTCTGAGAATTTGACATAACTGCAGTTTTGGGTGCCGTTCCCGATTATGTGGTTTCACAATTACTGTAGCTGGTACCTTTCGCCAGGGCAGCAGAGGTTCGGGATGTACCGACTGCGGCATCGACCTTTTTCTCCCTGCTGCCTTAAAGTTCTTGAAGTCGCCTTTAATTCGGGCTTCCCTGTAGACACGAAATAATAAGAACCGTTTCATAACAGCACCTCAAGCAATCCTGTAGCGCATTTATTACTGGCTGGTTACGTTGACCAATATTCTTCGCTAACTTCTAAATATACTTATTTTTAGGTCCACCAAATCCCACAGGGAGACAGACAAGTGAAGCCTCCAAAACCCAAGAGGAGGAAGATCTCTAGATAACATTGAATGTCTTTGTTACTGGTCCAGTACTTATCAAAATGAACGTGCACATAAGTCTATATGTAGGTATTGATATAGACGTGGTTATATCAATATTTATATGAAGACAGATAGATACCATCACAGGGTGCTACGCGGATTAGTGGTACAATATTTTTGATGCTTAGGAGGGATAGCGGTTGCTGGGTAAGCCAATCAGAAATCTTGAAAGGTTGCAGTAACAATGTCAGATGATTACTGAAATTTTTTTCTATAATACTAAAATTGTGATTATAAGAAATAGTCCAAATGTTTCTGAGAAATTTTCATTGTGTATATAGATAATACAGAATTTCATGGTGATATCTGAAATGTAAATATTGTACAATATTGTCATGTACAAGCGTACCTAATGCACACTTTATCTTTTATTGTACAAAAAATAGTGTACAAAATTCTTTGGTTTCTATTGAGTACACATACAAGAGACTACCAGTGTAAAGTGATAAATAAAAATACAGCCTAAATGCTTTTATATGATAATGTAAAAGATGCTGTTTTTGTATTTAACAGCAGAGAGAAGGCATGATTATGTAATACCTTAATTATGACATACACTTCACGCCACTGAGTGTTCATTGATACTGTCTGTTTGGAATGAACCTTGCCTGGAAGTACTGTACTCCATTTCAGGTCTCTGTAGGAGAGTGCAACCTTGCAGATTCCTAACGGGATGTGGGATCACAGCTCTAATTAATAATTCAAAGGCTGCAACTATCGGTTGCATTTTTATTTACTTAGCTTTTAAAGTAGAATGCTGTAGATTTTATTAAAGAGGAAAAAAAGTAGATGGACTAATTTAGTCAACCATTTCTGTAGTTAAAGTTTCATAGCCACCTGATAAACTAAACAGTTTATATCCCCCGTAACATCGACCCCTCAAAACCCCTAGATTTATTAGCTTAAATTATCTAACGTCATTAACCATCGTGTTTACTTTTAAAGGGGGCAGAGGCCCTGCTTTAACAATGTGATCAGTATTGATTACGGTTTGGTTTTGCAGTAGACTGAAAGGGCATGCTCCGCAGCGTTCGTAAAAGTAATTCCAGTATCCATCTCGCAGTATTAAAACAAAAAAATTAAGGGTGGCTTTCAAAACTATTAGCAACAGTAATTTTTATCAGTATTATGTAACATATCAGATTTATTTTATTTAAAAAGAATTATTTATACCATTAACAGATTCTTATATATATTAATGTGGCTGAAATGTGCAGGTTAAATCTATTAACCAAATTATTTATGTTATATTAAGTGAGAAATGTGAAACATATGTAGAAAAAATTAATACACTACAGATTTAAAAGTCTAAAGCTATGAGCCATTATAAAATTAACAAACGGAAGTGTAGCACAACATCATTTCCATTTGATTTCATTTTTCTTTTTAACACGGCTGGTGGTGATGGTGATGGAAGCGATGACGTCCTTTGTCTTCAAGGCTTCCCGAAATAACTCCGTTCACCATTCCCGGTCCCGGGGTGGAGTCCGTAACCCCTCCCTCTTCGTCCGGGACCACCACTTACCTCAGATTTCCTTTTTTCCACCCCCACCCCCCATCCCACCCCGAATTCCCAAATCTCACTCTCCAGCTAAGGACTGGCAGTGATCAGCATCCCGGGAAGCTGGCGGTATCGCCGCTCTCCAGATACCCGGCGCCAGGATCACAAGTCCTTGCTCCTCTTCCCATCCGCCTTGCCCAAGTCCCAAACTCCTCTCTCCGAAGGACATGACCGAGACCAGCCGTCCCCGAGGACGACGGGACCCGGCGGCTTTCCCAGCCTCGGCTCTCGCGTGCCAGAGCACGCAGCACTACCTCTGGGCTCGCCCCTGGGCTTTCTCATGTCCGGCAAAACGGCTCTCGTCCCTCCTTCCCCCCCAGCCCGAGGGATCGCAATAGCTACACTGGCTACAGGGGCCTGGAGGCAGGAGCCCTTCCTTCCGCGGGGTAGGTTCATTTGTCTTTTCTGTAACGCCACCGTCCTCCATGCAAGCTCGTGTGAAGTGATCGATTTAGTTAATTTTTAAGGAAAAAAAAAAAAAAAATTTTTTTTTGGGGGGGGTGGGTGGGGCGGGGTGTGTAGCTTAGCTCACGTTTTTCTGTTCCGAGTCGATGTGTTCGTTTCAAGAGTCGATGTCGTCCATTTTCCACACCAGCCCGCTTCCCTGCTGTCTTGTCCACACCCGCCTGGGTTTTAATTCATCACTCCGTGCGTGCGTGTGTATGTGTGCGTGTGCGAGCGCCTGTCTCGATTTAGTTTCTTTCTCCCTTTGCTTTCTGTCCTAGAACTGAGTTTGTATTGACCGACCCTTCTTTTGGCATTTTAACTAATTAGGTTTGTACTTTCTCACCAATGTATACTTTACATCAGTAGACTATGTAAAGTATTTTTGTGCACTTGATTTCATTGGTTAATAATGGCATTGATGTGGGTGCTAGGAGTAGTTTGTTTCAGTCCATACCAATTTTTTTCTCTTTTAGAGTTTTTATGGTTTCATGTAAGCAGTTAATGTAAATATTGTGAGCATTACAGGTCATGCAGTGTTGTAACATTTTAAAAAATGTTGCACCTACTTTACGATTAAAAAACTGGTCACTCATACTTGAATTTTGCCCATAGAGCCATTTCTTTCTCTTTGCATTAAAGCATAATATACTTTTTTGATGGAGGCCCAACCCTTCTTTCTACCTTATTATTTTTTGTTTAATAAATCTATATTTTTTCTAATAGAAGACTTAAAAATGAAAATTTAAAAACTACTTTTTGCCTACTTTCTAATTTAAGAGAGAATTCCTATATTTAAAAGGTGAACAAAAAAAAAAAATACTCCATTGTGGAAAGTGGAACAACACTTTATTTGTCATTAATATGGCACAATCACACAAAACTGAACTGGCTGAGTAAAGCGAGCCCACGACGTCAATCAGTATCTCGGTAGATTAGGGAACTACGTGATTCTTTGAGGATGTAAAGTGTTACATATTCTTGTCTATTTATTTATTTATTTATTATGCTTTCTTTTGCTAAGTGGGTGACAATGTGGTTGAGTCATTCAGATGACATTCAAATTAAAGGAAATATTCCTCTTTCTATTATGGTGCATTTTGTGAACACCATAAAAAAATATTTTCATTTATTTCAATGGATTTTCTTCATATTTTCACTTCTGACAGAAAACGTTTGGCTGGTATCAGCTGCAAAAGTAATATCCACCTAGTTTAAAAAAAAAAAAAAAATCCAAAAAAAACACCTCTGATGTCCCAGGTCTATTATCCTCACAGTCTAAGGTTTTAGGGGTTTAAAAGAACTTAAAATTTAAAGGTATTTCCTAAATCAGCTTTGCAGAAGGTTTATAAGTAATGTGATATCCTTTTGGAGTCCCTGAGTTTGATGGTATAGAGATATTAGAGGGCTCGTGGTGGACTGAATTACCTTAGGACTGCTACCTTTCTTAGCTACAGTTTGTATTTTGCTATGTAGGGTTGTAATGTGAGAATTCCAGAAGAGCCGTAGCATAAAAGTGCTTTTCTATTTTTTAAAAAAACCCATTCTAGTCTTACTAAGAATTAGAGATTTTTTTAATATCAGTTTTGTAATTTTTGATAAAGTTGTCAATATTATGATTAAATCACCAGAAAAAAAAGTTACTGTGATGTTCTCTTCGGGGCAGGGACTGTCTTCCTATGTATTTGTAAGATGCCACGATGGGATGCCCGGTCCTAAATGGGGCCACGGGCACCGCTATCAAATTAAATAGCAGCCAACAACGTTGAGGTTGATTTAAATGCATAAAAAGCCAAGAGAATTCACAGTTAAGACTGCAAATCCGATTACCTGTCCTTAGTTTGCCTGCTGTGTCCTCCGCGAAGGTCACATCATCGGGTGCCACGTCCGACGGGTAAGTTGAGGAAGCCGATGGCTCTTGAAGCTTTTGCTCACACAACCCAGGACCTGCTCATCCAAGTCAAAACAGATCTGCTCCGTTAACACAGCCCTCGGTCCCCTCCCTCTCTCTGCTGTTTTTACCAGTTCTAACTGAGCAACTCCACCTTCGTGTTTCAGGATTCCCCCAAAAATACCATTTATCCAGCGGTTTAAGCACATTACTGATGTACAAAATCCCAAACGTGTCGACAGATCGTTTGGTTCCAAATTCACTGCAAGCGCAGTTCATGCTGGTGTCAAATCAACTCTAGAAAAACACTTGGAGGCTTCCAAAGGAAAAAAAAAATCAATCCTACAAAAAAAAACCATTTGTCTACCCCCAGGACACGAGCCTGGGGGCTACCCGGGGACCTCCCGAGCCCTGGGAGCCCGCAGCCACCGTGCCAAGCATTTCTGCCCACACTGCTGGCGTCTCTGGACATGGTTATCAGGCACTCGAGATTTACTGTCAAAGAGCAAGCCCGCTCTCATGTATTTCCTACAGTATTGCTCAGACGCAGGGGTTACATCGGGCTGGTTTTGTACTGCTGTAATAAATGCTGCCCAAGCAGACATACCCCCAAAAGTCCCACCAGCCTCTTGCGACCTTGCGTTGCAAGCTGTTATTTAAACTGCAATGGTAATGCATTATAGTTGCTTTGCATTTGAAAGCTAAGCAGTGGGAAGTCAGGCCTCCGTAGTTCATTTCTCTCTGCCAGGTTTTACAATTTATTTATTGGCTGTGAAGACTTGAAAGCCATTTTTGTTGTTGCTTTAAAAAAAAAATAAAAAATCTGAGATTTGATTTGAAATATTCCCCGCGAAAGCAGGTTCTAGAGAGATTTCATCTCTCAGTTTTTACCTGCTGTGAGATAAGTATTTGTCTGTAATTGAGTGCCGTGCCAACAGAAGATAAGGGGTTAGGATTCAGAAGAGAAAAAAAAATATTTTTGAGAGGGAGAATGGTTCTTTCTGGAAATTCCTATTTTGGAAAAGAGATGGGAAGTGGGAAGGGTTTTGATGTACTTACCCTGGACGAGGCGGAGTGGAGAAGGCAGAGTGAGAGCATCCCCACGTATTCCTGTGTACAAACCCCAAGCGAGCGTGAGCGTAGGTTGCCCCGAGTCAAAGAGAACAACCGTGCACATGCAATGTCTGCCGGCGTTTTAGAATTACAGGCAGGAATCCATACCAATGAGTGAGCAAGCTGGGTCTGAGCCCCAGTTTGAGTCTGGCTTTGAACGGCGCTAAACCAGCTAAACAATACGGGATGGGAGAATAAAGTCTGTTACAGCCACACATCCACATCCAGGTCCGGTGGTGCAGAAGACTTGCAGGTGAGTCCTCCTGCGGGCGTTCATGATTTTGCTTGGCTAATGGCATTAATACCTATTAACTGTTATTTACAACCAGTAAGTGTGAGAGACTGGACAGATAAGGGAAAAAAAAGCATTCTTGCCCTGAGGAACCATTAACACTGCAATGCAAAAAGACCAAAAGAATAGTATCCTAAAAATACAGAAGAACAAAAGCTTTTGGTTTAAAAAATATACATAACTTCTACTGAGCTGATTTCTGCTTCGCGTATACCTATAGCATGTGAACATAAGCGGGGGGGTGTGAAGAACCACCAACTTTTCAGACAGAAAACAGGTTTATAGAATAGACTTTTTTTTTAATCCTACTTCAGAAGTTTCCGTCTTATCAAATCACAATCATTTTAGGCCTTTTTGAAAGAGAAGCAATTCTTAACTCCTGGTAGACATACCACTCATTTTCAGTTCCAGGAAAATAATTTCTTGCTCCTCTCGCTGATTTTTCTCTAGGAAGAGAAAAAGTCATAAAAATAACAAAAGGTATTGGGGTTTGCCATTATCTGTCCTCAATTGTGGAAACTGTTGTCTGCTTCTGAGGAAAAAAATGAAGATTTACCTCTGAAAAATAAGGGAAAACTTTTTTCTTATTATTATTCTATTCCATTCTATTCTACTCTATTTCTATTTTTATTTCTATTTATTCCTATCCTATCCTTCATTTGTTTAATTGTGACCAAAAAGAGAATCTGTGGTTCCCCAACTCGGTCTCATACATCTTAAGAGTTTCATCAACCAAAATAACAAACAGGAGCATTTGTAATTCTTCCTTCCGGTGTCGGTACAGAAAGACATTCAAAAAGCCAACTCAATACAGCAATATTATTTTCTGGCCACAAAGGTGTCATTGCAGTATTCAAAAATAGATAGCCCAGTGGCACACCTACTCCGTTGCCCAATTAATTAACTGTGTGCCAGTCATCTCAAGCCTGCTCTTCATTTTTCAGATATTCAAAAATTTATTTTACAGAAAAATGAAGTTAATATAAATTGTGAAATTTGAGGCTTTTGCCAATTCAGATGATGTCATGACAGCCTGTTGTGGTTTAACCCCAGCCAGCACCTAAGCTCCATGCAGCCGCTCACTCACTTCCCCCCCACCCAGTGGGATGGAGGAGAGAATTGGGGGAAGAATGAAGTAAAACTCGTGGGTCGAGATAAGAACAGCTTGATAGAACAGAAAGCAAGAAAATAATAATGAGAATAATAACAATAATAAAATGACAATAATAAAAAGAACTGGAATATACAAAACAAGTGATGCGCAATGCAATTGCTTACCACTCGCTGACCGATGCCCAGTTAGAATCTGAGCAGTGATCTGCACCCTGTGGCCAGCTCCCCCCAGTTTATATACTGGGCATAATGTCCCATGGGATGGAATATTCCTTCGGCAGGTTTGGGTCAGCTGCCCTGGCTGTGTCTCCTCCCAGCTTCTTGTGCCTCTCCAGCCTTCTTGCTGGCTGGGCATCAGAAGCTGAAAAATCCTTGACTTAGTCTAAACACTGCTCAGCAGCAACTGAAAACATCAGTGTGTTATCGACATTCTTCTTGTACTGAATCCAAAACATAACACTATACCAGCTACTAGAAAGAAAATTAACTCTATCCCAGCTGAAACAAGGACACAGCCTGCCTGTTAATTTGCTTTTTAAGTTATGAGGAAAGTTATTGTACCTTATGAGCCAGGAACCTCCAAAATTAGTGATACAGCAGCAAGGAGCATCACTGACATCCTCCCCTGCTCCAGTTACTAAACATAAGATTTTTACGTTCCCATCTCACCGTCCTAAGGCTGCATTGGCATGCTCTGCAAGAACTTTTTCTGCCTAATAAAGCCTAATCATATATGGGATATTTCAAGTGGAAGTTGAACTAAAAGTAGTATAAACTATGTAGAATAGAAAAGAGAGGTTTAAATTTAAAAGAAAAATAAATGTCCCCCCAAAACACCCAGAACATGTTGAAAGGCTTACGAGATACCCATGCTTTGAGGCTGTGAATATTGGTTCTTCAAGTGGTTCTCCTTCAGGGTACGATGCAAAACAGTGCTCTGTCTCCAGGTGAGGGAGGCAGGCTTGTCCACTGGTGAGGAAAAAGATTAAATTAATGAAAAAATAAAATTTTTAGGCACTTCGGCACGTGCTATAGTAGTGAAATGAATCTGTGTTGTGCTATTTGATCCGTTAGTCTGAATGAATAAACTAAGAAACTTCTCCCAGAGAGAAAGGCAGGAAAGCAACTGACGGGAGGAGAGCCCGCAGCTCCACACAGCCACCGCTTCCTTCTCTCCCAATTGCCTGGAGGAACCTGATGCTACCTAAGCCTTTGTAGTTCATAACTTGGATGTGAGGGAATAATGAAAATAGAAAAGAAAATGTTAGAATCCAAATTAGATTTTAAAAACCTTAGGAGATTTATGAAACTACAAGCATGGTATTTGCAACCCTAAAACCTGCAACGGGGCAGTAACTTTTATAGAAATTGTGTATTTAGTCCTGCTTTAGCACCCACTTTGACAAGTTTCTGTACAGATGCTGAATCCAGCTGTGTCTTCAAATACCTCTCCTTTTAGCCTCGGGTCAGACAGCGGTGGGAGGGTGGGAGAAGGTCTCCACAGCTTGGTGGAAGAGCCCTGACAGCAACTTCATTTGCACCCATACAAAGAGTTAGGTGGAATGAGTTTGTCTTAAAATGAGACACATGTAGGCATGGAAACACACGTCCAAACTACATGTGATTCTTGTTAAAATACTTGGAATAGTTGTGGGAGAATTAGGCCAGAGCCCAGTAATGGTGCGAATTAAATCTGTACAGAGCATTTCTATTATAGGCAAAGAGTTCTTGCCGGGGAAATTTTAACATGGGTTTAGCTAAACACATATTCACGTTTTACAGAGTAACAACAAAATATCTGTGTTTGTTAGAATTGATCTACTTCACTAACAGCAGAGCTAATATTACTTAGGAATATAAGAAAGGCAGCAAAGCACAGCAAGCAACAAATTATGAATTATTCAATGCAAATGTCAAGTTTTAGTAGTGAATGTAGATGTAAATCTTTTTTTGAAAGGCTAAGCGTTGCCATTAAGCAAGTCCATATGACGCTACATCTGTTGGATTTCTTTTATATTTATATCATTTTATTTTTTATGTATGCTGGGGAAAAGTATTGGGAATTTCCACATTAGAATTTTAATAACATCATTTCCCCAACTTCTGTTGTCTGTTGATTTAATGTTTGATGAAGGGATGATTCCTCTGGCAGAGGTTAAAGCTGTAGCCTCTTCATTAGCTACCCAAGCTGTAAGTCTTCAAATTAAAACTTCCTTTTGTGGAGAAATTTTAGTTTTCCACATATTGAACCAAGAAGTCAGATAAATTTAACTGGCTGGCGTTTTCAGAGCACCACCTCCTGATGTGGCGCTTTTAGGGATCTTACACTGGGTATCTTTTTGAGTCACTCCATAAAGAATTCTTCTGCGTGCGCGGGGAGAGTGCAGTCTGGATCGAAATCTGTTTAATCCGCCCCTCAAATCAGAAACTGCTCATGTCTCCCAATTTTTGTTTTGCATTGCATCGCTCTTGCCCACGTAAGACATGGGCAATTCAGTCCAATTTGTCTGCTCTCTTCTGTGTTTCTCTATTTTGATGTTGTCACATTTGTCCCCCAGTAGCTGCATGCAGACAAAGCCAGTTTAATTTCTTGCGAAGATGGGGAGCGGTGACGTACACCAGAAGAGCGAGGAGGTCCATTACTCTGCAAATGCACAAGAAGCCTGTGCCGGGGGACTCCTATCTGCTCCATATAATCAATCTGTCCAAGTATTTCTATAGCTCTCATTATCCTGCGTGCCTCCAGGATAAGAAGCTGAGAACAATCGCCCATTGTCAGTTTATGAAGCAACTTTTTCATCTTCCTTCCCCAAAGACTAAATACTTAATTAAGGAAATTAAAATTAATTATGGAATCCGTACAAGATGTTATCATGGCTATCCCCCAAACTGAGCTCTCCCTGCTGTTCCTGCATGCTCACCCTCCTAAACATAGAATCCTAGAATGGTTTGGGTTGGAAGGGACCTTTAAAGGTCATCTAGTTCCAACCCCCTGCCATGAGCAGAGGCATCTTCAACTTGACCGGGTTGCTCCAAGCCCCATCCAGCCTGACCTTGAACACTGCCAGGGATGGGGCATCCACAGCCTCTCTGGGCAACCTGTTCCAGTGCCTTACCAGCCTCATCATAAAAAATTTCATCCTTCTATCTAGTCTGAATCC
The DNA here is from genome assembly GCF_964188355.1 of Buteo buteo. Classification (NCBI taxonomy): domain Eukaryota; kingdom Metazoa; phylum Chordata; class Aves; order Accipitriformes; family Accipitridae; genus Buteo; species Buteo buteo. The sequence goes on from NC_134175.1 coordinate 51,607,401, forward strand.
ACCCGAAGGCGGGAGGTGCCCAGCGGAGCGGGTCAGGTGCGCGGGTGGCTTTGTTCAGCGGATCCCACCTGGAGATGGGAGCGTTCCCATCACCTGGCCAGGGCCTCAGCCTTGTAAAAACATCTCTGCACATTAAAGGTCAAGCGCTGTGAACCAGTGTGCATGATTAAAAATATGCATTCGTCTTCCAGAGCTGAGGCTGAAAGCCTTTCACTTTTCAAAAGAACGTTCCTTATTAAGCAATACCTAAATATACAATGGGCAAAGTCCGTTTCTAACAGACCTCAAAGCGTCTCTGCGTATTTTTTAATGATCTCTTGTGCTTCATTAGCAAGAGGTTTAAACTGAGCCAAATTCCAAAGGACGTGAACGTTGCATTTCTATTAATTGGTTTTCAGAGGAAGATGTTGCCATTAACTATCTACAGTGATCCTCTTATTAACTGTCTGATAAGGGTGACTTAAGTATCTAATAAAATAATGGATTAAACGGCAAGAGTGAATGAAATGTATCACAAGGATAGCTGAACCTGCAAGCAAAATGAACACAATTATTTACCAAATGAAAGGAAAGCGTAATAGGTTTATCGATTTTGATCTTAAAACTTTTAGGAGATGAATATCTTGAAGATGCCAAGTATTTTTAGAAGAGCAAACGTACCCGTTCCGCAAGCCGCTCAGAGCCAGGAGAATACTTCTCAGCAGCATGTGCAAGTACAAACTGGGCCAGGCCAAGGAGGGACCGTTCCCACCCTGGGGAAGGGGGGGTGAAGAGCAAGGAGACAACCAAAAGGGAGCGGCGGGGATGGCTGGAAGTGGTGCTTCTCCCCAAAATACCTCTTGACCTGCGGCGGCAGCAAGGGAGCAGGCACAGAGGCTGTTCTGCTGTCGCCCGCCATCCTGCTGCCCTGAGCTGCTGCCTATGCTTAGAACTTATTTTCCAAAAGGGATCAATGAATATTAATTAAAAGAGCTGTAAACAGAGCCTTGTGATTCAGGCGCTCACGCTTCGGGGGGGTGTTTGGTGGGAGCAGTCGCAGGGAAATGTGAATACTGATGGTTGTTGCAGGCATGCGGGTGTGTGACGGTGTGGGTTTAACTGCCGGGTCTTGCGGGCTTGGGCTGTACAGCGTGCAGCGGTGAAGCTCTGCTGGGGTACTCATTATAAAGCTGGGATCGTAGGAAAGAGAATAAATGATGCTCCCAAAACGGCAGGCTCCAGGAGAACGGGCAGTGAAGGAGTATGTCTGACAGCAGACACAATCATCCATGCGGTAACGCCAAGTTACCTCTCAGTCGCTCTGCAGTACTACGGGGTGGTCCAGCAGCCAGGCTGCTTCGCTGCTCTTCTCACTTGCTGAAAAATTATCATCCATGCAAGAAAAGACGGGGTTTGCGCTCCCTTCTTTCAGCCCTGCACTGTTCCAGTTCCCAGATTTTATCACCACATTTCAGATGTCAGGATGAATCCCCCCGAGTCCAGCTGTTAGGGGATCATTCAGGTAAAGAGATTTATTTCAACTTTGTCCTTCAATAAAACCAAACCCAGGTAAAGCACGTCTCCTCATCAGAAGTTTGCATTCTCTTCTACTTGTTTCTGGAACCAAAGAATAAGTAAGAAGTCTTGAAGTTTACATTTCTCAGAAAAAAAGGTGAGTTAGAAAACACGGTTTCTTTTAAAACCTCTGATGTTACTGCTGCAGAAAGGCATCGGGGCCCAGTGTTTTCAAGTAAATAACCATGAATCTAAAGTTTTCTTGTCTGGGATGCTCAGAAAAAGCTGCTTTTAACTGAAGTTGCACATTTTCTTTTTCTGTTTGAAATTTGAATGAACTCCTACTTAAGTCCCGCAGCAATTGCATCTCTTCAAGTTTTCAGAGAATTTAGAAATGTGGAGGGGGGGTATTATTTTCTAGAGCATCTTCTTAGAAGTGTGTTGTAAGCTCAGCCTGATCTCCAAAGTAAACTCAGCTAAATTTATTCCTGCTCCCAACCACCTTTGCTAGGACTCTTGCTATAGTTACCTGCTCATACAGCTGTGTTAGGGCTTAGTGGATTTTAAAGGGCGATGAAAATTGAATCGCCATTCCACAAAGGCTGCTGTATTTGGAAATGTATTTCCCCCTTCAGTCTCACTGCCCTGCTTTTCCCAGCTGCCACGCAGCTCTGGCTCCCAGTGCCAGGAGGAGACCTGGCACGTTTTCTGCATCACTGAAGGAAAATAATTTCTTGACCTGCACGCATGACTTTCTTACTGAGAAATCCACCAAGCCAGCACAGTGTGTATTACTTACTGTCTATCTATTTGTTTAATGCTAAAACAAAGAACCTAGTTTGAGCCTGAAAAACTATGCTTAAGAACAAAACCCCTACCCCCAAAATAGCAGTGCAGGGGCTCTGTCTGTGGGCAAGCCTAGGCCAGTGCTACCAAGCAGAGCACTGCATAATCCTTAGCAGTTTTTAAGCTCCATCAGACTGTATTTTTCCTCCCGTTGTTCTGATTGGGACATCATCCCGCAGCAGCAATCGTCTTCTGATTTCCAACCTATGTTTGCTGAAAGCTCATTTTCATCCATTTGTTCTTGTTCTGGCAGTTGTTCAGCTTTTCTCTCTGGATATGTAATCGCTGATACCTCTACAGCCAGCGATCATATCCCTCCTCAGCTTTCACTCTGTTAGAGCGAGCAAGCCGCACACCTCACATCTTTTGCTGTACGATAGTTTCTCCAATCACTTGGTCATTTTGGCAGCCGTTTGTTGCCAAATTAGGTAATCAGTTATACCTGGTATTTGAGAAGCAGCCCCAGCAGTGTGCTGTAGGATAACATCAGTACGCAGCGGTTTCTCTCCTAAATACCTTTAAATCATCTGAGCCATACTCGGAGCTTGTGCTCACATTGGAATCTACTAACGTTTATAGCTGGTTGTCAGTTGTTTCCAGTTAACGAGATTTTATTTTATTAGCCCAACTTTGGTTTTAGAACTAGAATTAGTATATGGCACTAGATTTCAGACTGAAAAGTATTAATACAAAAAACCCTTAAGATAAAATTTAACATTCCTACACAAGAGGGCACGTAATATAGAGCTTGTGCCACACGGTTTGTGCCATAATGCCTGTAATTAAGGCAATTGCTGGACTGGTGATTGACTTGCATGTGCCCCTTGTTGTGCGTGTGAATTTGCCCATGGTAATGAGGGAAATGTATTTGTAGGCACACGTCTTTCAAACAGCAGCTCCAGGTGGTTCTTAAAGAAGCTGCGTCGTCCCATCAGTTTTGCCCCTGAAAAACATGGCACATCTACTTTCCTCATTCGCATTTTCCTTCTTTCGAGGGCTTTGTCTTTTTGTTCTGAACGGTGTCTTTTATACAGCACAGAGCCCTGATCCATAACTAGATCTGCTGTACACCAAAAGTAATTGGCAATGGTATTTCTCAACCAAAGTCAAATGGACTTGATTTATTTTCTTGGCCATTTGCTTTGTTGTGTGATCTTGTTCAAATAAAACCACAATCGGAAAATGAGAAGATGCCAATGAGCTGCTTTTTTTGGTATTGCTCATGTAACTGGAGGTATTGACTCTACCACATCACCACCTCTTCTTGCTCTGTCATCCAGCACTTTACCAGTAGGAACTTTTCTGCTTCGCTTTCTCTAAAGTAGCAATTTCTCATTGTGTTGGATTGTTTTCCTAATCACCCATTCTGGTTAGTCTGGCACTGAAGAAAACTTGTTCCCTGGTGAGGAGGCTCCCAGCAAAAGCCCAAAGCTGAATTCATCTCCTTGAAGCAGAGACTTGCAAGGAAGAATGAGATGACTGAGCGTCTTCTTCCATTTCTCCTCTTCATTTGCTTGCTAATTCACAGCTAAATCCTCTGTATAGTGGGAAGGTCCTAATCATGTTCAGTTATAGAATTTCATAAACTATAGGAGAAAAGTAGGATGTCCTAAGATGGTAGGACTTACAAATCCATAGGGGCTTTTTGGTCAATAAAAGAAATAAAAATACAAAACAATACATTTTTTCATCTTCCAGTGTGTAAATGTTGTAATTCTGAATATAGCATTAAAAATATTGCCTAAATCCTTCTTTTAATTTCCAGAGGACTTTACATCTGGCAGCAACTTGCAATACATTGCAGAATATTCTGGAAAAAAATGAAAGACTGTCAAAGCTTCATCTTCTACTAGGATGTGATTTAGCAGAAAAATTCTGTAACAGATTGAGTTATGTTTTCTTCTAGCACAGTAATTGGCTTCATGTTTCAAAATATGAACCACTACAAATGATGTTTCTCTCATGTATCCAGAGGTATCTCACATTTATATCCCAATAAGCTCATAATATTGAAGAAATATGTTGGGTTTTGGGCCTTGCATGACAGCTGTAGCTCTTTCAATCATTATTATTAAAGAATATTTGAACAAGTTGCCATCTCTGTCATTTTAGAAAATTTTTTTTGCAATTTTGCAAAACAATTTGCCTCCCTTGATCTCTGCACATGTCATAAAGACTCCACTTATTGAGCTCAGCAAATGTCACTTGTTGACTGCATGTTTCTTCTCGGTTCAGCTGTAAATTAGCCTAGGCAGAAGTTTCACAGAAAATTAGAGTATTTGTTTTAAGAAAGTTAATTATTGCTGTAGCTCTGGTCTCTTCTGCTTTTACTTCAGACAAATATACGTTCACACGGCTTGTTGGAATCGATGAGTGAGAGTATATATTGGGAAGTGGTGTGGGTTTGAAGTGGGATTTGCTTTGATATTTCTGTGCAAATCCATGTGATAGCTCACTGACTCATATAGCTGAAAATAGGTAGTGATATCAACCACAGAATTCTTTACAGATTTTTATTTTTTTCCCCTTTTCTTGCTTAGCTAGCTGCTCTTCCAAAAAATCCAGGTCATTATTCAAATCTGCACTTAGATTAAAACACCAGATAGCATCACTCTTACTCATTGATGAATCACACTGGAACAAATTTTGGTCCTACTGAACAAACTATGTGTTGCCTTAGTCATAAGTTTGTTTAGCAAATCACATGTCAGGCTTAAATTAAGCACTTGCTTAAAGCGGATCCTTTTTTAATATATTCTGGAAAGTCTGCATGAAGATTTATACTGTTTTATATATGTAAGATTTATATTGAAAATTTCTCAAAGCAAAACTAGAGAACAAAAAATTCTGTCCAAGATATAGGCCCAGTCTTTATCCCCAAAATACACCGGTTCAGCTTGTATCGTTTGGACAGAAATAAAATGAGTTACAACCATCAGGCATAAGAACATTGACCTTTTCTTTTAAAATACAACTAGCTGCTGAAAAACATGAGTTGCAAGTAAAATGACCTATTCTAGGCTATTTTGCATTAAGCAAATTCAAATCCTTCTCTTTACTGTTCTTTGCCAGTTACATTAGTCTGCACATAAATACATTATTTAGCGGCACAGTGAGGCTACAGGCCGTCACACTGAGCTGCAGCACAAGAGCAAAGGCATGAGAGCGGCAGTGAGACTGCAAAGCCCGATGCTAGAGGAAGGAGAGAGCAATTCTCAGGCAAGTCCCTCCATACCCGACAAAAGCCAACTTCAGGAGCAAAACAGAGGTAATGTTGTGGGTTAAAATACGAACAGGTGTTGTTAGCAGCATACCTAAACAGACTGCTGGAGATACCTGAAATTAAACATGTTTCATCAAGTCTATTTCTAAATTAACTTTAAACATTGGCTTTTGGAAGTGTTTGGTAAGGAGCAAAAACCCACCCTGGGTGCGGTGATGCCAGCCTGGCTGCCTGCCACCAACCACACCTGGGGGAGAGGAGCACGCTCGGTTATCCCCGCAGCCTCTGCTCTGTTCCTCCTGACAGCAAACTGACCTTTCTCAAAGATTTTGTTTGTGTTTTTTGCTCCTATGCCAGTATCAAATTTGCACTGAATCTTTTAAACTGTCACCAAATGGCTCTTTACATTAACAGGGCCATTCTGCTCAGCCATGAATGAGGATGACAGGAATTTACCTGAAATTAAAATTTAAAAACTAAACACAAAATAAGTAACGTAAATAAAACCATTTCCAAAAATACTTAGAACAGAGCACTTGTGAAATTTTATTGAAAGGAAGGGCAGGAACTGAGGTTGTGATGTTCATTTATAAATCACACAGCAGAGGAAATGGGGTTGGGTTGCATCCACCCATGGCTCCGGCTCCTATGTGCCTTGTGCAGAAACATTAAAGTAGAAGTGACCTTTGAGAGTGTATTTTCTAACAGATTAAAGGTATGGTTAAAAGAGGAAAAAAACTCAATTTAATATATTCAAAGCATATCCTGAATGATGATGTGTCCATGGGAATAGGATAAATGCAGAAATGAGACTGGCAGATTACAGCTAAACCACAGCATGATCCATTGGAAAAAATATCATCAAACCTTCTGAAGCTGTAGCAGACAAGGGCTCCACTCTCATTCTGAGCTGGAGAAAAGCAAAAGCTTTCGCAGTGCTGGTTAAGCATGACCAAGTCTCCGCCCGCAGTGGAATGAAGACCTGAGGAGCTGTCCATCAGGAAATTAATAACCCCAACGATGTGCCAAGACCTATGGTTCCTTGTTGTGGTTGTCTTGTCATATGGAGAATCTGTTCCCTTTCCAACTGGTAACAGAGCAAAACAAAAGGTGTTATTAAAGAGGTGCCGGCAGGAAAGGAAAGCCGAGTATATAGAACCATAACTTCCCAATTTAGAATATTTTAATATGTCCCAGGTGACATGAGGTCACTGTTTTATTAATAATCTTTTGAGTTGGTGTTGTGGTTTAACCCCAGTTGGCAATTAAGCGCCAGCAGCCGCTGGCTCACTCCCCCTGCCAGTGGGGTGGGGGAGAGAATTGGGGAAAAAAAAGTAAAACCCGTAGGTTGAGATAAAGACAGTTTAACAGGACAGAAAAGGAAGGGAAAATAATTAATAATAGAATATATAAAACAGGTGATGCACAATACAATTGCCCACCACCCAGCCAATCCCCGAGCCATGGTGCCCCCCAGCAAGCTCCCCCAGTTTATATACTGGGCATGACCTCGTATGGTATGGAATAACCCTTTGGACATAGCTGTGTTGCCTCCAGGTTTCTTGTCTGGCAGGGCAGTATGAAAAGCTGAAAAGTCCTTGACTTAGTACTGCTTAGCGATTGAAAACACCAGTGTGTTATCAACATTCTTCTCACACTAAATCCAAAACACAGCACCATACCAGCTACTGAGAAGAAAATCAACTTTATTCCAGCTGAAACTGGGACAGTTGGTCATCCAGATATCTGAAGTTAGAGTGAAACTCATGAGTCTGAAACTCACCAGCACATAAAAACTCAAAGGTAAACAAGTCAACTGGTACAAGTCTCACTGCCAGACTGGGAGAGCCCCATTCTCCTCCGGGACAAGGGGGTGTTCATCTAACCCCCCCGCGATGGCCAGGAGCCTGGACAGCTGAGCATGTACTGCTGCTGATTTCAGTGCTGTTTCAGCGTGGGTTCTTACTGTACATTAAACATAGATACTGCTGAAGCAAAGACAGAAAATAAAAAGGAAAAGCTTAAAACAATGGTAAAAACTCCCTTAATGGCTGTTTGAGGAGAAGGTACATTGCTTTAGCAGTGCTGCACATATCGTACTTATATGCAACTAGTGTGTCACCAGAGGGTAAGACCAATGTCCTGGGTTTGGTCAAACTCAGCTCCATTTTCACTACCCTTTAGAACGGCTAAAACAGACCTGCAGGTACGGACAGCGTAGGTTTTCCTGATCAATCATGCAGTTAGTACGTAGCACTCCTGGGTGGGCAGATTGGAGCTTTAGAATCCTTCAAAACCAAAACAATAATTAATCTTTCTCTCTTCCTTCTTCAAATTTGTCAACTAAAAGAATGGAAAAAAAAATTAAATATTACTTGCTTGTCTGAGTTTTTATGTATAGTTCTATTTCTATTTCAATAGATAATGCTGTTATGCATACCTATTCCAATGTGATACTGCCTATTAAAAATCTAATGGGGCCTAGAAAGCCTTTTGTTAAAAGCAGATCATAAGAAAAATGTCTTTAAGCTTAGCTGAGATCCATATTATCCATATTTGGGGAGTAAAACTAAGATTTTACAGAAATATCCCAAAGTTTGATACCAAATCTGTGTGAAAACATGTTCTAATGTATTTTTCACTTTCCCCAAGAAATTCATGAAACTCAGGGTCTAAATTATAAACTGATCTGACGTTTATGATTGATTTCATGTTAATAAATTTCTGCTTTGAGAGCCTCTGAAAAATGCAGCACTAAGGTCCTGGACTGTCTTTTGCCGATTTGACATTAGTTGTGCCCATGTGAAAAGAAAGAACAAAAAAGGCACCTAAGTTATCGTAGACAAAGCCACTTAAAACAGATTTTAAAATTGTAGAAGCTGTTTGACACATCAGGAGCCTCAGTTCCCAGTCCCTGGAGATCAGTGTGACTGAGAATTCAACCTTAGTCACTTCTGAAAATAATGTCATTTATTGCTAGAGGATCACAGTTGTGAGATGGTTGGGTTTGATTTTGCAGGGATTAGCAGCCTGGAGAAAGAGAGGACGCTTCAGCCTTCAGTGTAAAGCTAATGTGTATTGTGTCTTCAAAACAAGATGTATATGCCCATTTTTTCAAGTTTCATGGTTAGGATTTTTTGATAGAAATATTCTATTCCCTTTCATCAGCATAAAACACAGGTAATCTCTGAGACCCTGAGCAGCTAATTTTCCTTCTGTGTTGCAACACATTTTAGGATCACAGACTAACTGAGATTGGAAGCAACTTCTGGAGCTCGTCGGCTCTGACCCCTACTCAAAGCAGGGCCAGGCTGGAAGTTAGCTTTAGTTGCTCTAAGCTTTGTTCAGTGGGTTTTTAAGTATCTCCAGTGGAAAAGATTCCCCAGCTTCTCTGGGATGCTGCATCAGTGTTTAACCAAACTCACTGTGAATTTTTTTCCCCTATGCTTAATCACTTTCCCTTGTCGCCACTTGTAACCCTTCCCTCTTCCTTTCACGGTGGACTTCCAAGAAGAGCCTGGTTCTGCTCAGCAATCAGATCCCTCCTTAGCCTTCTCTCCCCACACAAAGTAAACCCAGTCTTCTCGGATGTTCCTCATACCTTAGGTGCTCTAGCTCCCAACCATCTTGGAAAGCCTCCGGACTTGGTTCCTGTAGGTCAAAATTCTCCAGACAGAGTATCACAGCACAGAGCACAGGGGAGGAATCACTTTTGTACTTAGTTTGCGCTCAAATACATACACTCAGTCTTTCAAACTAACTTCAGCTTGTTATTACCACCCTCCACTTTGACCCACCCGGTGTCTGCCTGATGATTTTGAACCAGAAATGGGATTTTCCATGCCTCGTTTTTCTAAAAGAGGAACCATGGAGGAGCTGGCATGCCTATCGGTGGGTCCATGTAGAAGCTCAGCAGTTATTCCTGGTTACCCAGCACAGGAGAGGATTATGCCTTAAATAGCATTGCAGCGATTTGAGCTCCTGGAAGCTAGGCACTAGCTGCATTTCATCCTGCCCCGCTGAACAAGTATCGCAGGCAACAGCTTTTTCACCTGGAGGTTAGTCGTGACTTAGAGTACCTAATTATATTTCAATATTTAGCTTTCTGGCTAATAGGAAAAGGGGAGTTACAATAGGCAGTTGATGTCTAAGCCTTGCAGGTGATAAGTTAATGCTGCTGGTCTGACTGGGATATTCCTGGAAACACATTGCTCCTGCTTCTACATTAAAATATTTTTCCTGGGACATAGCTCATGGCTTGAAGAGTTGAGCTATCTGATCCCTTCAACCATTCAATATTGTCTTTTATAAGATTCATAAAAACAAAGTTTCCTGCCACAGTTCATTTCTCCAGCAGAAGAGAGTCACCAGAAAGGCCATCGTAGAGCAAGGAGAAAGGGCATGTAGAGTTACTGTGAAGTACTCCTGTAAAGCACAACTTTCCTGACACATCCCACAACTGTTGGTTCTTGGGATCATGGGGACAATGCAGTGCAGATCAAATATGTTGATAGATAGATTAATTTCAGTAATTACCACCACAATCTGAGAATAAATCTTCTCCCTGCACTGTGGTGATCCTCGGTGTCAAACTTGTTTCTGCATTGTTCTTCCCCTTACACAGCGCTCCTTCTCTACTTCTTTTGTGAGCAGCAATTTAGAATAGCCATTTTGTTTCATTTTCCAAGTGATTTTTTCCTGATTTTGCCATGTGGTATTATATTTTGCTGGAAAGTGGCAAAACAGTACAGGAAAAATTTGATAATGTTCTCATAACCTTAGGAGGCTACACATCGCAATAAGCCTGAAGCTTTAAACAAAGAAATTGCTACTGGGCTAAATCTATGCATTTGTTTTTCTGCTTTGAGAGTAAGATACTTTTTCCTGCTAGAACCACCATATAAAAGTTTTATTGGCTTAGTGTTGAATATAACAAGAAATTGATTAGAAAGTGTTTTCTTTTGCTTTATGGCTTGCTATAGGTCAGTGGTAGACAATACTTTGTGTGCATTTATTATTATTTAAATTTTGAGTACAAGCTATTCATCAAGTTCCCTGAGTGGGTGACATCTCAGAAGAACAGGTACCTGAACTACAAAGAAACCTGTCTTTATATCTCCTGTTGCAGTTACTGTAATAGACTACTGTCTGATAGTTAAGGCGAGAGGAGAAGGTATCTCTCGCTTCATTATATTTTGCTTTTAAGGAAAACTTAAATCTGTCACTCTTTTTGATCAAAGAAAGAATAGCCCATATTGCATTATAATTTCACTGAGAGGAAAAAAACCTGGTATCTTACAAATGTATTTTGGATAATCCAGAGACGTTGGGATTACAACTCCTTGGCTTAATGGATCATTTTCCTCTAAAGGATTAACCTGTGACTTCAGGAAAAGCTCACAAAAATATCTGTGTGTTTACAATCAAGAAAGAACTGTGCAAAGAACTTCATTAACAAATGACCACCACATACTTGGGGGAAAATGGGAATGGATTAATCTGGGCTCCTTGAAAATATAACTATCGCACTGGCATTTTTTTCGATTGAAGATTTATACTAAAACTCTGATGTAATTTTCTTTTTATACAATGGCAGTATTTTCCACTCCTTTATTTCTCCTTTGTTTCTAAGAATGATTAACTAGTGATACTATTCAGGTACTTGCAGAAACATTACCAAACCCAGTCATTCTTTTGTGTTATATGAGATTTTTGCGGCACCTGGAGTAGCCAGAAGCACTTGCTGTCCTGATTTTTAATCTCCTAGGCATTATTCAGGATTTCAGGGTTAGAAATTCCCATCACGCCTGCTACATTCCCTGATTTTCCTATGAACAAGCATGGGACGTATTGCACAAATGTTACTAGAGCTTTCAAAGCCTCAGTAGCAAGGAGTAAAGCTTGCCAGAATTTTGTCTTCCATTGACTCACTGTGCCTCACCACGGGGTAACCTAGATAGAAAGTGAAACGGTTGCAACTGGTTTTCTAGTAGTTTAAAAACGCCTGTGCAGGCTCTTTAGAAATTGTCCCACGGGGTTTGTTTACCTCTTCCGTTTTCTTCTGTCAAGCTGTTTTCAGCTGCTTCTGCTCCTCTGTGCACTAACTCTTCGGTAAATCCTGCCTCTTCGCCGCTGCCCTGTGCTTGCTGGAAGCTAGGTGTTTGCAGTGCCCTGAGATGTCTTCTGCCCAGGACCCCCCCTAGGAGACCCTGGGTGGCTATCTGGCCACTTCTGAGCCTCCTTGGTTATTTGATTCACTGGGGAGCAGGCAGTCTTACTGCACCTCTACACAGAGTGAAATTTTTATTTAAAATATTTATGACAAAATCATCTTTTCTCTGGCTTTCCCAATTCCTATCTGGCTACATATCTTCACTGTAGTTCCACAAATACAACCTTCAGTTATCCATAATTTGCATTTGCAAGCTTCCAAGGCTTACATGTGAAAACTCAAACTTGAAGGCATCACCCACCTTTCCCTAGCTTTCACTAGTGTCCTCTTACCCTGTCCGCTCTATCCCACGCCCACAATTCAGTTCCCACTTCTAACTCTTTTCTTCCCTTTTTTCTTAGTGCAGTTCAGAGAAATGTTGTGAACAGGTACTGCTCTGTCTGTACTCCAAACCTGAGTCCAGGACACATGGAGGAGGCTCTACACATCCAGCTTCAAGTTCAATCTCAGAGGAGTATGTAGTTAGACTCAGCTATGTGAAAATATCCTCTCAAGATCAATTCAAAGTGAAACAAAAGCTCTCAGAGGCGTGAATGGCATTATTCACCCAGTGAGAGTGCCTGCGGAGCTGTATATGCCCCGCACTTCCCTCTTCTCGATTACGCAGCTTTCTCCCAGCACCCAGCTGGTGCATACTCCAAACTGGCCTTTTCTCAGCTCTGCATCGCACCCAAAACACGGCGTGCCTGCACCATGCCCTCGGTGCGTACAGTCCGCCCTGTGCCATCACGCACCCTGGGCAGCCAACCCAGCCCAGCACTCTGACTGGTGCATGTAGTAACTGTGGGCCAGCTGCAGTTCCCCACCCCAGTCCTCCCAGTTCATACTGGCTAAATACACCATGTGGAGGTGACAGCAAGGGAAGGACTGATTGAATATGCATGAACATCTACAACTGGTAGCTCACTTGCCTTTTTTAATACAACTCGTTCCTCCTCTCTTCTCCCTGTCTGCTCCCACCTCTCCCATCATTTCAGTTCAAATCCCTGAAGTGGGACTTCCCAGGACAGGACCTGGCAATGGGTACGAGGCGCTGGGGTCTACCCCAAATGTAAACACACTGCTCCTCCTTCCAAAAAGAGTTTGACTGTGAGCCGAAAGCACAAGAGTGAAGAAGCTGAATGTGCTAATAGGCAAATGTCTCCCATCTTCTCAGGGAGCAATGCTGAACCATTAGTCACTTAAATAAGAATGAATTGCTCAGCTGAGCATAGCTCACAACATTGTTCCTGAAGAAGCAATAGCTGGTACAAATGTGTGACTTTTCTCGAAGCAGGTCTTCTAAAACGTCTATGTATTTATCAAGATATGGTTGTATACGCAGCAAGATATTTCAATGAATAGTGATCAACAGCAATTTGGAAGAGGAAATACTGTATCAGATTTGCTATGACTGATGTCTGCATAATAAAAGTGTCTTTTTTTATACTATTTTCTTAAAAAAACCCTCTTTGGCAAGGAAGTACAGGAATTTGAATCTTGAATACATTTTTAAATCTATGTGTTGATTGCATAACTTACAACAGAAGACTAAAAACTTTCTTTCGTTATTATGAATTTATGCGCTGAGAGTATACTACAAACAGTATCGCCGCTATTCATTGCCGACTTAATGCTTTCATTTTCCTTTTGACTCTTCTTGCAATCAAGCTAATATTTTTGTTTCTTGATGCACAGCAACGTTGTTGAGAGACTTGTTTTTCTGTGATTGCTTTCAATCCCGTTTTCCAGAAGAATGGGAGAAGTAGAGAACACACAATGACACTACTCCAATACAAGTGATAATGAACTTCCCTCTGATTAGCATCACAGTTGAACAAAAGCACAATCTTTCCTCCTCGGAAAACGGACATATCGAGAAGCCTCGAACTGTGCCCACACCTGAATTCACAAGAGGGTCACCCCAGCACCCAGGATCCCCTTGATTCAGCCCCGACGTCAGGCTCCCACTCAAGTCATCCCACCACGATGGGAAAACAAGTGCGCTGCATCGGCAAAGGCATCTTTCCGCGGGGAGACATTTTGCTGCCAGCTGCACCACAGTTCCTATTTTCACTGTATTAATCCATTAAATCTGCCCTTCCTGCACCGGCAAGGACTGCTACTCCAGGTCAGGCCGAAACAAATCATATCAGCCCCAGAACTAGGTGGGCAGGAAAAATGCTGCCATTTTTGATCAGTAAGAAAAATTGTTATATCTGGGCCACTAATCCAGAAGACAGCAATTATCAAGGTATTTTTTTTTTTTTTTAGGTAAGCTTGTGGCTGTTAGGGTATTTATAAAAAGTTCTGTTTGGTGTATTTCCTGATTTCTTATTTTTACAGTTGCCTGCAAATTTATTTTTAGAAAGCAGACCCACTTCTAACCTTGCACTAAAATTCAGCGGAATTATAAAGCTCTGAAGAGGAAAGGGAGCATCTCTTACTGCTGGGCCAGAGTTTTTCACAGAGTCCATTTTAGGGAAATGCCTTCACTGTGGCTTCTGAACACTGAATAAAAATTGTAACAGTTTTTAATGCTCCATGATTCTTACTTTAAGTGGCAGGATGGGGTTTATTTTTTAATTTTTTAACACAAGCTGGGGAGCTCCCAGCTCCTCAAAACACATTGATTAAAAAAAAAAATTATCTTGTATTTGCCTCCTGAGGTGTGAAGCTTTGGGATAAATTTGTATACATTTGTAAACTTGGTTTTCACTATTCTCTCTGCTAGATTTTTCTAAATGACAGTTGAGTAAATCTCTCTCTTAAGACCTACTGTTCTTTTCCAAAACTTAATGGTATTAATACAATCCTTATTACATACCAATTTTAACAGTAGTTTTCTAGTTCCAGTCATAACCATTCTTTTCCTCCTTACTAGTCACTGCATTGTAAAGTTACCTTTTTCCTGGTGGTAAAACAAACAAACGTGCAACATTTACACAAGTCATGCGGCAGCAGTGGAAGCTGCAGCGCTCTTCAGAATGACCAGGAAGGGACTAGCCCAGGCCAGGCTGAGCATCGTCTGGTTTTATTTAGTGCAAAGGGCTTTTTTTTTTTTGTTGAGGGGGAAGGGGAGAGAGTAGGAAAGAGTATTTGTTTGTCTTGAGAGAAATAATAAAAATCTATGCTGAGATTTCCTCGTGTACAGGAGGGGTATGGTATTTATACTATTTGGCATTATCCCCTTCTATTCACTTGCATACAATCTAGTTAATGACATAGAAGAAGCTGTTGCTTTGAAGCCCCTGGCCAGCTTGCCAAACCCACCCGGTGAGTAAATGAACCGGCTGCCTTAATGTGATCTTACTTCACACTTTCACTGCAACGTCTGCAAGATGACACCTTGTGATGTTGATGATGCTGCACTGGATCTCCTGTCAAGTCTTGCCTGTCAACTACCAAAAGAACCACCAATTCCCTCCATGCTGACCATTTTCAACAATAAGTGATGTCAAATAGGTTCAAAATGGTTTTGGCAGACTTCTTAATGTTTATGATTTTCAGTGGGTGTATCTCTTGAGATGCGGTGATTAGTATGAATTCATGTATCATATTTAAGCTATGAATACCCTTATTATTAAATTCCCTTTGGCGAAAAAGTATTGCTGGTTTAGAACACTGCTTTGTTTTCAAATGCATCATTTTTCCTTTATATTCTATCCTGCCTGTTTTAAAAATCAACCCCAGATTTCTGTGTTTCTGAGCTGCACTCGTACAGGTGGCTAATGGCTTTACTTGATGTTCTACATATGCTCAATTTAAATACTAACTGTGAGAGAGATGAATATAGACATGTATGAATGTCTACATCAGTGAAGAACAAATTTCAGCCTGCAAAAGTAAAAATGTCTTTATAAGCACCTACGAATGACCTCTCTTAAAAGGAAAGCTTTTGCAACCTCAGTTATTGGTATCTGTTGGGCAAACTAGTTGCTCTATAAGGAAGTAGTGTGTCATATAAATGTGCAGGTTTGTGGAATGTAATTCCAAGACAAATTCATCTGGTTTCATAATGGCATTGTTGTTAACTTACTGGTTGAATTGTGTCATAAAAGAGCGCAGTCGCAGTCAAGAGTAGATTTATCTTTTGACTAAGAATCCAAGATTTTATACAATAGGAAACTGCTGCACTGGGTTCCTTTAAAGAGCTGATGACCCCTCCCAATGCCTATGTTAACCTTCAGACATAAAGCACACTTTCCTTTCATTTTAAACGTATTTCTTGACATGGATATTTTTGGTATAAAACTCCTAAATCAGGAGCTTCCTGCTGCTTCCTAGCTCAAGCATTTTTCATCATTTTACCTTCCTGCTATAATGTGGGCAATCGGCTATTTCCATAGCTGCCTTTTTATTTAGTTTTGTATAGTGTCTGTTGCTGTTGGGCTCCAGTTTTTAACTCAATTTTCAACTTTTATAATTTTCATTCAGAGCTTTCAATCTCCCAAGAAGCTATTCCATACTAGATTTCAGGTTTTGGCTGACAGGTTTTGGTGACCTTAAAGAGGAAAATGTGCAGGCTGCCAGTCCCCTAAACCCTTTGAATAATTTGAAATAGAAATGGTTTGGAACAGCTGATACATTTAACTCTGAACATTAGCCACTAAGCATGCTTAGTAGCTACTTTGATCAAGCTCTTTTTCCTGACAAAACCCCCTTTGAAATGAATAGGACAGAGGTTCCTTTCACTTCAATAGGAGTTCTCAGACATAGGGAGAAAGAAGGACTTCATAACCTTTAAAAAGACTCCCCTAGTCCATTCATATATCTCCTGGAAAGCTCGGCACTTTCCCTTGTGCTGAAGTTACTAAGCCAGCCTCCTGGCTACTTTTAGGCTCCCTTCTAGTGAAGCTTTGCTTAAACATGAGATCAAAACACTCTATAATGAGGCTGCTGCTGCTGCTGCTAACGAGGCAGGAATCCTGAATGTACAATGGCTGTATCAGTGACATCGGAAATACTTGTTAGCATAGATTCGTCAGCATCACTTTCCTAATCGCATCTTCTAACCCCCATGCAGTGCGTACCTGGCATGTTGCAGAAGACAAAGACAATTCTTCTATACACTTTGTAGCTTGATGATTATTTTTGTGTATCTACAGTCAAGTCCTTAGCACCCTAAAATACTAGTTATCTTCTAACATCGCACAATTAATTGAGGTTTCAAACACCCCACAAGGCTGATGAACAACACCATCCCTTTTCGGAGGCCATTAACCACTTCTGGAGTCTCTGTTTCTATACTGTCCATGCATTTTTTTTTTTTACTACTTCTTGTACTTATAAGGTGACAACACACAAAACAAAGAACTATTACATCCTCATGACATATCATATTGCAATAATGTACATTGAGATTTCTTGACATAACCGTCCATAAGTGATGCTTCTGTTTGATATAAGACTAATGCAGGGAGATGTATATTATTAGCAAAAAAGAAAAAAAAAAAAAAGAAACAGGAAAAACTTGCAAAAAGACCACCAGAAATGTCCCAGGCTGTAGGCAGCTACAGTGAGAACAAGCATTCCTTGTGTTAAATGTCACTATGGAGAAGCAGAACCAAAAGCAAGGACGTGATAAAGCACCCAAGCCTATATAGCTCTAACATTTCTCTGATATATGCGTTCAAAAGAAATTTGGGTATTTTTGGCCTATCCAGTATGCAAGTGTGCATATTCAATTGCGTTATCTTGCACAGAAAATACAAAGGCAAGTCAGAATTCAACTACTGAACAAGTACTTTTGTTTGAGACATTGTTTCCTTCATTTCTGCATCAAAAGTAAGTTATCTATAGGTCAAATAGAGCTCATAATTTTTTTACAGCTGAAATTCTTCAGAAAACCTGTAATATTTTACAAGATGAAGAGATCAGAGTATGTACTGAAAAGATGTGTGGTTCTGGCTTAAAGCTAAGCTAATGTAAGTTGAAACTTTAGTTCTACCCACGTTCGGCTCTGTGCAATGGCTTTTTTGACTACATAAAAACCCTCAGAATCCTACAGGGCATAATTTTAAAAAAATTGCATTGCTTGTAGAAATAAAATAATGGGATGAGTTTAGGACTAAGAGCCACCTCGAGGGTAAATATGTTGCATTTTTGTTCTTTTTTTTTGTTTAAGCAGTGAAAAAGAACAGAACATGGACACAAAGGGAAAAGGTTATTGCTATCTATTGTTCAGTTGTGCTAACTGAAAAAGCAAAAATATCTGACGGCAGTGTGTAAAATGCCTCTTTCTTGCTAGAAGGGAAGCAGAAAGAGGAAAGTCCTTCTTGTCTTTTAACTACTTGAGGAAATACTTCAGGAGGAACTGCCTGTTCCATGCAGCTAACGTAACCTTTTCAAATGCACGTTATCTGTACAGCAGGGCCATAACAGCATCCGTGTAATGGTATTTATATGGAAAATTCATGAAACATGAGCTGAAAATGCATTTTATTTACTGAGACGGGAATTCATGACCCTCACATGTTGTTTGTCAACAACTGTAGGGGAAGCTCACTCGTGGGTACAATTTTTAATGTCTGTGCCAAAATGTGAAGGTGGGTCCCGGCAGGTGGGGTTGAATTCGGTTCAGCATTTATTTTAGGCACACATTTAAGTAGCGGATAAACAAGACAACTTCAGGCAGAAGTGTGTCGCAATTAGTCTTTGGAAAATGGCAACCGTCTGCTGCTACCAATCAACTGTGAATCAATTTGGAGGTATCAAAACGATTTTGGGTGTTGGAAGTTTGGCCACTTCTAAAATGGTGCTGAACTATACATTCTAAGCTAGAAACTATACAACTTTTAAATATTTGCGCGTTAATTCTAATCCAAGTCAAGAATTGTCTATCTTTATGACTAAAAATATTTTAAGGAAATTATAAATAAGTGCAATCTATCATAGTTTTGTTCTCTGTTCCTTTTTCTCATAATTTTTAAAGCTTCATTTGTTCATATGACTATTACTGAACATTAACCTGATGCTTTCACAGGAGTAGCTAATATAATTTCTAGCTCTCTTTCCCAAGCTAATTTGAGTCCATGGCTCATGAATGTAACGTTATTGCTGCTTCTTTTTTCCTCTTGTGTATTACTGCACTTATTTCATCTTCCTTATCTCTCTCTCTGGCTGACACAGTTCTTTATTCTTCGTTTTGTAAATCATGTGTTTATCATGAGCAGTAGTTGTATTTGCTCTACAAAACCATATAAATAACAAATGCAGCAGGTAACTAAAAATGAACGGCAATTCAGAGACTGAACCTCTTGGGTCAAGCTTTTTTTTTTTTTTTAATCAAAAAAGGGCATATTAGATACAGTTGGCACTGTGGCCCAAATGGTAACACTGTCAAGTTTTGTCTGCCTAACAGTTCCAGTTTACTTCAGAGATGGAAGATTGCCCTGACAACTCCTGTGAGCTCTACGGTGGAGTTGAGAAAAAGCAGCTGGCCTGATCTCAGGGTGTCAAAATAATATGGAAGTGACGAGGTATTTGAAGTACTACAGGTCTTTGATGAAGGGCTTTGCTGACTAAAGTCAATACACTGAACCGATGTGGGAAGCCCTGGATCGGTAGAGGACTGTGGCTTTCTCTATGTGGAGAACTTGTTTTCTTTCTCTCCCAGTCGGACGCCTCAGTTTCATCCTTTGAAAAAGCGGGCCAAACCAAACAGGAGCGAGGCACTTCTACGGCCAAAGAGCCTCAACGAGCACGCACTGCACAGCTACCCCCCAGTAACTCCAGACCTACGGACAGGTCTTCAATACAAATTTCTGCGCATGAGAAGCACCTTATTTTGCGGTACACAGAACTTAACCTCTCTTCGATGCTCAGCCCGTGCGGAGAGCAATACGGGACATCTCTTGAGGAAGGGAAAAAAAGAAAGAAAGAAAACCCGAGCAGGTCTGAGTTTTGTTTCTGAAGCGCTGGTTTGTAACAGTAAGTGAAGCTAGCTCTCCTGACGGCTGTCTTTATTGCTAAAACGTTTTAATCCCCAAACGGCTAACGGTGCGAGCCCTTTGGAGAGGAGCCCGGGGCCGGCGAGGCGGGCTCCAGCCCCACAGAGGAGCCCGCCCTTCCCGCCTCACAGTCACCACACGGGCTTCCCGCCACCCGGCACGGAGCTGACCCTCCTCGCTGCCTCTCACCGCCCCGGTGGACGGCCGGCAGCCGGCGGGGCGCGTCGTTCGCAGCCACCGCCCGTCCCGGCGCCGTTTTTTCCAGTCACAAGCTCCTCCCGATGACTCCGCCCGTCAGCGGCGGGCGGGGGGACAGCGAGTTCCTTTCTCTCTGCCCCCCCCCCCCTCACCCCCGCCATTTCCCCACACGTCTCGTCTCGTCTCGCCTCAGCGGGCACCGTCCCCGTCCCGTCCCGCCTCACACGGCCGCGTCCCCGCCGCCCCCCCCCATCTCCCCTCAGCCTCCCGCCTTCGGCTGCGCGCGCAGCGCGGCTGCCCCCTCTCCTTCTCTCCTCCCTCCTCCCCTCTCCCCCCCCTTCTCCTCCTCCACCCCCCCCCCCCCCCCGAGCTCTCGCGTTGGCTGTCGGGATCGCTGGCCGCTTTGGTTAATGTCCGCCATGTTTGCCATGGCGCAGGGAGCGGATCGAGCGAGCCCGGCGCGGATCTAGGGCTGCGGGGCGTGAGCTGTGAGCTACGGGCGGCCCCGCGGAGAGCTGTTCCGGGGCGGCGGGACCCTCCATGGTGGTGCGGGCCGGGTGCGGGAGCGGCTGGGAGGCGGCGGCGAGGCCGCACTGAAGGCCCCCCCCCCCCGCCCGCCCGGCCCCGGGGTGTTATTGTGAGGGGGAGACAATGAGCAAACTCTCCTTCCGAGCCCGGGCGCTAGACGCCGCCAAACCGCTGCCCATCTACCGCGGCAAGGACATGCCCGACCTCAACGACTGCGTCTCCATCAACCGGGCTGTGCCGCAGATGCCCACGGGGATGGAGAAAGAGGAGGAATCGGTAAGGGAGCCGCGCAGGGGGGGCACCATTGTTTATCAGACACCCCCCTCCCCTCACGGGAAATAGGCCATTGGCATTCACCAAGCGCACTACGCACGCTCCCCACCGCAGCGCTGCACGGTTCTTACGGGGCCCTGCGCAAAGAGCGCAGCGTAAACTGCTGTCCGACGCCGTAAGCGGGCCCTGCTCCGCCATCTTCTTTGCGTCCCGACTCGCGAGTGTTTTGATTAGTGGTGGGGGGGGGGTGGTGTGGGGGGGAGGCCTTTACGCTAGCGTAAGAAGGAGGAAGGCGCAAGATGCATCTCTGAATGAGCGAGCGGGCGCTGCGGCCGCAGTTGGCGTAGCGTGCCTTTGCTGCCGCCGCTTCCCCTTGTGCGCCGGGAGCGGGAGCAGGGCGGACCGGCGGCGGCCCCGCGGACGGGGAGCGGAGGCAAGCGGGAACGGGACGCCTTGCCTCTCGCTTCCCGCTGGGGTAGAAGGCGCTGGAGAGTGGCCCGTTCCGCTGCGCGGCCCCGAGCCGGAGCAGCGTGGGTTTTTTGTTTTTTTTTTTTTTTTTTTCACGCCGCGCGGGTAAAACCGGGCGCTTCGGTGGGTGTAGTGACAAGCGGCCTTTCGCCTTGTCCGGCCCCCGCTGAAAGCAGAGGACCGCTGCGGGCTGCGCTTTGCGCTTGCTACAGGTTGTCCGCATGTGCGCTGGCAGGGAAGGGGCTGGAGGGGACGGCGAGCAGCTGTGGCTCGTAGAGCTCGTTCCTTGCTGCAGATGCTGTGGGTGAAATTCTCGGTAGTTGTTAACCAGCGCGCGTCCTGCTCGTACTTTTTTTCCGAGAGAGATGTTTTGCGCTGCACGGTGCACCTCGGATGTCAGACGCATCGGCTGGACGTGTTGCGTTAAGAGTTAGGCTTTCAAGCGTTTAGATGGTTTCTAAATAAACCAGCAAGTGTTAAAAAATAGATACACGATGCTTGTTCTTCTTATAGTGCTGGGGGGGGCGGGGGAAGGCGGCTTTTGTCCGCTTAAGTAAAGGTAAGTTTCTGGGGTTTTTGACAAGCAGTAGGACAGCACCACTTTGAAAGTCCTTGCCCACAGTTCTGGTGTCGTTTGAATGTACTGGTTGGTCTTACTGATCTTTAAACATCGACTCTTGTGCTCCTTAGAGTTGTATAAGGCTTAGATACAGGCTGTCGCCTAATGTGTCTGTACTTGTATGTAGAGCCGATAGTAAATGCACCCTCAAGAATTTCTTCAATGAATCCGTGTCTCCGCCTCAGCCAAACCCCTATGCGTGTGGATTGGCTTTTCAGAGGTTACAGCTGTCAAAGGAGGCTCCATGCCTTTCTGATTGGTTTTTCTCACTTGACTGTTGATATTAAAAGGATTCCTCTGTCTTACCGTTGTGTTTTGGTGTGTTTGTTTTGTTTTCGTTTGGTTTTTTTGCTATTTCCCCCATTGTTTTACAGTGGGTAATACACCATGATCAAAACTTCCAGTGCTTCCCAAAGAGTAAATTTCTGCTAGAATCTGCATGTGTATTTAAAAGGAACAACTGTGTGGTACTAACAAAGCAATCTTGGAGAGTAATTTGGTTTTCTCAGTCTTTTTCTCAGTCTTTAAAGTCTATCTTGCAGCTCTGTGTTTGCATTTAATGTTTTTAAAATATGGCTTTCCTTTTTTTTATAAATGATTGTGTTATTTTGATAAATTATGTTTTAAATAAACTTGTAAATGGAAAATTGCTGTAAGAGTTCAAGCAAGCAAGCTGCTTGTGAACTGTTTAAATGATTGTGAAGATTAGACTTCAGTAAAACTGCTTTAATGTTGTACTAAAATGTTGCTTTTCTGTAAGAATGAATTTTATTTTATTTGTACTGAATTGTGGCTATATTTGATGTATTATGTAATAGTCTTGAAATGAAATGGTCATTGAAGTAATATATAAGCATAGTGCTAGATACATCAGCCAGACAAGATTATAAACTGTACTATTAATAGATTGTTCAGATAATTGCTGTAGAGTGACACTTTCATTCATGAGGTAGCCCTTTTTCCAGTGTTGCACAAATAATTCTTTAGTGTAAATTTCTTGTGCTAGTGGTGTGTAAAGCCCTTCTAGGAAAGGCTGTTGTTGATGACAGTAGTTAAATATTTGAGATATATTTAAATGGCTTTTATTCATAGCAAATATTGCTATGACCGATTTGATGTATTTTGAAGGGACTTTTGGGGGGAGGAAGAGATCCACATAGTCGTTTCTGACATCTCAGTTATTTGAGTGTCTCAAGGCCTTTTTTTAGCCAGGACTTTTGCTCAGGGGTGCATCTTGTGAAAGGTGTTTGAACCATCAGGGTAGCTGAGGATTTACATTTGCTGTACAAAGACGCAAAGCTCATGTTACGCTGGCCCCAGTATGCTGCTTCCCTTGCTGTGCCACCCTGTGTGAAGCCTTGGTGAAATCAGAAAGGTCTTGTAGTACAGTGTATCATGGGGTCAGATACCATCTTCCAGGGCTGACTCTCACTGAAAATAACAATGTATTTACAGATTTGCAAGTTGTAAAATGGTTAAGATTGACACGTCTGTCTGACCTGTTCTTTATAACCTACTCTTGCTAGTACAGGCGTATGATTTGCTTTGGTCACGATTGATATTTTGTATGTACAAAATTGCAGCTTTTGGTACATATGCTTTTAATGTGTTTGTGTTGTGGTTGGTTTTGTGTTGTTTTTTTTGTTTTGTTTTTTGTTTGTTTGTTTTTTGTTTTAAACTAGTACTATTGTTTGGAACATAGAAAGGCTTAAAGTCTGGTGGGGGTGGGTCAACACACCTTAATGATTATCACTCATTTCTACTACTACTACTAAAGTTATTTGGACTGTGTATTAAAATGTCATACAGTCACTGTAGTCCCAGACTGGGCAACAATACACACTGCCGGTCATACCACTACAAAAAAGTATACTGTCCAGTTTGTCAAACAAGCATCTTTGACTTTTTTTTTTGCTTTGATCTTGGTGAATATTCTGGAACTATTTCTATTTAAGTATCTTAGAGATTTATATCCACTTGCAGCAATTTACAAGTCAGCAGCTCATTTCTCTTACTTGGAGATTACAGCTGTGAAAGAATTAAGCTTCTGGTCTGTATGTAGCATGTTTGTTAGCAAGTGTTTATAATTTACCCTAAATTAAACCTGAGGAGGAAAATTGTGTGGGTTTGTTTTTTTGTTTTTACACTCACGTGAGAGAGAGATTACTATTAAGCAAAAGCAGGAAGATCTCCTTTTGTGAGCTTCAGAAACTGAGCAGGAACATTTTGTATTGTTTTTTTCTGATGAGTAAGAGTTGTATTTCATAATGTTAATGAATTGTTTTGGCTAGAAGGGGGAAAAGTTGCAGAATAGATAAGCCCTGGTTTTGTTTCTTCTCGCATAACTATGTGTTTTTTTTATTTGAATACATATTACTGGAGATTGCTGAGTTGCACATTGTGGGGGAAGAATCGTGGTTAATAATAAGGCAAATTCAGGCTGAAGGCTTTTGAAAATAAATTTGAGTTGTTAGGAAGCTAAAAGCATGGTGGTAATTGATGATACCTAGATTGCCTGGTCAAAGCTGTCTGAATGTTCATCTCAAAATTCTTGTTTGAACATACATTCACTTAGAGCCAAGTTTGACATCACATGACAAGGCTAAGGTTGTAGAGGAAAAAGTGCATGAATAGCAAGTTAAGGATATGGTTTAACGTTATTAAAATGCTGACAGAGTATGAATGAGAAGTGAGTTTCATTCTCAGTCCTTGAGTAATCACCTTGGGATGATCTTTCACTGTTCGTTAAATATAATGGTCAATTTTGAATATTTTGACAGGCTGGAAGTAGTTGACTTGAAGAAATTTTTTCTTGCTTTCTTTTCTGTTTGTACTCTCTCCATCCTTTAGTTCATTCAGTTTCTATTATAATACTGGAAACTTGAAGTGTTCAGCATCTGGTTTTCAAGGCATTCTGGAGCTAGTGATGCTTCTAAAGCAGCAGATCCATTCTTCTTTTGAAACAGGAAGCATTAACTTTGCACAAGTCATAGTTTTTTGTGTGGATATTTTTGCTGATACAGTGTAACGTAATGAATATTTTTGCTGATACAGTGAACTGGAAGAGTTCAATCAGGAGGACTTCGAAACACATGCATACACACAGAGACATCAGTAATTTTATGGCAATTCTTACCTTCTTTTTTTCTAAAAGTTTGTTATGACCCAGTCCTACATTCACATTTTCTTGCACATGTTCTTATGCCTAAATGTTTGGTGGTGGGTTTTTTTTTGTGACTTCTGTTTATAAGATAAAATAGTAGTCACTTCTTAATCTTTTCTTGGAGGGGCTTCATCCTGCATGTGTGTCGTGGTTTAACCCCAGCCAGCAACTAAGCACCATGTAGCTGCTCACTCAATCCCCACCCCCCCCACCCCCCCCCAGTGGGATGGGGGAGAGAATTGGGGGAAGAATGAAGTAAAACTCGTGGGTCAAGATAAGAACAGCTTGATAGAACAGAAAGCAAGAAAATAATAATGAGAATAATAACAATAATAAAATGACAATAATAAAAAGAACTGGAATATACAAAACAAGTGATGCGCAGTGCAATTGCTTACCACTCGCTGACCGATGCCCAGTTAGAATCTGAGCAGTGATCTGCACCCTGTGGCCAGCTCCCCCCAGTTTATATACTGGGCATAATGTCGCATGGGATGGAATATTCCTTTGGCAGGTTTGGGTCAGCTGCCCTGGCTGTGTCTCCTCCCAGCTTCTTGTGCCTCTCCAGCCTTCTTGCTGGCTGGGCATCAGAAGCTGAAAAATCCTTGACTTAGTCTAAACACTGCTCAGCAACAACTGAAAACATCAGTGTGTTATCGACATTCTTCTCATACTGAATCTAAAACATAACGTTATACCAGCTACTAGAAAGAAAATTAACTCTATCCCAGCTGAAACCAGGACAATGCGTGAGCGTAAACACGTTGGTTTTGATTGGGGACTTTGGGGGTGCTCTGCTTTTGCCCCTTTTATCTGTTGTTGAAATGGTACACATTTACAGATTATCAATTAATGCAATGTACAAAAAAAAAAAGCATAGTGTCATTTATTTTATGTGAAGATTCATGCAATTGTTCACATATTACAGCTAATTGTCAACATAAAGGCAAGTAGTCTTGTTTTGATATACTTTATACACACTGGAGTTATGTTGAGTGCCCCTGTGCTACCAGCTTGCTTTCTGCAATGAAATCAGAGTTTGGAGTTCAGTGCTCGAGTCTCCCGCTCCGCTCCAGACACACTATCACATCTTTATTGGGAAACATAAGTCTTTTACAGCTGATTTTGTATATGGAAATGTTACAGGTAGTTGCTTTCATAGCATGAATAGATTTCTTTTAATCCTAGCTTAGCAATAATTATACTAAATTACAATTGTTAACCAATAGGTGCCTTAAAACAATTAGCTTAAATTTTATGATGCTGATGGTATTTTCTTTTAGAGAGAGATGAAATTCTGTAGATAGTTGTGCTATCGATGTCCATGACTTGTAGAAAGGTGCTTAAATAAATGCAATTAAGTATTACAGACTGTCACAGAAAGCATGAGGTTGGAAGGGACCCTGGAGGTCATCTTGTCCAACCACCCTGCTCAAGCAGGGCCACCTGGAGCCTGTTGCCCACAACCATGTCCAGATAGCTGTTGAATATCTCCAAGGTGGGAGCTATCAAATGTGTGAGGACTTATTTAAGCTGTTGATTAGAAGTACCTACCTGGTGCTGTCTGATGCACTCAGGTTTAGGTTTCAAAACATAAATGTGCATAAATGACTCCCCGTGTGGACAGAACCTATTCTAACTTGAGATTTGTATGTTGGATGTGCATTCATAACCTGTGGTTGAACCCTCAAAGTTGCTTACAAATGAGGGGCTTTGTAGAACAAAGGAGAAGCCGGGACACCAGTGTGTAAAATAGAAGGTCAACAGAGGATAACTTTAGTTCAAACCATGCAAATATTCTGTAAAACAGAAGTCCCTCAAAAACACTTTATGGAAGTTTAAGTAGGAAATTCGAAAGACTGTACTTCCATGCAAAAACTAAGTGAAATGGAGACAGCAGACTTGCCTTAGGAAAGAAATGGGGTTTGTTTGATTAGAATCAACTGGCTTATGTGTTGGGGAAATGTAATTTCCCAGTGGAAGTTTATTTCTCAGTTTGAGTTCAGCACCTGTATTTATTTATTTATTTTGGGTATGTCTGGAGACTGCTGGGATTACTGAAGTATGTTTGGTAGTAGGTAGCATAATGCTGTGCTGTAATCTTTATTCATGGAATTTTAAACTTCAGTTCTGTTTATAAGACTTCTTTCCCTGCCTTCAGGTCCTGTATTTTTCTCCCTCCCTTTGAGACCCATTGCATCATGCAGTGATGTTCCTCACAAGTGCACATTTCAGCTCCATTTCCCAGCCATTATTTCAGTTTTCAGCTGTGATCCTCTACCCTTCCTGTGCTTTTACCTGCAAAATATTTTTGTGGCTAACAAACTTCCTTTCAGTCCACCACTGGTACTTTTTAATGTCCCATTCGATAAGTGTATATCAGACTTAACACTAAGCAGGTTGGACTGTGTTAGCATGATACTGCAGTGGGGATGAAAATAAGCTGTTGTTGAATGTGGACCTCATCTAAATGTTAGAGTAGCTGAGCGTAGTTAACTGGTGAGCTGCTAAACTGAGTAGCTTTTGTTTTGATTTGTTCTGGTTGTATTTATGTGGCTGAAGTTAAACAATACAAAGATTTGCTCTTTAGTCTCAAACTCCGGGTCAGTTTATTAGGGCTTATCACATTAACACCTATCAGCTAACCTGTAACAACTGCTTGTGAGTATAGGCTTAGCCTGTGACAAATGTCAAGTAATTTATCTTGGAGTGTGCTTTTAAGATACAGCTGAGCCAGAGTAACTGGCCTTCAGCTGGTAGGGGTGTTCTGCTTTTCGGAGTACTGAGGCCCATCTGACTCGATAATGGGAGCTGAAAGCCCACCATGGAGAAGTTGAGCATCCTGTACTTTCAGGAGAAGTGGTAGGAGCACGTGGGGATAGAAGGCTTGGGAATGGAGAAGTGTGAGACTAGTATGCTTTTGGTCTCATCCTGAGGTTAGATGGGTACAGCCGTATCTTGAAACCACACTCTTAATTGAGATAAAAGTTGCCTTTTTGCTGCAGGCTAGAGTCCTATTCATAAGGTCAATTAACACCAGTGAAATCTGCCCTATCAGTGAAATCTGCCCTAACTGGTTTGGGTGCCTGAGTCCATAGTAGAGAACAATGGTATCTGCATGGACATTGAGAGTCACACCTCAATTCATTATGCAGGAACTTTCCCTTATAGGTAGGTTTCCTCAGGAAGAGGTGTAATTCCATGAGAAAAGCTTAGGAGAACATTTTGAAATCTGCCTCTGCTCTGTCGCTGAGCTCTGGAACGTCTCAAATGTAGGTAGCAGTTTTTCCTTTTCTTTCAATTTAAGAAAACCTTGGAAAGGAATACCTCGGGCAGCTTCAGCTGTGCTTTGAATTACGTGGTGCCAGATTTCATGTTGCTCCTGCTTGGCAAAATTGAGCAGTAGTCAGCTTTGTACAATTTCTGTGTTGATTGAGATCAGTTGAGATGTTCTGTTTGAATAATTTAGATCAACAGACATTAAATCTGCTTATATTAAGCTTGGTTTTAATTTTTTTCATAGGAAAGATCATTTTGATTGGTGTTAGACATTCAGAAGGTTACTTGTAATTTATTTTGCCAACAAAGCTAATAAACTCTGCCTTGTTTATACTTACTTGAATGGTTATATGCCTTAGCATATTCATCATTCTAACTGTTCATCTTTTAAAAAGATGAATAACACATTTAATATTTACGTAAACAAAGTTACGGTTAAACCTTTGGTGTCTCAAAAGCCATTGGTGGTGAAGATTAATTGTAGAACTGAAATTTCTATAACAAGTAGAGAAGAACTGAACCAGAACTGAATTTTACTGTGTATGAAAAGGAGCAAGAAGTAGAGAAAATAATTTTATGAAACTAAAAGTAATATCAGTATAGACTGTCATAATTTTGCATTTAATGTTGACTAGTTCTAAGTCAAAGAAATGAAGTGTTTTTAGGATATACTATTTTTAATTTTTGGTTTTAATCTGTTTTGCAAATTCCTACTTGTTAATATCTAATAGTTACCCTACAGTGTGACTGGAGATGTTGGCTTAAAATACTGTACCTGTTCATGACAGAAGTGCTCTAAATATAAGGGAGCAGAAGTTTGCAGAAAAAATCTGAGTTCTTATTTTTCCTAATTTACTTTGATGCAATTCTAATTGTGATTAATACATTTACATGAGTAAAATGCTTAATCCTTTAAGGTAAAAGGAGAGATGACCACACCTGATTCTCATTGTTTTTTTAAAAAAAACTTTATGTCTTCAGAAATAAGCCGAAAAGGAAATGCCTGGAGTAAGAATTTTGGACTTTATTAGGTAGAAATACGCCTTTGGTCTGTTATTATTTTAAGTGCACACTTCAGAGTGGAAAGAGTAGGTGAGCTGATACCAGAGTTGTATCCTCTCAAAGTTACTTGGCAAAGAAAAATGCCATTCCCCACCAGTAAATGTGTGAGGACAGAACTGGGTTGCTTTTGTCTAATATTTATTTCTCTGGTCTCTGAAGTTTGGTGTGCTCAACACCTCACCAATATGTCTACCTCAGTAGAATTTTTCTCTGTAAGGTATTTTCTCATGTTTATGTCATCTTTGATCGCAAGAAGTTAGGGCTTACCCAGCTTGCCTTGTGAGACTGTTCTCCAGTTCATTAGATGTCGCTTTTCTGTCAGTTTTCCGCATCAGTAAACTACTATCTCGTCATGTCTACTGTGACATACAAAATAGTTAATGTACGTATCAATTCTTAGCCAGCATATTTAGAAATGCTTCCTCCCCCCTTTTCTGTAGTTGTTTTCTGTTTACATTTTAATTTATAATTTGGTTTTCTTAGCTTTCTGCTCGTTTTATGGCTGCAACTCATATTTTTTGTATGTTTGACCAGTTTGAGTTGCATAACAAAAAATATTTCTACTTAAGCATCCTGGTAATGTCTGATTCCCCTGTGCTAAACTTAGATACAAACAAAATACTGGATGTCTTGCAGTGGTATCCAATGACTAGATAAGTAAGAGAGACGCTGTTATTAAAGAAAGTTAAAAAATCGTAATGTATATGTTTCTTGAGTTAAAGGTGTTTGTGTTAAAATGGAATTTTGTAGTTAATTTTTAATTATTGTAATTCCTACCAATTACTATATGTGTACTTGTGTTTTAATTAATTTTTTTAACCTTTTTCTGAGTTGTCCTAACTTTAGAACCAATATCTGGTATCTCTTGTGTTATTATAATATGATTGATTTCTGTTTGGTTCATCAGGTCTTCAGCACTCCAGGTCTCGTCACTTTGGTGAGAACATTTGTTTTAAAAACTCTGTAAAATACAAATTCTCCGGTATTGGTGTGTGTACCTCAGTTAAATAAAAATTCATAATAAGAATTTTGGATCCTATTCCTGGAAAGAAAATGTTACAAGTCAGAAGGTTAGATGTGTGGCACAGTGAGAGAGGGAGAGGTACTGTAAGCAACTTGTTCTTGAATGTAAAAGTTATACCTGAAACTTTTCAGGAAATGGCATTGCTGCCCAAACTCTTGGTAACTGAACTTCCATGCCAAGGCAGTAAATTCTGCTTTGACCATAGAAATGTATTTTTAATGCACATCTTTTGTTTAAGGAGTCATAGATGTTCACACCTCTTGATCATTGACCAGCCTTTAAGCTTCTGATAGGCACCAGCAAGACAAGACCCCACTTAACTTGTGTGGCATGAGAGAGAACTGAGCTTTTGAAAGACCAGATCCTTAATATTAAGGTAACACAGTTTCTTTGCTAACAAATATCATAGAGCAAGTAGCCTCAGACATCTTAGCCACGTGAGGCTCCTGAGTAGCTTCAAGTTGAGGTTTCTGTAGGGACCAGAAGCAGCGTGAGTTGTTACGAAGTTGTTGGGTAATACAAATCTCTAACTGTGCGATGAAGCGAGGCAGCTGCCGCTACTGTGCTGCCTTTCGCAGGTCCTTGTGGCCTCCCAGGAGGGAGACAGATCCCATGGGGAGCCGTTACCAGCTTCTGTTGGAGAATTTCCCTCCTGGTGACTCTTCCTCTCCTCTTCTGCAAGGAACACCGCTTTGTGACTTGTGGTCACATGAAGGTTTTGATGTGTGGAGCCAGGAATCAAACTGAGTTCAGATTCTGTGTATAATAAAGTAATTTAATAAAGGGAAAAACTAGTTGTTGTGGAGTATCAGCCTTTTAAAATACATTGTGGTGTTAATGACATGAAAAATAAAGAGAGAGTATGTATGTAGGTGTATACTTTTCCATCCTAGCTTGTCTGACTTGGGACAATCAAGTTATGCTAATTGAAGCAGACTGTAAAGAAAATAAAAAGCAATTCCTCAGATGCAATTAGTTAACAATCTTTTCTGTGTAAGGTTGCATTTGGGGTATGGTGAATGATACAAATGTATCACAAGGAGCTAGATGAAGACTACTTTCTATGTCTTTTGACTAGATGTTACAGTATTTGGAACAATTTTCTCTTAAGCTCATGCAAAGGCATCTTGGGGAAGAAAGGTCCTGCTTTTCAGGAAACACACATTTCTCATAAAGTACCATATTCAGCCTTTCCAAAAGGAATTTTTAATAATTCAATTTAATTGTTATAACAATAATTCTACTTTTAATAATTCATGTACATTCACATTTTGGCAGACTAGACATTTGTATAATTGAATGTGGCTTTAAAATATAGTGCTCTAGTTTGGTTGGGTTTTTTTGGCATTTCATAAACAGTGACAGTTTTGTGTCAATGATATGCTTATGAAGAGTGAACAATCATTATAGGAATGAGAGATTGCTCATGTTCTCATACATTACTACTGTCCCACTCAGTGGGGTAATATTTGGGATGTCTCACAGTTTTTTCATGTCCATTATTACATTGGATGATTGAAATCTTATTGCTTGCTTTTTCTGCATTAAACTTATTTAGAGCTTGTTTTGGTTTTTTATGCTGCAAAGTTAACTAAAGAAGCACAAAAATGATTGTGATATCCTCTGGTCATCTCACTTCCCCTATACCTCCATCAGTGTCTCATGGGCTAATTTCCACTCTTTTTTCCTAGCTTGCCTGTAGTTGCTTTGTAGTGCTTAAATTGGCTTTAGTCAGACTGCCAGAGAGGAATGAAGGAATTTGGGGGGGGCATTTTTTTGGTCCAGAGTGTTTTTTTCTTCATTTAGATACACAGCTCCTATGTCGACCTATCTAGACATGAAGCATCATCCAAGGATGTTGGGCTCAGTTAGGTGTTGCTGGTGGCCCTTCTGTTCTATTGTTTCAGCCTACATCAGCATTTTTGAGATAACATTCAGGTGATTTGTCTATAATCAGATGATTTGTATGTAAAGTATTCACAGAATGGTTT
This sequence comes from Buteo buteo, assembly GCF_964188355.1. Classification (NCBI taxonomy): domain Eukaryota; kingdom Metazoa; phylum Chordata; class Aves; order Accipitriformes; family Accipitridae; genus Buteo; species Buteo buteo. Next base: position 51,639,732 of record NC_134175.1, read on the forward strand.
GTCTTTGGTTTTTAGATAGTGCTAGCATAGCTTTGTGAAATTACAATTGTTAAAGAACTGGAAAAGGTAAGAAAGTGACAGAAAAGTGTTACTTTTTTTCTGTTGACATATTAGTTCACTCACTTCTGAAAGAATAGAATGACTTTAGAGTAGCTAAATAATAAAATCTTATCTATTCCAGGGACTTCCGTGAATTTTTAGGATGGGGTAGTACAACTTGAAACACTAGGCCACTGCCTCCTTCAGTGAGTTATCTGTAACAGCAGGCTACCATTTGTATGGGTATTTTTGGCCTGTAGACATAATTAGGCAGTATGGAAAGCAAGCATATGGCGAGTGGTTCTTGTGATTATTTAAAAAAAAAAAAAAGGGTGGAGGATATAATTGGAAAAACATGATATGGTCAAAAGTGAAACTGAGAAGTGGTTCCATGAACCCTTTCCACTTGTAAGGAGGGCCTTACACCATACCTTCTTCTGCTTCTTGTGGGTTTTCTTGAGCTTCCTTCCACTGAGTGTCAGAAACCCCTTAGGGAAACCGAGAGGAGTTTCAGTCCTATAAAGCAGCTTTGCTTTGGGTGCATTGATTTGAACTCAATATGTGAATTTTTGTTGTTTGCCCAGGTCCCTGCATTACTTCATAACTAATACAACCTTTTAAGGGCACCATGTAGCATGAGGAAACAGTTCCGATTACTGAATAGATTAGTTCTCCATTGGATCAGTAGAAAAAATATAAGATCAGCTTTGCTAATTCACTAAAATATTTGCTTTTCAAATTAAATTGGAAATGAAGCAATGAGTTTCTCCTAAGATACTCGTTGCTGTCTCAAGGCTGAAAATTGCTGTGGTGCACAGACAGGTTTCCTGCTCTATGTGTGACTCCTTATTTCAGTTAACTGTTTTCCATCCCAGGGCAGAGGGATGGGAAAGAAAGGAAAACAGGTCTGTAGGTATGTTCCCCCCCCCCCCCCCCTTTTTTTTTTGTTTCCCCTCTTAAGCTTTTCCGCTGCATATATCTGCTTTCAGTTATGATAATGTTAAGGCAAGAAGTCAATCATACTTCAGGTAATTAGTCATAATTTTGTTTATACGAAGTTGACATGTTCAGGCATCTCTTTTAAAAAAAAAGGGGGGGGGGCAGCTTTGCCAGTGAGCTACTAACAGCTCAAGGAGAGGTTCATCCTGTTGGTGGTGTGGAGACAAATGAATCCTTCTTGGTAGAAGATATCAAGCTCTTTCTGCACTAAGGAGGATAAATATTTATTGGCCATGTTTTTTTCTGGCAGTTAGAGATTGAAAGGGTTAACCGCAGAATAAAGCAGAAGATGGTGCTTGAGTTTACACTTTTATCTTGGAAATCTTTTATAAAAACCACTCTGTGTGTGTGCAAAGAGGGAGGAGATAGGGCTGTGGCTTAGAAGGGAAGAGGCTTTTGATCAAAGTAGCTTTTGAGCTTCGTGACACTTTTTTCTGTAAGTGTTGGCAACAGGTGTTGCTAGCTGTGGTTGAGACTTTGCAAGATGAGTCTGCACATTTCGGATTAAAATGCTTTGCTTTTTGTTTCTGAATCTCCATATTAAATATAAAAATGTCAATTAATTTGTATTTCCTAATTTGAATATAAATTTAAGCAAATAGGTTCTCTAGGCTTTAGTAAGTTTTCCTTGTTTTCTTTGCTTTAATTCTGTTCTGGATCGCAGGTGGATCAGAAGGCTGACCCTAAGTTGTCCTAGAAATAGCTTATTTTGAGTAGGTAAAGCTGTTAAATTCACTTTTCTCTTCCATCATACTTACAGCAGAGTACTATGGGGTTAAAGCCATCTATCTTGTTAACAGGGTGGATTTTAACAGTTAAGCTGTGGTATGTTACGTTTTGTTTCCCTTAAGTCTCCCTAATATCTGTCAAGATACTTCTTTCATTCAAGTCTACAATGTTGCAAATATCTAATGTAAATTGTGTCACCTGAAGCTCTGTTGTGAAAGGACTGGCAAAGAGGAAATTCTTTTCTGAAATAGTGAAACTGTAATATGTTTCATTACTTTCTACCTCACAGGGTAAATGTAAATATTAGTAAGTGAATAAAAGTGGTGAAATAACCTTTTAAAGAGTTGTAGCATCGCTTGTATGCTATAGTTTTAAGGAATGAAGAAGGGAACAGATACGTTTAGTCCTAAAGGTTCGTCTCCTAGGGTATCTGTATCCAATATGGGATTGCTCATTGCAGTTTCATAATTAAGACAGATCAGCTTTTCAGTGTGAAGATGGTATTCAACCATAGGCATCTCCAACCATGTTCCTCCAAAAAAATAGCATGCTTGTTTAAGGTATGATGAACTCTATTCCAGAGAGATTACTATGGGGGATGGCAACAGGGAACTTAAAGGATAAGAAAAAACCAAACTGGTCTGTAGGATCTAAGTGCTCTGTTTTGCAGCAGCAGGATGAAAGGGAGTATATTGGCAAATACATTTCTAATGGGTAAAAATAATGTTCAGTATCAATCACTGTTTCCCTTAATACTCTCCTAAAGATTTAATTAAACTTTACCTGTTGACTTATTGCTATTGTTGAACTGTTTTTTCATAGTGAAGAAACTTCCTGATAGAGCATGTGAAACCTGTGGTATTTCAGGGGTGAAAGGACATAGCAGTGAAGGTACCTTGCTCTGATTTGGGCTTTGAGCCTGGTTCTGAATATGTGCAACCAAAGCTAAGTATTTTTAGGTACCAGTGTTGTAGGATTTTTTAGTTTTCCTCTCTGAGGAAAAAATAAAGCAAAGTTTGCAGTGTCTCAGTGTGGGTTCAGAGGCATTATTTCAAGTCTTGTTCTGGACTAAAGCTGATACTTATTCTCTCTGTCAACCTTGTTGTGAATGGCTGTCAAGTCATTTGGATTGGAGCTTCAAAGGTGGTGGTGTGAGACTGGTAGGTGCAGTGTGTTCTTCTGTGCCGCTCTGCACAGAATGAGTGGATTCATGCTGGCAGGACAGGCTGCCTACACCAAGAAGACATAGTGGATTATATAAAGCCAGTGACTTGAGCAATTTGCTGTAAACTGTTGTCAGTATGGTTTTTGTACAGTGAAGGTACCTGCATGGCTGAGGTCTGTCTAGAGAGATGAACCTTTCACTTGGAGAATAATTTTTTTTAATGTGTAAATATGCTAAAGCAGCATTATTACATTTACTAAACATTTAGATATTTCTAATTCTGTTATGCTGTTAATTGAAGAAATAGTCCAATCTAAGCTGTATTTGTTTGAAATTTTTTAGTCATACTAGTGAGAAAGGTTTGGATGTGCTTTTTATGGAATTAGTGGGTAATAACTCTTTGACAGGTAGTCCTTTTTATTCCCATGGCAGCATGTTCTGTTTGCCATCATCACTGTTTCCTCTAATGTTCAGTCATTCTGTATGAGATCTTATCTCCCCTACTTCAGAATGAAGTACAAGTTAAAATATATTGTACATCTTTCAACCATAAGAAAAGGTGAAAAATAGACAAAAAGTGTATTGGTATACCAGTTACTAAATCTATCTTTAAAAATGCTTTTTCAGGTTTAATAAAGCCATTTAATTAGACCAACTTTCATATAAAAGTCTTAAAAGTTTGTTTAAACAGAACTGTTCCAGGAGTTAAAATTTATATTTTCCTTCACTTCACGTTCAGCAGAAAGAACATCTTCCCCCCGCCATTTTAAAAATTACATAGCTTATCTATCTCTGTTGAAGCTCTACTGTTTGATGAGTGACAATAATAGCGTTAAGACTTTTCTGTTTGAAAGCTGTGTTATGCTTGAAGGCTTTTTATAGCAAAGTGAGTACTAACACCTATTGTCAGATTTTCCTTGGGAACTCTTTGTATGCTTACTAGCAGTGTTACAAAAACTGAGAATCTGAATTATTCATCTGCACTGGGTAATGGGCTGTGAAGCCAAAAGATGTTTTGAATTTTGGTTGCTGCATGTCCTTCTTCACTTTTTCTGAAAGTTAAACCTTATTTACCCATTCATCACTTAGGACACTGTGGACTAGAGTAGCTTCTCTACAAGTTATTTAATGCCATTTTAGAAGAGTGTCTGGGGGTGTGGTGGGGAGCTATAAGTTGGTCAGCCTCAGTTGGTTGGCTGTGTAAGGAATGCATCCTCAGCACATTTGTCAATGATCCTACGTTAGGAGGAGTGGTTGGCTTTCCAACAGTGGAGCATCCGTCTTTGTGGATGCTGAGAAACTCAAGGACCGGCCCAGCTGCAACGAAGTTGAGTTAGAAGTGCACAGCTTCTGTACCTGGGGCAGAAGAATAATGCCGTGCATCGATACGGACAGGGAACTGCCTGGCTGATGAGCAGCATGGATGGAAAGAAAGGACCAGGTGATGGGCCAGCAGTGTGCACACACCGTGTGTCTAACGCATGCTGTAGATTGGGCTATGCTAGGATGAATGTGGCAGCCAGATAGGGAAGTTGTGATGCTCCTCTGCTTGTCAGGGGTGAGGCTGCTCTTGGAATGCTCTTTCATGTTACTCTGCTTTCCCCAAATTTCTCAAAGATGTTGAGAAACTTGAAGATAATCTGTCAGTGGGCTGCCAGAGGGGGTAAAAGCTTAGACTGTAGCTACTCTGAGGAGAAGGTGAGGGAACTGCTCTTGTTACTTCTGGAAAAAGAGGGTTAGTACGTCACTGAAACAGGTTACTTAGAGGGGCTGTGGAAACCAGAGGTTTTCAGGACTTGAAAAAGTCACATCTGACCTATCTAGTGTTGAAGATAATCATCTTCAAGTTGGAGTTGAACAAATAACCTCCACAAGTCCTTCCTAACAGCGTTTCTGTGGTACTCCTGCGTACTGTGGTGTTAACTGTTAGGAGACAACTCTAGGGACATCAGTTGAAAGCAACACAGTAATGAAACAAATTTTATTTTAGTTGAATTACCTACTCAGCACTGTGAAGCTCTCCAAGACACATTTTAATGGTGGAGTGACAGATTTACCCAGTATGTAGTAACTCAAGCAGATCACACCAGATATCTGATTGCATGCTTGTCTTAATTCTAATAGCATTCACTTGGGAGCCTGATAGTTTGATTTAATGTTGCTTCATCTGCTACAGGAGATTCCCAAAGCTGCTCTTCCAGTCACTGATTTGTTATATTCTAATTTTGCAGAAATTGTGTTATTTGTGTTTCTGCAAGATCTTAATATTTAAGAGGGAATAATTTCTTAAATATAATTACATATTTTTAAAGATTTGCTTTCATTCACTACCCTTTTTTTAAATAATGTTCTGTAGAATTAAAGAGGAAGAAAGCCTATTCTTGAGAGAATTTACCAAGTGTGTAGCACAGAATCTCAGAGCAAAAGACTGCCGTGTATGCCAGACTGCATTGCAATGGAGTTACTGAAACGCTGGCTGGTTCTCCTGTTTGTGGTGTTGATGCCTGGCCTCTTGTGAGGCAGGATAGTCACTGGTGTTAATTGTGGGGAGGGGTGCCCCAGAAAACCAAAGGAAGGAGACAGGCTAGCAAAGTTTTTTTGGTTTTTGTTTTTGTTCTTCCCTGCCCGTTCAGAACAAATACTCTTTGTAGTAGTGAGGTGTGTGGGAATGGCTAGAGGATAACCTGAAGCCCCTGGAGTAGGCAAAGGTCATCTGACAGTCTGCCAGACAGGCTCCTCTTCTTGCCGGTCAATTCATATCAAGTGTTCTGCAGGCTGCACTGAAATGATACGTAGATGGTAGCGTGAAGCAGAATACTGCATTTGTACTGGTTTTCTCTGCCAAAGTTTAACACGAGTATTGATGAAAAGTCTGTGAGAGAAAAGCCACAGGTTAGTGCTAACTTGCAGCAGTAGATGAGTTTCACTGGGTTAATTAATAAAATTATGTGTGAAAAAAATCTTTGTAAATTAATACACTTGTGATCTGTATTTTACTTTAAATGATTCTGTAGCAATTGTCTCCTGTCCTGTAAGAATAAAATGAAGTGATGCCTGTTTAGGGAGTCCATGCTTTTCAAGTGTTACTCTGTGAGGACTACTCTTTCTGTTGCTCTTAACTAGCTCAACTTCTAAAGAAAGCAAGCCAGTCAGAATTGCTGGGTAGACAGGAATGATGAAATTAGCTATTCTTTTGATTTGAATCTGTTGCTTATAATACTTTAAGGGACTTGCTATACATCTGTTAAATGATCTTGTTTAGATTTTCTCAATGACAGGTTTTGATGAATTTGGCTTATATCAGGCCTAATTTTCTACTAAGGTTATTTTCTGTAGTTTGAATGTTTGACTTTTTCCCAGTCTGGTAGAAGGTGTGTGCTATTGTCTGAACAAAGGGCTCTCTTCATATGTTTGTAGGCTTGCCTTACATTCACTGGAGCTCTTAAGATTCCTATCGGTTAGGAACCCCACGGTATACTAAGTGATGGAGAAGACATCTCCTGTCACCAACATAGAAGCAAGCATCCTGCTGTCCTCTAAAATATAGTAAAGCCTCAACTCTTTTATCTGGGTCTCCTGTAGAACACCAGGAAAACAGTGAGAGAAAAAAAGGATGACTTATCTCTGTATGCACTTCTATATGCTGATACCTAAATAAATAAACTCTTAATTTTTCCTCTTGCAGGAACATCATTTGCAACGGGCTATCTCAGCACAACAAGTTTTCAGAGAAAAGAAAGAGAGCATGGTTATCCCAGTCCCTGAAGCGGAGAGCAATGTCAACTATTACAATCGTTTGTATAAAGGAGAATTTAAGCAACCAAAGCAGTTCATTCACATTCAACGTAAGTTAACAAATTTTGGTTTTGTTCCTTCCCCCCCCCTGCCTTTATTTAAATTGAGTAATCTTCAGACAATCTTGAGGGCAAAGTTGCTACAATATTCAGAAAGTGGGAAGACTCAAAAATCCAAGGGGGATTTATATATGTAAATTCCAGTATGTCTTCTCAAGTTGTGGAAGACTTTAATGTTGAAGGTAAATGTGAGTTTTTTCCTGCTGTATTTGTTTATGGGCTCAGTGATGATACTGTATGTCTGTGTACAGTAGCTGGCAAGCCTTATTCTGTCTGTTGGTCATCCAGTATTGCTGATAAAGCCATTCTTTTTTTTTTTTCTTTTTTCCCCTCCTATTTCTAAGAAGGAATAACTGAACTAGCCTGGCTGCCTCCTAGTTGCTTATACTAATGCAGGGAGTGGAAGAGGGGTTGTCTTGCTCACTGAATGAGTCTGGAATGCCTTTTAACTCAGAAGTCCTAGATAAATGGAGATCAGTAAAACAGAAGGGTTTTTGTAATGAGATCAGCCTTCATTTGACTGATTGTAATATAGTTCTTGAACGTTCAGTTTCAACTGTGGTAACAGTGGAGTTCAAGCTATTCATTATATCACGGATGTATTCGGTGCTATGGGTAACAGTTATTATTCCTCTGCGTTTTGCTAAGCCTGTAGAGACTTTCCTTTCTGTAGGGAACTCTGAGCTTATTTTATAGATAAAAGGAAGTATTCTGTTGCGTGAGTGTAGCTTCCTATGTCTTAAAAGATCTAATTAATTAATCTAAAGTTGTACTTAGTTATAGTGGTCTCTGGATCAATTTTAACACTTTTTTGGTTGATGTTCTGTCGGCAAGTGACACACATTTATAGTTCAGGTGTTCCTTGGTACCCAAACCATCTTTGTCCTTTGCAGCGTGTGGTTCTAGGGGGTTATTTTGTGACTTGGACTTCTCCCAGGAGTTATCTTTGTAGCAAAACCTTAGATTCAATCATTGCAGGGGCTCGTTAGTCCTTATGGTAAAGCACAGACTCAGTCCTTGGTCTCTGCAGAGAAGAGTTGGCTCATCACTCATTTATGTTTTTGGTTCTTAGTCGTATTGGAAAGACTATTGACAAGGGTGTGCTAAAGCACCTTGAACAGGAATGTTGTCCTCAATTGTTAGTTTTGGGGTTTGTGTGAACAGTATCAATCTTACTGAACTTCATCTTGCCAGGCAGAGCATGTTGATAATCCGTTCCTCAGGCACTTTTTTTCAGCTACCTCAACAAGAGGCCGTTGATCTGCATGTGGATTTGAGCAGAGAAAGCATTTTCTGTTAGTGTGTCTTCTGCTTATAGACATAACTGAAATTGAAGTTAGGCAAAGATTCTTAAGCCCAAACCCAGCTGTATATTGAGGATCCTTGCCATCATTTCTCACCAACATGGTGAAATCTCCCATTTTTTCCATGCACTTACAAAAGAATACATTTTTGGAAATAACATGCTCAAGATCCTCTGTGATACACTAGGGATCATACTGGTAAGGTGAGAAATGAGCTAAAGAAAATTGATTAAGTATTTTTCCCCTTAGTAGAAGAAACAAACCTGCAAGTAAGGCAGGCTGAATTAACTGAAATGAAGCTGCTGAATGAGGAATGTATTTTATTCTTTTCTTTGTTGGATGTTGCCAGAAACACTGTAAATATTGTTAATAAACATGTCTAAAAGTGTTAAATATATTATGCCAAAATGTTCTTTGTCTTGTTGAGACTCTCAGTCTTTCTGGACAGAATTACAGAAAGTATTTGAGCTAAAGATAAACATCAGATACTGCTCCAAGATAATTTTTCCCACATATTCTGGTTGGAGTAGGTGTGATACAAGGCAGCTTTATCCTACATAAACTGCTTAGAAATCTGTTTTAATGCTAAAAGCACAAAGAGCAACAATACTTAATTTGGCCAGGGAAGTTATGTAAACTGATAGATGCCAAGAGGCCACGTACTGTAATCCATACTTACTGGTGGTTATTTCTAGCAAATTATGTTTTGCTCTTTGTCTGGTAGCCAAGGATTTTAATATTAAACTTTACCACTATAATTGGTTTTTTATTTAGACGAGTGGTTCCAAGCAGAGAAAAGTGAGTTTCTTTGTGAGGCATGGAATTCATGAATAAGCATGGTTCCAGGTCTTAGTTGACCTAGGCAGCACCATCTCAGGTGACTTTGAACTGAATATAAAACAAAAGCCTTGAACTACTCTAACTATTCCAGTATGCTTAATTATTTTCCAAGAAAGTTCGTAGTTTCAGTAACATGGTGATGCATTGTAGGTTATTAATATGTAGCAAAGAGAATATGTTAGTGCACTTGTACCTATGCTGGAATTACAGCTAAGTGGATGTAAGAAAATCAGTGTCCCTAACAAAAACAATAAGAATGGAGCAAAAAATACTTTCTGTGTATATAAATATATTTTACCTATGTGTGTATATAAAGGGTAATGATACTAAACAAATGTTTTATTGTAACGCAGTCGTATTGTTCAAATATAGGTCAAATAATCTTCATTAAGTTGTGTGGGATGACCTCTAGTCACTCTTTAAGCGTGTGCATTTCACATAATTAAGAGTTGGCCATTTTTTATTCATTGTGTGTTCTACATTTTTAGAGGATGCTGTAGCAGGATCTGCTCAGGCTGCGGCTTGCAGCCTGGGTATGTAAAACATGTACTTGCATGATCCCTCCCCAGCTGAGGCATTCCGGTGCAGGCAGGGAGGGCTGGAAGCTCTGTTCCAGTTGGGTGCTGCAGACTTGCCATTGAGGTGGTGTTTTGCTGCTTTGTTACTACTTTGGATATAATTACCATGATGTGGTTCTTCATTTGCCCTAGGTCAGCACAGTTGGATCTGCTGCCATCAGGATGAGCACTGCCCATTCCTTTCTTACTGCCAGTGCCTTTCTGGTGGCAGTTGTGTTCATGGGTGAGCTAAGTCTGGCAGGTGATCTGGTAGAAAGCTTATCTTTCATTTTTTGGTTAGGTGAACCTCCATATTTATCAGTTTTCTGTCTTGGCTCATTGCATGATTGCTTGTGTTAGGTGGTAGGAACGTGGCTTGCTGGGGAGGGAAGCTGATGGAACTGCTTGTTTTGGTGGTAACTCACACCCATGTCAGCTTAAAGTGACTGTGGAAACACAACCTTAATTTAGTTAGCTAAATGAAATTAGTTAATTTAGTTAAGTTAAACCCAATTTAAGGTAACTTAACTTAAAAACAAATACCACTTCTGCAAGTTAGTCTAAACTCGGTTCCTAGGGGAGCTCAAGTAAACAAAAGCAAATCCCTATGACGGGTACTGCTATCCGGAGCAGTTAAAGTGGCAGAGGATGTAAACTAGGATGTTGGTTTTGCAACAGCAATTAGCGAGCCAACGAGTTCTGAGCATTCATATGAGGTCAATTTTACTGGTAGGATCATGGGCGCCCCGTCCAACAGTGCACTGTAGAAACATGCAATGTGGAGAAATGCCTAAGTTTTGGAGTGGGAAGACTAGATTCATCAGTCAATCACAAGAATCACCCAGGAATTGCCTGGAGGAAGGGATATAGATGATCCATTTTTAACTACATGAACTAGCAGATTGGTTGTTCTTAAAACACTTAACTAGTAGCAGGTCTTCTGAAATACAGTGCTTTCTGTGGCTGAGTCCAGTTCTTCACTAATTGTTGCAGGCGTGAATGAACAGTTGCATCTGTTGCTCTGGCAGGGGCAGAAGCAGAGGGTGGTGATGGATAGTTACATCACACAGCACATAAACCACCTGTGTCTTGTGATGGCTTTTGAAGCCAGCAAGGTGCCATACTATAGGCCAACTCCAGGATGAAAAATGGCTTTTTTTCTGGAACCAGTACAGTTCACTCTGTGCTTGGGAAAAGAAGAAAACTGGTGGTTAAAGATGTCACTGAAAGTATGTTTCAAAGTGCGGTGATGGATGAACCTTCAGGGAAGGAGGACACTTCCATGAGTGTCTCGGAGCTGTGACGAGCCAGCTTGGGGTTGATTAACTCCTCATGATTGCATGCAGCAGTTAAAGGAAGAGTGATAGCCTTGCATTTTCTGAGACTTGTAGACCTCCACAGGCTGCTGAGACTTTGTGGCCTTCCTGTCTGCACTGAAACAGGAGTTGGAATGCAAGTATTGCTTCCATTACTTCAGTGTCATTAACCTGCAGCCTCTGTGTAAACCCCTTTTCTTTGAAAGTGTGCTATATTGATAACTACAGGTCATGACAAAGAGCATGGTAAGCATTGCTAGCAAAAGAAAAGTATTGCTAGCAGATATGAAAAGCAGGGTATGTGACAAGGGCTACTACTGTTCTCACAGTACCAATGCCTTTTTGTAGAGGAAAATGAGACTGGATTTATTCGGTGTAACTTGTTCCTGGCAGGTACATGTTGGATACCTTTCATCTAGTAATTTTGACTATTTGTCAAAATATTTTTGTAGAGTTGAAGTGCAGGGTGTAATTTTGGGGTTTGTTTTTTTAATGATTACGTTTTTTTCCATTTTCCAGTTTTTCAGCACTTCATTTGTTATTCATGAAGTCTCAGAACGACTGCTAAGATAGCTGGTGTTTTATCAGCAAATAATTTAGTGCTATGTATGAAGTGGGGTGCACTTGACATGTTACCTAGCCAGTGGTTCACAGGGGCAGATGAACCAATATAACAGCCAGAAGGGGAGGTTCCACTTTTCTTCCCTGTTCCACTTCTGGTTGCATATACCCCTGTGTGCCTTCAGCTGGTCCCGATGCTTACTGGATGCCTCTGCAAACTGGTTCAACTTGCTAACAGTGAGCAGCGAAAGGGAGGCACTCCCCTGCTTTCAGCTGAGGTGCACCATAGGGTCCCTTTAGATGCTGGCAGTGCAGTAATGTGCCTTCTCTATTTGAAATGGAGATCTCGCCTTCATATCGCTAATATTCATAATGCATTCCTGAGGATGGTTGGTCTTTTAAGTTGCTTGTTGATGGAATGGTTGGGCTTTTTCTTTTCTTCTTGCTAATCTTAGTGTCTTCTGCTAGTTATATCTCACTTGAGCCTGTCTGATTTTGTTCTGAAAGGTGGTTCAGGAAGGTGCATGGTTCAAGAACTTCCAGTGACTTTTCTTTCCTCATTGTGGAAATGAAGGCAAGTTTACTGGCACGGCTTACAATTTACAGGCAAACAGCATCATGTCTTCTCTGTTATAGGGATCCTGCTGCTCACTGATATTCTGAGTTAGAAGGATTGACTGGAAACATTTTGTTTGCAGGGGATTACTGAATTATGTACTGACAGGTAATAGGTTGACTTTGTTTTGGAGTAAGATCAACATCTGTCTGAGGCTAAACAAGCAGTGCCTTTTCTGGACTTCAGTGGATTTCTGTGCATTCTCATGTCATCTGTGAGAACATGGTTAAACACCTGTTTTTTTGGAGTAGAGAGACCTGCTTTATTGTTAAGAGAACTGGGAATATCTGATCTAGAAAATCTCGGCCGCCTTCCTTGAGCAGAGTTGTTTGAATGTGATTTCACAGTGTACATGAGGAACTGCAGTAGTTTTGTAGGTGCTGGGGATGGTCTTAGGGTGGGGGAAGCTGGCAATTTCCTTTCTGGTGAAAGTAGCAGTTTATGCATAAGAGGTCATCAAATTACAGGTTGTAGTGAAGGGGAGGTGCAATATCGGGCATCATTCTGCAGGAGCAGAAGTATGAGCTGCCATGGTTGGACTTGCCTGGGAGGGCTCTGAAGAGTTTTGAAACTCCAGTGTATAACAGGTGGAGTCAGGCATACTTGGTCCACATTTGAACAGTGGTCAGTGCTGTATGAGAGAAGCTTTTTCCAGTGTTGGAAAGTGGAGTGGAGTTAAGGAGTGTGAGGGTTACAGCTCAGGTGGGACAGTTCACCCCATTTCAGTGTATGGCTGATGTGATGTGCTGTTGGTGCCAACACTCTGTGCTCCCAGGGGGCTGTGCTGGGACCACACAGGAGAGAAGCTGGAGCAAAGCTTGCAGGAGCTGAAGGTGATATGTAGCAGACTGGATTCATCGAGTCCAGCACTGATACTTGGCAGCTGGTTCATTGATACTTGGCTAGTCGCTGGCTGTTCAGCTTTTTGAACAGGATTGTGTGGCAGTCACACCAGGTACTGTAACAATCTTTGTTTTCTCTCAAGTGTGTAGTCCTGCCTGGTGATGTTTTTAATGCAGTTCTATAAACTATGAATTTAAAAAAAAAATCTGGTCAGCTTTATTCTCAGAACTTTTGATTCTTACAGACTGCCACTGGAGAAGCAGGATCCAGTGTTGTAAGCTGTAGTTTTTAAGTCTAATATACAGTTGTTAATTGTTAGAGGGAAAGCTGTGGGTCACGTGCCCAATGACAATGTCTTAAATAAAGTTGCCATGCAACCTGTATTATTGAATTAATATTATTAATAATTCCACTTAATACATAGTTACAGCGCAATATTATTAATTTCTTCTTGAAATAAATTTTTATAGTATGTTTACGGTGTGTGTGTGTTAGGCCAGAGAAGCCTTCTGACCAAGTGTTGTTGTCAGTTAGTACAGTTGAGCACTGTCTCCCCTGGGAGGTAGCAGTTTGCAGCTGAAAATGGTAAGGGACTGCTTATTAGCACTTCTCAGCTGTATCTGACTCAGTTTCCATGCATAGCCAAATAGATTAAATGCTGGTAGTGGTTTAGCTAATTTATTGCATTGGAATACAGAGTGAGTGGTCTTGGGCTAATCTGAGATATGGAAAGAATATGCTACCTATCACCTGTTTGTTGACTGGTTAGACTGTGGAAGTGAAAATACTATAATTTGCTTTAAAGATTTTGTTTGTTTGTTTGTTTTTTAGCATTTTTCTTTTGTTCCTGGTCTTTCCTGGTCTTCTAAGTTTTTGTTTTAAGGTACTCTCAAAGCACACAGGGAAGCTCAGTAGCAGAGGTTTTCTTCAAGTTAGCGGTCAGATATAGCTGTGAGTTAAGAGCATAAAGATAAGATAGTGCTATTTGTCTAGTAAGAATAGAATGTATTTCAACAAGGCTTCACTACTGTTAATCGAGTAACTTGTTGATTGAATTATTTGGAGTGTTGTAGTTAGTGTTTCACTTCTTCAAGGTTTTATTAGGTACAATTACCATTTCAGGTTAAGAATCTTGCTGTTGTATGCAATTTGCTCGTACTTGTAGTAAAATTTAGTTTCTGCTATGTTACCTGATTGATAACTTCTTTCTGCTTTTAGTAGGACCAGAAACTTTGTCTAATTATGGAAAATGAATAGCACAATCTGTAGTAAGTACGTGAGCTTTGCTGTGAAGTTGGGAACTTCCTGTTTGGAGAGTATGGAGGAATACTCAGGTTCTACATATAGAGTTGAGTTGGTTTTGGAGAAAAAGTAACAATTCCCACAGGACTGGTGTAGCATTTTTACAGTTTGTCACACAGTTATATAAAGAAAAAGAAAGAAGGAAAAAGTCTAGTCTATTAAGTATTTTAAGACTCTAAGTTTGTTGAGCTATTTAGAAATGGGCAAATGAAATTCTTGTGAAACATCAGTGTTAAGTGCTTTTTCTCCCAAGTCTGGGGTTTGATTGAAAATTATTTTAATTGTTAAGAATCTTACCATGATATTCTGGAGGAGATGTATTTTAACAGCATTAAGAAGCATTTTCGCTCTTGTTTTGCAAAGGTATATTAAAGTTTTTGTGCCTCTGTGGTAATTTTTAAACTAAAGCTTTTTTCCTGTCACCCTTTCAAGTCACTTAAAATAAAACGAAACTGCTTCGATTCCGCTCATATTGGAAGTCAGAGGCAAGCAACTTCTAACTACTGTCTTGCAGCTATTATATAGGGAAACTTTTTAGTATAATGAAAGTGTTACAGCAGAGATGTGCTAATCTGAAATTTTATAGATTGTTTTTGATATCTGATTCAGATGCATGCTTCTATATTTCCATAGCATGTTATTTACCAAGCATTTCAATTTTTTTCTGTTGTGCGTGTGTATGTGTTTGTTTCAGCCTTTAATCTGGACAACGAACAGCCAGATTATGATATGGACTCCGAGGATGAAACCTTACTGAACAGACTAAATCGGAAGATGGAAATCAAGCCGTTGCAGTTTGAAATAATGGTTGACAGACTTGAAAAAGCCAGTTCTAGTCAGGTATTGTACTGTGTTAAGAAATCACTGAGGCTTTTTGATTTCTGAATTTTCTGGTGGGGTGGTTCTGGGTGGCTTTTGTTTTATTTCCTACTAGCAGGGTAAGTGTGTTTGTGTGAGTCTGCAGTCATACAGAAATCGCATTGCTGTCTCTTATTGTCAGTATTGGTAACTTAGAAAAAAAAGGTGGGGAGGGAGCTTTTGGGGGCTGGTTGTGGGGAGCTGTTTTTAAATTTTAATTCCTGACCACAATGTGATAGAGAAGACAGCTTACAACATCTTGTTTTACCTGTGTTGGTGTGGAAGAAGCTTGTGGTGATGGGTAGGTGTATAAGTTTGGCTATAAACATACATGAGAATCCAGATTCTTTGTTTCACTTGGTACTAGTGGACATTGACTTCAGTTGATGTTTGAAGGTTAGAAACTTAGAAGCATAGACAGTGAAGCAAAGCATTTGTTAATATTGGGCTCTTGTAGTAGAAACTGCACAGATGCAAGAAAGTAAGTTATACTCCAGTTCAGACTTAGAGGCTGGTTTCTTTGCTTTAGAAGCAAGCATGTGCTGTGAATTACTTGGTTATTTTATCAGAAGGGTACCAGTATCTTAATAGTTTAATGGAACTTAAAGGAACTTAATAGCTCCTGAGGCCTTCCAGGAGGCCAGTGTCTGGACAAGGGTCTTAAAGCCAAAAACATTACTTGAAAATTACATCTGAAGGGTCAGTTTCTGAAAGGCAAGTCTGAAATAGGTGGGGTTATTTCTCAGTGAGATGGATGTTTTTCAGGAGTGAAAAATCCATTGCAGGATCTGTAGCTCTGCCTCGGTTACTTAACCTGGTTTAGTTCAATGCTACCTGTTAAGAGGCCAAAATGTTGTATTCGCTACATCTTAGAGCAACTTTAACAAGGATTAGGTAAAGATCTCTTACTATGCTAAGAAGGTGGGATGTGAAGTAAAAAATGGCAGAGTACATTGGATGATGCTTGTTGAACATGTGATACTTGGATCTCTCAGAGCTTTGATGTAGATAGATACCCCTTTTTTGGCTTTCAGTTAAAACAGTTCTGGTTATCACTTTTCAAGATTAATTTGCATCCTTCTTGTGCTGGTTTCATCTTTCATTGCTTGAGTAATGAAGTTAAATTCAAGAACTGAAAGATGTTTTCCTAAAATAAAATAAGAATATGGATTTTTCTCTGTGGGCATCCGCCCCTTTCTCTTTCCCTTAAAAGTAAATAACACTGAAGCATTACAGAGGTGAAGAGTATTTTGAACCAGAAAGTGCTTATTTAAGGAAATCCATGACAGAAAAGATCTTATGTGTACATGAAGCATTGTAATTGATTCTTATAACATAGGCTCCCCCTTGAAGGTAAGGTATGTAAGGAGAAATCCCCCTTTGTGGATGAAATTTCTATGGGACTTCCTGCATAGGATTTTCTGCCTAACTTCAGGGATTGTGTTGTGTGTGTTCATGCTTCTTGTCCTGCTTTTGGGCTACAGAAAATTTTCAGCTGATGTTGAATAGCTCTGTCCTGAGCTCTGTGTTAGGAATGGTAAGATAAAAACAAATCTTGCAGGTTATTGGAGCCTGGGAAGGAAAGAAGTTTGGCTGCCTGGCAGATTCCTTCCCCACATGGGATTATAATGCTCTTGAATCTCGCTTGGGACTACTACACAATTCACTGAAGAGTTTATATGACTTACCTCTGAAATGTAAAAGGATGCTGGTGGGAATGCCTTCCTCGCCAAGGAGAGGGTTCCAGACATTCCTCTTGGGCATTTCGATAACCTGATTTAAGCAAGGAATACAGGGACTCTACATCCATGTTGCTGGTGGTACTTGCAAAAACAAGCAAGCAGGGTCAAAATTTAACTTTTTCAGCAGTACACTAAAGGCAGAGTCGATTTTAATTTTTTTTTATTTATTTTTTTTTTTAAGAAATATGTTAATGGAAAAAAGGGAACAAAAGACAAGACTGAAATTATTTTAAAGCAATATTCACAGTGATGGAATGATGTTTAAGTTGTGTATTAGCTACACACGCAATCATATCAACTTTTACATATAGATAGGGTATGCTGGTGAGTATGTGTGTTTGATTAACCAGGCTAATGTGCGTTCTACGTAGAAAAGAGGCAAAATTATTGTTTTAATGCTGCATGAGGTCATAAGCACAGAGGGATTAGTGACTTTTTTTTTCTTTCTTTCTTTTAAAAACAGTTCAATGTTTTTCTAATTCTACTGTAGATTGCAAGGGTTTTATTCTATTCTGGCTGGAATTAGCACTTTTATACTAGCAGTGGTTACACTTAGGATATCCTTATTTTTCTGAAATATATTGTTTCTTTTTCTGCGTATCCTAACATAGGGACAAGATTTAACATAGATTGACATGTTGCAAAATGGCAAATATAAGTTGTTCAGTGGGTATTTTTCAAATTATGGGGAAGATGAAGTGCTGTCCAACTTCTGTTTTAAGTAATACTAGAGATACTATTATCTTTTTATTTAATGAAGGGGTTTAAGATGATATGAGCATGTTAAACTAATGTACTGGTTAGTCAGTGATGGGCTTTGCATTGATTTAGAGTCTGATTTCCATATGAAAAGCTGAACATAAAAAGGAAAAAAAAAAGGTTATGATTTAATTACCTGTGTTTAACTACCTCCTACTGAAATAACTTACCTAAGAAGTGATTGTCTTTGTGTCTCTGGGCTGTAATAAACAGGGATGGTCATTATCCTTTTCTATCACAAACATTTTGGGGGAAAAATGAAGAAACTAGTTTATTTCAGAATATATCTGCCTAAAGTAAAATATCTTCTAGGGTAATCAACATTAAACTGCAAAGAATCATACATTAATAATGGCTAACGAATGAGAAACTTCTTTTTTTTTTAGAAAAAAAGTTGTCAAATTAAAGTGATTCCCAAATAATGAACTGCAGATTGTAGTAAGTTATTTATATCCTGTGCTTGTAATTGTTTCAAACAGTGTTTTCAGATTTCATGAAAAATTGGTGAAGTTCTAGACTATTGTATGAAAGTTTGAGATGATGATGATGATGGTTCAGAAAAGTTGAGAACTATATATTTAACTTAGGAAGACCAACTGGTGGCTTAAGTACTTCAATTTAGATCAATATTTTTTCCTCTCTTTACTCTCCTGTGCTAGAAAAGAATCAGGTTTATGTGTACAAGAGATGTGAATGTGCAGTGACTTTCTCCCTGCACCACCACCCCACCCCCATCTCAACTGCACCTTTTGAATTTTCTCTTTTAGCTTGTAACACTTCAGGAAGCTAAATTGCTGCTAAATGAGGATGACTACCTTATTAAGGCTGTATATGACTACTGGGTAAGAAAGCGTAAGAATTGCAGAGGGCCATCTCTCATCCCCCAAATCAAACAAGAAAAGAGGGATGGCTCCACCAACAACGACCCTTACGTTGCCTTCCGGAGGAGAACTGAGAAGATGCAGACAAGAAAGGTAACTTGTCAAACTTCACTGTTTTAAATTTGTCATTTTAAATCCTGCAGTGATAGGAGTCGCTTAGATTCCTATCCAGTGTCTTGCAGTATCTGTCCTACAGTATCCACAGTTAGTAATCTGATTGTCTCTATTAATAGTTGCAATATTGGATGACCCAGCTAAATTTCAAACCTGCTGAATGATGTAGTCAATGTGTAATCCATTGGTTCTCTATAGACAATTTACAGTCTGTCCATTTTCTAGGTAGCTGAAGCTCAAAGGGTGATTTATAGGTATTGGCACATAAACAAGCAGCAGCGGGACTTGCTGTGTTACAAACTTCCCTTTCTGTGAGAGGGGGAAACAATCTTCCATTTGCCATGGAGTAAATGGTTCAGTTTTTGTATTTGTAGCATGAATTGATTTGAACTAGGAAATCTGTAATTACTCAGCATTTTGCATCAGCTTTGTACACATGTGTACACAACCTCATTGTGTGCAGAATCAAGGTGGGAAAAGTGTTTTAGGAACCAAGTCTTGAATTCCTTGTTCTGACAAATTTCCACTGGGTTGATACGGAATCTGAGCAAACAAAGCATGGGGGGAAATGGCAGAAAAGTTTTTCAGCTTACAAGTTGGGTTTTGTTTGCTCTTTTGTGGCTTTGTTTACCAATTAGGTAGGTTATGCTTTAGGAAAGCTGCTTCTAAGTGTACTCATATGATTCTCACTTGCAGCAGCATTATGTAACTTTTTTTGCTATCTGTGCCTCACAGGTTTTGCTTTTGACTTAAAATTTGTTCAATCTTTCAATAGAATCGAAAGAATGATGAAGCGTCTTATGAGAAGATGTTGAAATTAAGAAGAGAGTTTAGCAGAGCCATAACAATTTTGGAGATGATTAAGAGAAGAGAGAAAACAAAGCGCGAGCTATTGCATTTAACATTAGAAGTTGTTGAGAAAAGGTAAAATTGCAAATTATATCTGTAAGAAGTAATTTATAACACCAAGGTTTTAATTTTCATCAAATAGGTTTGAAAACATCTCCCGTAATTTATTTCTGTGTGGATGCTAGTCTTCTGCACACATGCATGGCTGAAGACTTACATAGCACCATAAACTTCAGAAGCTAAAATAGAAGGGTTTTATGCAGGCTGTTTGCCTGTTTTGTGTCTTTTAAACGTTTCCCAGTGGAAATGCAGTATTATATTTTTAACTGTGTTTTTTGAGGTACCATTTGGGTGATTATGGAGGTGAAATCCTCAATGAAGTGAAGCTTAATAGACCTGAAAAAGAGATGAGCACAACTCCATCCACTCTTCATAATGGAAATCATCACAAAGTTCAAGAATGTAAAGTTAAGGTAAGCTTTCTTCTGCTGCAAGTCTCTTGTTACCAGTTTCATCATTCTTTTGGAGATGCCCAGAAGATGTTTGCATTGGAAAACTGAGTAGGAGGCTGCCATACTTGAAGGTAGGAGACAAGGAGACTGCTATGCTTGCTTACAGTTGAATGTTTGTTGTCTTTCCAACCTAAGTTTTAAGATGATTGGCTGGCATTGCTGTTTCTTTCTGTAAATAACAGCACAGTAGTAATCTTCGTTTTCCTTCTTAGTTCTGTCTCTTTTGTTGTAAGGTGATGTAAGCATGAACATGTTAAGTGAACATCAGGACCACCATGAGATTGCAAAGTATAGTAAATTATTTTTCCTTCTCCCTTTAAAGGGAGATGAGAGCTTTGAATTTTTCTGATAGGGTTGTCCATGAGTACTGACTGGCCCTCAGTGCAAAGATAGTCCTGAAAATACGGGATTTTACTGAATTACAGCTAGAATGCCAAAGGATTCTAGAAACTACCCTGAACTGTTCAAGTAATTTTTGATTAGTAGCATTTCCAGGCACAAGAATGCAACTGTTATATCTTGTTGACAGCTGAAAAAAGTTGCAAGCAACTAATGTTTTAAAAAACACTTGCTGGAATTTGTAGTAGTTTGTTATTACTGAAGGCTGTATACTTCTCAGTGATACTGAGTAGGCATTTTTGTATCTGCCATTTCTTGGCCCTCAGTATTAGGTAAGTAGCAAACATAGGAAGGTGGAGGAAAGAGTGGCTAAATTTGGGAACCCTTAGTTTCTGCAAAGGGATGGAAGGCTGCTCTCAGAGCATGAGTGCAAAAGGATGCAAGACTTAAGTTGGTGTGTGACACACACTAGTTACTTTGTCTTTCTAAGACTAGCAAAGTTGTGGAATGCTGTACTTAATGCTACTTTGACAAAGTCTTCCTTTACTTTTTTTTTGATCTGTACAGAAACCCAGTGGATCTAGTTTTATTTTTATAACTGACCTGATTAGTAACATCTGGAGAAGTAGTAGTATAAGAATAATCCATAGCTAGAAATGTTAAACTTGAATGGTTTTCTTTTTTCTTGTCTCATGAAGAAATGTATTCCACTCAAAAAAACCCCACCAAAAAAACCCCCAAAAACCACAACCAAAAAAAAAACCCAAAACAAACCCAACATCAAAGGGAACTCTGTATCTTCTGTCACTGTTCAGATCCAGTACTGAATAGGATCATAATGTTTTGTATATTCATTATGATCTTCCTACAAGGACGGTCTACATCTGTGCGGAAGAGAATTGAAATACTTTTTTCCAGAGGTTTCTAGTTAGTCATGGTTAACTGTATTTGTTGGTTCTGGTGATGTGTGGTTCCAGTAGAATTAAATGAAAGATAGTAGTACAGTCATAAGCAGTTTATGCTACAACCAGCAGTACTGACAAATATATCCATCTTGGGTTAATGGTTTTGAAAGGACTACTTAGGAGTAAGGTTGGTTGGGTTTTTTTTGTGTTTTTTTTTTTTTTTCTCCCCAGTTAATATGGGCATTAATTGCAAAATTAACTGCTTCCAATCTTAGCGTAATTGTATTATTACAAATGGTTGTTCTACTTGTCTTGTTTCTACTTCTTCATACTGTGTTTCCTTTAATTGTTCCTTAAGCCATAAGTATCTTGGGCTTTTTAGGAGCTGTCTTTCCTTTAAAACATAAATCCTAGATGGTCGTGTTTTAGAATAAACAAACCAAAACACAAGTTTCTACTGCAAGCCATTTTAATGTCATCATTATAGTGAAGCTCACTGAACTGAGTACAGTATGGAAAAAGGATAAGACCTGATGTTCCCCTGTTAATGTAACAGGAAAAAAAATGCACCTGCCTTTGAATTAAGATGTGTTTTGAGAAATAACCTGAAATACTAGTTGTTACAAAATGCTTAGATGTAGGGCTGGGGAGTGGAAGGCCTTTTGGAATTTGTATTTAGCACCCGCGACATCTACTGGTCATGGGATTGATGTAACACAGACCCTTTGCCTTCGCTTTTCCGCAGCAATCTCCTTATTATGCCTTGTGTTTCTCATCTCCGGTTGTGAAGCTGAGCTCCGTTACTGGAGTTAGTTTCAGTTTGGGGGTAGAATTTAAACGCTTTTTCAAAACTGCACTGATTTTTACTTGTAATTGAGAATTTTGCAAGTGAAGTAATCTTCCTTTTAATTTAAAAGCTTTGAAGTTTAATAGCACTTGTGGTCAAGTGAACAGTTTAAGATTGGTGGAGTTGCTTACTACAGAGGGTTTATGTTAGCAAAATCTTAAATAGCAAAACGGAATAACATTACATCTTTTCAAAAATACAAACTGAGCAACATGAAACAAGTTAGATCATTTGTTTTGAACATATCTGAGCAGTTCAGAAAGTTGAAAATGCTTGCAGGAGAAAACTGAGATTTTGGAAAATAATTGGAATGGGATTTCCAATTATGATACACTGAGTGTACTGCAAAGCAAAGAACCTTTTTGGTAGTCATGTGGCTTGAAAGCTTTCAGTTTGTGAATAAATACCCATAAAGACGATCAGAGGTAAAGTTCTGGGTTTTTTAATGTTTTGAATAAATTTTGCATTATGTGTCTGAAACAGTCTGCAGATGCTGTGTGTTGAGAGGCTTTGGAAGATAAGCAGTTATACCTTTAAGGCATGAGAAGAGGAAAGGTTAATTTTTTTTTTTTTTTAATTTTTTGGTTTTCTCCCTAACAGCATCCTCATCATTCATCTCTAAAGGAGGAGGTGTCAGATGTTGTACGTCAAAAGAAGAAGTATCTAAAGAAACCTAAAATAGAGTGTGTAGTAACTCCTCAACAGCCCTCTGCTGAGCCCTTGCCTGTTATCAACAAGAGTGATATTAAACAGTATGACTTCCACAGTTCAGATGAAGACGAGTTCCCACAGGTAACACTCTGTTACAAAATCTCAGTGTACAGAAGGCAGAAAATTCAGTTGCCTGTAATTTGGCCAGTCTAGCTTGAGATGGAGAATAACTCTGTTGGACAGCGGATATATAAAAGATAATTGCATAAACTATGAGTTTGTTTTCTTCTTCTAAGCTATGCTTCAGAGAAGCTTGCATGTAATATATAAAAGTGGCAGTGCATATTATATAAACTTGTATAATAAATTAAAAAAATTATATAAACGTGGCAGTTGGAAGAATGACTTTGCTTTCTGGTCTAGGTACCCTCACCAGTATCAGAAGCAGAAGAAGAAAATGATCCTGATGGACCTTGTGCTTTCAGGAGAAGAGCAGGATGCCAGTATTACGCTGTAAGACTATCTGCTGTTGGATTTAGTGTGGTGTTTTTTGTGATGTTGTTGTGTTCTGGGGTTTTTTTTTGTTTGTTTGTTTGTTTTTAAATTGAGATTGGCATAGTGCTAATGTAATAGTTCTTCTGTTCCCACTTTCACCACCAAAGCTTTAATGATTTGTTGAATCCAAATACAATGATTTTCAGTCTTCACAAGAATTGTTCTCATTGTACTGTTCTTCTGTGATTACCTGAAGGTAATATAATGTGTTGCCTTCAGACTAATTTAGCCACTGCTAAGAAGGGAGAGATGTGGTTTTTTGTCCCCCCTCAGTTTTCTTAGCACATCTTTCTTCCCAGCTTGTAGAGCTTGTTAGAGTTAGATACTGGTTGTCCCAGTTCTTAGACCTGCTGAGACATCCTACTGGGGCATGGAGTAGAGTTTGCTGTTGAAGCAGAGGGGTTTAATCTATTGAGGAGTGTTTTCATATAGTTAAGTCAAAATTTTCTTTTTAAATCAGCACAAACTGTAGATATACTGAGAAACATTAGGTTGCAATTGCAAGAATGTGCAGAGGACAGAGACTAATTATAGATGTCCTGTCATCATCTCAGAACCACTGACAGTGAAATTTTTTTACCAAGCACGTGCTTATAGATGGGGAGCTTTAGGCTGCAGAGGACCGAGAAAGGCAACACAACACTATAATGGGTCTGCATTTTTTTTGCTTGCTTCCTACGGGAAGAATGAAGTTACGTGGCAAAATAATTGTGTAGCTTTTAAAGCCACTTACAGAGAAGTCATTTAGTCACTAGGTAGGCTGTTTCAGAAGCCCAAATATCCTCCAGAATACTCAAATTGTAGCATGGGCATTTCCCACAAGTTGTACTGAAAGTTCTTTGCGCAGGTCAGATGTGGGCTGGTGCCTGCTCCTGTGTCTGCTTTGCAGTGTCCTGCTATGTTGTAGTCACTTCCAGAATACCACAGACAGCTTGATCTTTCTAAGAATATGTAGTTATTTTTAACTACTCTTCTTTTAGAGATTTATTAGTGGGTTAGGATAATACTTCTCTGTGTGCCATCTGTTTTTTGTGTGGCCTCTTAACTTACTTGTTCTTCCAGTTTGGGTGACTTCTTTTTTTTCACCTGTTGATTGGGAATCTAGTCACCTTTTCTGCTTTGCTCCAGAGTTAGCTGAAGCTTCTCTGTTCCTTGGATTTTATCCTATTTTTTTTTTCCTTAGCCTGTGATTTAACTCCTTTGCAAAAAGAAGTTGAGACAACTGAAAACTTGTATTTTCATTCTTTTCTGTTACTTTTCTATTTCTGTTTAGAAGCAGGTTAGTTAACAACCTCAATGTTAGCCTTCTAGTTTTGGGTTTGTTTTTGTTTGTTTGTTTGTTTTTTTTAACTACTGAAGCCATTTGAGTTTTGATTAACTCTTAACAAATTGATTGAATCTACAGCACTACTGTTGCTGTAGATTTAACCTGGTGACAAAAATTGATTATTTTAATGAATATTTATTAACCTGTCATATAAGACATAGCAGACAGCACACAGCATTTCTGCTTGTAAAGATTGTGCAGTTTTGAGTTCATAATAGTAACGAAGGTACTCATGGAGTAATAAAAATGCCCTAAGGTAAGCTGATACAGAAAATACACTGTCAAGATCCAGTAATGGAATGCTGTGTATTGGAACAAAGGCCGTTCAGATCAGTGCCTGTTACCTGTGGCAGTATGTTTCATGAGTAAAATTAAACTTCAAATTTAGGAACCCCTTTTGAAATTACCTACACGCTTAGGTTACAAGCTTTCTGAGTTGGGAATTGTCACTTTGTACAGCTGGTGATTCAGCAGGATCCTTGATAGATGAACAGGCCTTCTTGGTATTTCCTTTGTCACAATAAGTACTAAAAGTGTTCTTCTGTAGCATGATACTTAGCACTGGAGTTCTGCCTATAGTTTTGAGGTATTTGTATGAATTATTTTTCATAAACACATTTTTAAAGACAAAAACTTTTATGCTACTGACCCTTACTAGTGGGATTAGGCAAAATCGGGGTGAGGATAGGTCCTCAGCTGATGACAAAACATAGCCAAGGTGAAGCTTTGGCTGCAGGAAGTCCTCCAGCTTCTAAGAGCCTGAAGCTCAGAGGCTGTAACAAGAAAAGAATTGCTCACTGTGTTTTGTATATTGTGATGAATCGCCAAAAGAGCCATTATCAGACAGGAGGTACTGGGCCAGATGGACTGGTGTCTGATTAGGACAGTTTTATGTGCTTCTTGGTGGAATGAATTACTTCCAGCTTGTTCTGTATTTTGGTTGTTGCATCTAAGATTATGACTAATCAAGGAAAGAGGATTTTCCGCTTCATGAATTCATCTTTAAAAAAAAAAAAGTCTTCCAAGTTCTTTTATGATCTGAGCATATTAATCAAGTGATAGTTCTGTGGGCATTTTCAGCATTTTCTATACTGTAGCCTGTGCATGATAATCACTTAGTAGTAACCTAATCAAAGTATATACTCTAAGTGCAAAATTGCCTTTTCTTTTTTCTTTACAGCCTCGTTTGGACCAAACTAATTCTTCATATGAAAACTCAGAATTGGCAGAATTGGACAAACTGAGGTTCAGGCATTGCCTTACAACCCTTACAATTCCAAGGAGATGTATAGGATTTGCAAGAAGACGAATTGGCAGGGGTGGAAGGTACAGTTGCATCATTTTAACTCTTCATTCCCTTTCAAAGGATAAAAGTATTAGAAAGATAATTAAACTAATGTCTTTTTTTCCATCCTCTTTAATCAGGGTTATAATGGACCGAATATCCACAGAACATGATCCTGTCTTGAGACAGATTGACCCAGAAATGCTGAACAGTTTTTCAAGCTCTTCCCAGACTTTAGACTTTTCTTCTAATTTTTCACGGACCAATGCTTCCAATAAACGTTGTGAAAACAGACTGTCCCTTTCTGAAATACTAAGCAATATCAGATCATGTCGACTGCAGTGTTTTCAGCCAAGGCTACTAAATCTACAGGACAGTGATAGCGAAGAATGTACCTCAAGGAAACCAGGGCAGACTGTGAATAATAAAAGAGTTTCTGCAGCATCTGTAGCTTTATTGAACACCAGCAAGAATGGCATATCAGGTAGGCAAGGATTTGAATTCTTCTGGAAGTATTGAATTCTAGTGTTTTTACTTGTGAGTGGACTGATAAGCTCTTCAGCAGTGACATGTACCTCAACCAAAGATACAAGCTAATTATTTTGTATTTCTTAGAATACAGAAACGTTCCACAAAGAGTCCTCTTCCTCCTGCTTTTATTACAGTTTCAACAGAATCTTGATTAAGTGCTGGACTTAAATGTGCATTATTCAAAGGAGGGATTCTGCTTGTATTTAAGAATTGCTTAGGTATGATTGAGTCTCAAAGACTTTAATTGGTCTACCTTTGTTTAAGGAGAGAAGGATGCTCTTTATAAATGCAAAAGAAAAGCAGCTGGTTTCTTAAGGCGGGAGGTGTGGGTGTGTCATTTTTGTTGTCGGAGTTTTTCTTTTTGAATCTTGCCAAAATATCTCAGAAAACCAGTAGTAAGTTAGTAAGTATACTGAGCAGGCATGAAGAAGTCTGAAAACAGCGCTTTCTGTTGATATCTGTCATAGTAAAAATTTTGACACTGGAAGCATCCAAGAAGACTGAGCATTATCTTACTAAGTAACATCAGTGTAGTACTGACATAAACACAGAATATTTATTCCAGCCTAGTACTTTTATAACTTTTCAGTATAGTCTTTGCAACCTTTATATTGTTCTCTCTCTCATGCAAAGATTTGCACAAGAATATATTTCTGCTTTATGAAGAGAACAGACATGTGCTATGGTTATATTTTGTATAATTTTTTTTTGTAAGGAACTTGAAGGTCTGGAGAGTTGCACCTGTAGCAGAAAGGGGCAGTTTTGTGTGATGGGATTATTGATAAGCATCAAGAGAAGTCTTGTTAAAGCAAATGCAGAAAATAGAAAGGAATACTATTTGTCAGAGTTAAGGATGTGAAACATGGACTATAAGCTTTAAGGAGCAACGGAGAATTTGCTGGTAGCTCTTTATATAACAAGAGCAAGTAATACTGCAAGATTTCTATTTGCATGAATAAAGTATGATGACACCAAGGTAAGGAAAGTTGCTTAAAAAGATATAGGTTAAGTTGATTATTTTTTCTGTAGAATTTTTCATGATAATGTAATAATATCAATTGATTGTCTAGGGGTTAGCTAGATGTAAAGCTTTGAGGCTTTGAATTCTGCTCTGGGGAGGCTTTCCCTCCCTGCCCCCAAGGGAAAGTCTACCTGAAAAACTAGGAGAATATTTTGGGATGGAAGCTAACATATCTGATTTTAATAGTATATGAAGAAATGAGTGAAGGAAAAAGGTTGAAGAGATTTGTGAAATCTCCATGCCTGGCTTTTTAGTATAAATGAAGATTGCAGCAGTGGAAGAGAACTCCAGTAGCTATAGGAAAGATGGCACATAATAAGAAAAGAAAAATGAGAACAGTATTTAAGCAGTATATTCAGGGAAAGAGGGGCTGGTGTTATGGTAGGGAACTGTGTACACATGAGAAAAAAAAAATGTCAGCCCTTCCTGATTTGGGTATTACCATCAACAAGAGTAAAAAAACCGAAACTGTTGGTGCTATCTGGCAAATTAATGACAGACCTGATATTGTGTATGTGGACTAGCACTCATGTACTTCAGGATTTGCACTGTTAGGGGAAGAGGAGTAAAAGAAAGAATAGAGAAGTATGTATTTTAATGATGGGAGAGACTGTTACCTAAAAAAATGCATAAAACCAAATCTGATGGATCTAAGCCACTTTGTAGAGGAACAGTAATTAACTTCTGTTACATAATTTTAGAAATATTCTGAAGAATACATTTAGATTAGAATAGAGATCACTCAGTAGTTGAAGTACATTATGCAGGGAAATTTATGGTTTTGGAAGAACTTTTTCTTTCCAGATTTAAATTACAAAACAGATCCTGTAATTCTGGTAAAGGATCAGATGCAATAGACAGCAGAATTCTTCACCAAATAACTGAGCCAGCAAGAGGCACTGCTGTTAGATTTTTCTCATTAGTAAATAGGGAGTAAATTTTAAAAGGGCTGGTCAAAGTCTGGTTGTGCATTAAATGAGCACAGGTACTATCACTGCATTTATCAAAGTAATTCTGTTTGGGAGATGGTAGTTGAAATCAGTTGATTTTATAGCACACTTACCTGTAAGCATAAAGCTGCCTGTAGAGGAAACAATGACAGGATTTAAACTGATTGTTTTTTTTTTCTTTTAGTTTAGAGAAGACTTGGAGTTGCTTGCTTTGGTTTTCGGTGCACAAGAATATTCAAAGTTACCTCTACATTGTATTTTTCACTTGTATTAATAAAGCAACTCTTACTCTGGTATTTCCTCAAATGCTAGGCATTGTACAAACAGAAAAAAAGACTTACTTTAAAAATGTGTGACTGGTCTTTTTTTGAAAGTGCCTAATCAGTGCATGAATAAAGAACCACTGTTTCAAGCAAAATTACTCTCTTGCTCATGTTATAAGAACTGCAAGTGGGAAAACTGAATTTGAGGAACTTCATGAGACAAGGTCACTGAAACAATCTGATCCCTTTTATCAGTTGTGTAAACTTTTTGTAGTCTTACACACTCTCTCTGGCAAAGTTAGTTGGTCTTTTTTTCCAGAGACACCTCCAGAAGAATTCTCCGTTTAATCTAAAATGAGATAAACTGATGAGCTAGGGATACAACTGATCATCAGGATTGATGATGGAGGAAGGAAGTTACCAGGAATTTGTAGAAGGTACTACTTGCGACAGCTAAGTAATACTTAAGTTGCTTGCTGGATTCCTAGAGTGCAATTCAGCTGATTTTGGGGACTGAAGTAAGAAGTAGGCTTTAGGCAAAATCTTCAGCAACTTGCAGTACAGTCAGAATGTTGCATTTGGCTTCCAGTCTGCGTCAGCTGCCAGTTCCAATGACCTGCTCAAATAGTTATCTGTTTAGCTACCATGACCCTAGATACAAAAGACAACTGTGTATGATGGCATTCTCAGTTGAAAAATTTTGCTTATAGAACAGTCTTTTACCTTTTAGAGGTATTTTTTTTCCAGAATTAAATACCATGTAGAAGTAATTAATAGTACTTTGGGTGCAGCCTGAAAGATGATCTTTGATTAAAGCCTTCAAATCCTAAGAGAAGTGACATAATAATCCAAACCAAAGCCGTCAAGGAGGAGAGGAGTCTGGAAGAATTAATTTCACATTGACTTTTTTACCCTGTTCCATTGTAGTATTGCAATACAGTCAGGCTATGGTAAAATAGAGAATCCTGATATTCAGCAGTGGAAGCTAAAATTCTGGTAAATAGAACCTTTTATAAGAAGTGTAGAACACTTGCACTTAACTATGACCTTAAAGGCTACCTTGGGACATCCTGGAGGTTTGCGATCTTTTTTTCTCTAGGACCCTTTGGTTGTTTGATTTGGCAGAAGCAAATGATATTAAATGTGCTAATGAACATCTGCTGTTTTATAACAAGGCTAACAGCTGAGTTCAGTCAATAGGTAGTGAACTGACTGGCATTTAAGCATGTAAAGGCAGAGTAAGTGATTTTTACATTACTACAGTATCTTCCCTGTACCTTGTAATAGAGTGTTTCATGACTTTGTGGTCTGTGTCAAGCTAAGAAGGAAGGGAGACTGAAAGCAGAATTGATATGTTGGCTAAATTAGATGATCCTTTGATCAGAGAGACTGCTTTCTACATTATGTCTTTACAGTCCATAGAAGAATGCAACTTTGAGTCTAGATGAATAACCCTGTACTGCAGACAAATAATAGTTAATTACATCTAAATGCAAATTAGGTATTTCTTTGTGCCATGTAAGCTTGTTCCAAAACATTTTTTTTATAAAATAAAAGACATGTTCTGGAATTTGCTACCTCAGAACTTAAAAATAGAAATACATATATATGTAATGTTCCATAATGCTATTCTTGGCTCTGTTGCCTTTAGTAATGCAACACGTTTGGGGAGACTGTTGTGAGGGAACTTAGGAAGTTTAGCTGACTGAACTTCAAGTACTTGTAGTAATAGGTAAGAATCTTCAAGAGGAACAAAGTAAAGCTAAATATGAAATAAATTTTATTTTAGAATACATTGGAAATTATAATAAAACCCCTAGAATCTCAGAGGAGTAACTGTATAAGTCATTGGATTTTTAAGTGCCCTCTTACTGTGGTTGAAGCCTGTTTTAATAATGTAGCAATAGGGAAGTTTCGCTACTAACTTCTAAACAGTCACAGTCTTAATTTTGGTGTTTATTCGGAATGGAATTTCAGGACAACTGTGAGTATTACAACTAGTAAATGAAAGAGCCAGACCCTGAAAGATGGATCACTTCATATTCTAATGTTAGCTCAGTGTCTTTTGATAAGATTATATTCCTGCAGAATCTAGGTGTTTGAGATGAGTGACAGCTTCAGTCTTTGAAAAATCTAGTTCAGAATAAACTGCTGAAAGGTACTTAATGGGAATCTTTGAAAAGTGAATGTTCTTTTTACTTACTCCTAGGAGAACTTAGTTCTCAGGTTAGCATCAACTGCACAAAACTCAGGTTTTAACATGGAACATTTGACAGTATTTTCAGTTTATCAATGTGCAGTTCTTTGGGGGGAGAATATTGAGAACAGCTTTTCTGACTTCACCATTCCCTTCACTTGTTGAGACTATGATACTACTGGGGTTGCATTAACATGGTTCTCATAAACAAATATATTATGTCACTCTTAAACTCTTATTCCATTTAAAAA
The DNA here is from genome assembly GCF_964188355.1 of Buteo buteo. Classification (NCBI taxonomy): domain Eukaryota; kingdom Metazoa; phylum Chordata; class Aves; order Accipitriformes; family Accipitridae; genus Buteo; species Buteo buteo. The sequence continues at coordinate 51,670,694 of NC_134175.1, forward strand.
AATTAATTGGAGGAGAAAATCCTGTTCAGGTGAAACTTAAGCACTTCCTTCAGGAAAAAAAAGTGTGAAATAGAAGGGTCAAACTGGATTTGCTAAATAAACAGCGGCTTGTGATATTTGCAAACACTAAGTTTTAGACCTGGAGATCAGCTGTGTCATATATTAGTTTACAGTCCTTTCAGGTGAGGGTTGGTAACGAACTATTTAAATATATGAATTCTGGTTGTGCTGTTGAAGTAGGTGTTCTCGAATACCAGGCATATGCTTCCTTTACATTCTGGTGTCAGAGAAAAGGGCAATAACAAGGGACTGTAGGAAGGAAAGTTGTACAGGAATAAACTCCAAGTGCTCACTGGAAGAGAAGACACCCAGCTCAGTTCAGTGTACTACTTCTTCAGCTAAGATTTTTAGGATGTGCTTGTTTTCTGAAAGCTAGGAAAATAATTTCTTCAAGCTTTTGCATAAAGCTACTGGAGAGAAAACCACCAAAGTTAGAAACTGCTTAAAAGCAACAAAAGCTATGGAATCTTCTGTTATAAATTGATTCTACACTAAAAGAACACAACAACAAATGTAGCTTGACCTCTCCTTTACATAAGAATATATGAAGATCTTTGCAAGCATCTAACACAATGTATGTTGTCTTCAACCACTTGTTATCCAACATGGATGCAGTCTTGCATTCTAGATGTATTTGTTTTCTGCAGGCTTATTTAACACTGGCTTCACTTTCTTTTCTGTAGTAACAGGGGGTATCACAGAGGAACAATTTCAGACACATCAACAGCAGTTAGTTCAAATGCAGAGGCAACAACTTGCTCAGCTTCAGCAGAAACAGCAATCTCAGCATTCCTCACAACAGACACATCCGAAAGCACAGGTAATGCACCTTAACTGTTGTCATATGCTGCTATCTTCCTTTTTGCTTACTGTGTTTTTCATTTCTCTTATAAGTTCATAACACCTCGGTAAATATGTTAAATTTTAGAATGAATGTAGAATGCTTTTGGTCAAGATGCTTTTCCAGTTTGCTATGTACTGCCCAGAAGGCAACTTAAGCTGTAGCTAGTACAAATACCTCTCTTTCATTTTTCTATTTGGAATGAGATAATATTTTCAGTTTCAACATCAAAACCTGTGGGTTTTTTTTTTTCTTTTAAAGTTACATATCATGGCTGCATTTTAAAAGTTGCGTAAGAGACTTCATATTTTAATGTGTTAGTTGCGTTCACAGAGTCGGTCAGTGTAGAAAGATTCAGTGCTTTGTCAAGTCATACGGTATTCACTGATTTTATCCTCCTTTATATATGTGCTCCAAAGAGACTTCTTTATTAAAACTACTTTGTGAGGTAATGTACTCTGTTATGAACAGGTGTTCAGTGAGTATTAAAAATTGGTAACTTCTGAGAGGAAAAACGTAGTTTTGCCTATTCAATTTGATTCCTTCCCCATCCCCAGTGTTACTACTTCTGTCTTCTAAAAGAATCACTTTTTTTCTCTGTAATGCCTTGCAAGGGAAGAATATATGTTTCTCTGTTGAGCTTAGTTTTCTCTTAGTTTCTTACCAAGAAAATACAACAGTTGTTGCTGTTATCTATTACTAGGAAAACTTGCTTTACTTTGAGCATATTACATCTAATTGCCAGTGGTGTTTGTCCTTTCCCCTCAGTGTTTTCTACTTTGATTAATCAGGGATTCTGTACTGGTGGTTACTGATAACATTTTTTGTAAGTGTGAAGACATGATACCAGAATATTTTAAACAAAAGGATTGAATTTTGGATTTTTAAGACACTCTGAATGTCTATGCAAAGTCACTTTCTTAGCTAATATAAATTGAAATTGTGAAGAATGATACATTTGCCATTTCAGGGTGTCTTTCGGGTACTTACCATGCTTTCAGAGAAACTGGACTAATAAAAGATATGTACTTCCAGAATGCGGTGGGCAATTACGCTGTGGTACAGATTACTCTGTGAGAATGAATGTACCATAAATACTGAAAATTTGTTAGACTTGCTGTTGCAGTGTATTTGCTGCTTGGAGACAGAAGAGAGAAGGCATAGTTGTTTTCTTTGAGGAAGCTTCTCAAACACATAGAATCCTAGAATGGTTTGTGTTGGAAGGGACCTTAAAGGTCATCTAGTTCCAACCCCCCTGCCCTGGGCAGGGACACCTTCCACTAGACCAGGTTGCTCCAAGCCCCATCCAGCCTGACCTTGAACACTGCCAGGGATGGAGCAGCCATAATCTCTCTGGGCAACCTGTTCCAGTGCCTCACTGCCCTCGCAGTGGAAAACTTCTTCCTCACATCTAATCTGAATCTACCATTACCCCTCATCCTATCACTACATTCCCTGATAAAAAGTCCCTCCCCATCTTTCTTGTACGCCTCCCTTTAGGTACTGGAAAGCTGCCATAAGGTCTGCCCTGAGCCTTCTCTTCTCCAGGCTGAAGAACACATCATGGAAGTGATCTGTTGTGCTAAGAACTGCATTTGCTATTGACTGGCTGAATTGGGCAGGGCTTACTTGACGCTCATTTGGATGCTAATTTTCAACTTTTTATCAGATTTGTGATACAGAAATATTTAATGTTTCAGTGCATTAGATTACATTTAGAAGATGTATTTATTTAGTTGCTGGTAATTGTGCATTATAGCAACCCTAACATTGTATTTAATTTTGTACTCTGATGGTTATAAAGAAAAAAAATTATTTTTTTAACTCCCACAGGGCTCCAGCACCTCTGACTGTATGTCAAAAACACTTGATTCAGCCAGCGCCCACTTTGCTGCATCTGCAGTGGTTAGTGCACCTGCTCCTAGTCGCAGTGAGGTAACGAAGGAACAAAACACCAGCCACAACAATATTAATGGTGTTGTCCAGCCTTCAGGTGATGATTTCTTAAAACCCGGGGTCTAGTGTGAGCTGTGAATATGTCAACTGATCTTACTTCTGATTTCTACAACACTATTTAATAAACAAAAAGAATCAAATATATCAATGGTGATACTTTTTAAAGATTGTTCTTTAAAATACTTTTGTGCAATGGCATGTAGGTTAGTACGGTAATAAAACTACCAAATGCTCTTTTACATTGGAAGGGTATTGTTTCTGTTTTCTTTTGTCGGCTTTTGTCTTTTAATAATCTGTTTTGATCAAAAGCATAAGTGACAGCATTTTAAAAACATGGTGAATGTGTAGTTAAAAAAAAAATCAATTGCTTTAAACATCAAGTAGTTTGAGAAGGAAATAGAAAACTTGCTATGTTATTTAGTCATTATCTCACTTTCGTATTCAGACAAACTTACTAATAGGCTACTTACACTAATGTCAAAAGAATTGCTAGAAGTTCAGGTTTCATTACGTTTAGGGTTCCTCCCAAATTGAGACAAAAGTGTAGATGTTGGCATTCGCTACTTTCCCCCCACCCCTCCTTCTGAACCTCCATTATCAGAAGGCAGTAAAGCCAGTCATGCTGGTGCAGTAGCCATGTTGCTGAGAGACAAATATTATTTGGCATTTGACTGCCATAACAAATAAAAGGCTTTTAGAGTAATTTGTTGTTTTAACAGCTAATGATGTGATTAGTTTTATAGACCTTCTGCCAGGCTGGGTTAATGATAATATGAAATTAATAGAAGGAGAAAAAACACAACTGAATAAAATCAATATGCTGGAACAGTTCCAGGAAAGAAAAAGACATCTATGTTTAATTCTGTAAGATCATATCTGAGAGGGTAATGTTTCAATGGGTATAAGATCAGGCACATGGTGGTATACCATGCCAATACATGGTACACAGCTTTAAGATTGATGAAAACCATTTGCAAATATTAGGCATATAAAATTAGACTTCTGTTACTGTTCTAAAGCTGTAAGTGGCAATGATGTAAAATAGCTATTCCTGTTTAGGATAGGAAGACTTGTAAATTAGGAAATGTTAGCTGATGTTGTGGTTTAACCCCAGCCAGCAGCTAAGCACCACGCAGCTGCTCACTCACTTCCCCCCACACCCCCCCCCCCCAAACAGTGGGATGGGGGAGAAAATCAGGAAAAGAAGTAAAACTCGTGAGTTGAGATAAGAATGGTTTAATAGAACAGAAAAGAAGAAACTAATAATGATGATAACACTAATAAAATGACAACAGTAATAATAAAAGGACTGGAATATACGAACGATGCACACTGCAATTGCTCACCACCCGCTGATCGACACCCAGTTAGTCCCGAGCAGCGATTCCCCTACCCCCACTCTCCCCAGTTTATATACTAGATGTGACGTCACATGTTATGGAATACCCTGTTGGCCAGTTTGGGTCAGCTGCCCTGGCTGTGTCCCCTCCCAACTTCTTGTGCCCCTCCAGCCGTCTTGCTGGCTGGGCATCAGAAGCTGAAAAATCCTTGACTTTAGACTAAACATTACTTAGCAACAACTGAAAACATCAGTGTGTTATCAGCATTCTTCTCATACCTAGCTCAAAAACATAGCACTGTACCAGCTACTGGGAAGACAATTAACTCTATCCCAGCTGAAACCAGGACAGTTGAAGCCACATTTTTTTTCAGGAGTAAGAGTCTAGGGGAAAATATATCTAGTTCCCCTGTGATAAAAATCAGAACAGTGAATGGCTAGGATACCAAGATGAAATTTGAGAACCTCTGGTTTGAATATACACTGTGAAACCTGAAGTTTCTCACAACTCAGGAATGCAAACAGAGCACTGCCACATAATCTGAAAGGAGTTCTCTACTTTGCCTAGTCTTAGACCCCTAGTTTTGCTGTCTAGAGAGGGACTGGTCCCCAAAACCTCTTTACATTGCCAGCAGAACAAGGTAGGAGGTGAGGAGGTGATTCAAAGCATCAGAATTTGGCTTCACAGTTGGTCTCTGAGGTTGCCTAGCTAAGGTGTTCGCCATTCAGTTTAATTCTTGGGGAATGTTGCCCCTTTAATTTAAGGCACCTAAAATGAGGCCTACAAAGTTGGGCAATATAAACGTTCTTTGTCATACAGTAACTTTCTGATGTTCTTGTGAATGAAAAAAAAAAAAGTGAAATATTTCTAATGTTAACTAGAAATATTTCTAAAATTTTACATTTTGTGAATCTCTAAAAAACAGATTGTTGCACAATTCCAATGACATATATACTTAAAGCATTACCCTTGAGGTTAATCTTTGGCTTTGAATCTAAGGACTGGCATCTTGTTAATTAACAATGTTTGTTTTGTAACAGGAACCTCTAGAACTTTGTACTCCACCAACATGGCTTTATCATCCAGCCCAGGGATTTCAACTGTACAGCTTGTAAGGACAGTCGGCCACACCACCACAAACCACTTAATTCCAGCATTGTGCACAAGCAGCCCTCAAACGCTTCCCATGAACAATTCTTGCCTGACAAACACAGTGCACCTCAACAATGTCAGTGTTGTTTCTCCAGTCAATGTGCATATCAATACAAGGACTTCAGCACCATCGCCAACAGCCTTAAAACTCGCCACAGTTGCTGCCAGTATGGACAGAGTGCCAAAGGTAACTCCTAGCAGTGCCATCAGCAGTATAGCAAGGTAAGCATGTAGCAAGTTGGAGCAATTTTAAGTTAGGTTTGTCCTACATGTCTCCATAGATGTGCCTAACTCTGCACTAGAGCACTGAATAGAATTGTTTCCACCTCTCAGAGACTTCTCAGTATAGCTTCAACCTCACAAAAACATCCAGCTGCTGGTATCTTCAGCATGGCCATGACAAACCTCAAGAGCTGATTTTCGGAGATTAACCCCCACATAATTTGCACTGATGTTAGGTGCCAGTAGTTTTGGTAAACTTCTATTGTGTTTAAAATGGCTTCATTTTAATAATTTTCATTTGTCCCTTCTCGTGCAGCACTCTCAGGTAGATTCTATCAAACTCTCCATGTGTTCTCTCCAGAACTTTGTGTACCCATATTGTAAGATGCAGGCTGGCACATACCTATTTTATATATACATATGGATATATGTGTTACATATTTATGTAAAATATAAACTAGATATGTGCCAGCCTGCCTCTTACGTATATAGATAGATATTTATTCATTCTTATCGAACAGCAGCATTCTTATTTCAGGATACTTAGAAGATGTTTCGCAGGAGTGGCAGGAGCTTGCAGTTGGCTATGTTTTCTGAAAATTACAATATTTGGGCTTTGTTTTAAGTCTCTGCTGGATTGTGTGATGTTTAAAAAAAAGTTACATTTGTTTATGATTTAGAAAAATAAAAAATGGATATTAGCAAATGTGGCTTGCTGGTTATGTCATAATGCTTCTGGAGAGGTTAAAAAATGCTTTTTGAGATGGAAAATTGCATGTATAATTTAGTCACTGCATAGATTGAGAAAAAGGTGTTTTTAAATTAGCAGTCATACCTTAAAGCATACTTTTATATTACTAATGCATTTAGTTCTTATTTCCCTCAAGTCAGAGGGGTATTTCAAGTCATGTCAGTAAATGCCTTGAAGAGTACCATCTTGGCTGAATAAGTTGTAGGCTTCTCTACAGAGAATGATAATAAATTAGAAAAGCATTTAAGATTTCTTGCATTAGTGCTAAAGTGGAATTGGGATGTGGAGGGGGAATTATGTTAGAACAATGCTTTGCTCACTAACAGAATATTTGATACTGAGTCATCATGGTATATCTTGACTTTGCTCCTTCAGGAGATCTTCAGTACACTTATCCATAATTCAGGCTGGTAATTTACAGTTAAATGCAATAATCTTGTAGAAGGGACTGCATTGTTAGTGGAGTAAAAGCAGTTCGTAAATGCCAGTATTTAGTTTCAAATAATCTGTTTCTAGTGTACGTGTCAACGTTTCTCCCTGATCCGTGTAACAGCTGTATAAAAACAGGAAATAGTTAAAACTGTGTAAGGAAATGATTGTGTTCTACCTGTAACTACTGAATATTTCTTCTATTGCAGAGAGAACCATGAACCAGAACGACTGGGTTTAAATGGCATAGCAGAGACAACAGTAGCCATGGAAGTGACATAACCTCAAACCAGAGTCTCAACCTGTGCTAATGGTGTAGTCATTTATATTCCAACTGAATGCAAAATACAGCACTCTGTGGATCACAGAGAACTAAAATGGACCTAAATGGACTATCATTATATCGTGTATTAAGTCGATATATAATGTAAATTTTGTAAAATTGGGAAAATCACTACCTTGTAAAATAGTTTATTTGTATCATCAATATTATTTCTGTTACTTGAATAGTAGATATTCATCATCATGCTTTTGCACTTGAATTTGCAACTGAATGGATTAAAAAATAATTCTTTAATGGGATCATGAGCATGAAATGGGATCCTGCATCACTTGTTTTAACTATTTATTTTGCCATGTTTACATTTTGTATCTTGTACAAATAAATCCAACTTTGTGTCTAAAAAAAAAAAAGTTAAAGATTCATAGCTAGGAAACAAAATTCTTGTAATTTTTTTCTAAAGAAAATGTAAAGTTTTCACTTGGTTCATTTTGTTTCACAATTTGACTAGATGGACTTTTTGGTAAATACTTTAGTGGCATTTCACTGTCAAATATGAAGTTCAAGGCAAAATAGTATTTTCTATTACTGTGCAGGGGAAAGGGATGGATCGATACATGCAAATTTAATGTAGTAACTCACTTTTCCATATATTTTGAATGTATATTTCTATTTATAATACCAGTTTATAAAAAATAATTACACAGGAAAAAAACTGACTAGGAAAATTATGCATCTAGCACATATAAAACTGTGCAGATATGAGAAAATTTTCAACTGATTACATTTTATCTGAAGACTGCATATTTTAACCGGCTTTAAAACTGTAACACACCACATAAAGGATATTTTACCAGGTATGTATTGCATTATATATCATTGCAATAATTAATTATTGGATGTCTAGATATCGAGCCATCCCAGGTGGTGGGGGGGAGGGAGGGTTGTGGCAAGATTGTCTTTTCAATTTTGGAGAGTTTTCCTGTGGCTACAAGGCAAGTAACGGGTTGGAAAAAGTCTGACTGTAAGCGTTGGACACCTTCGTAGTGTAGTGTTTTAGTGACTTTTTTTATACGGTTCTTGTAAATTAGATACGTGTAGTGGTGTTTCAGAATGTTTGTTTATGCACTAGTTCAGACAACTTTCCCTGTTACTTGTTCTTGATAAGTGAAAACTGCAGGGAAATAAAAATACATATCAAAACATGGACATGTTGCATATGTGTTTATTTCACAATGTGCAAGCAATATAAGTGTAAATTTTAGAGGCAGTTAGTGTTTTTTTTGATGATTTTGACCAAAGCATATGCACCTTTTTCCAAAAGGTTTCAGTTTATGTGATTATTTCCTGTGCTTACAGTATACAGTAGGGGAGGGATGGTCTGGTAGCTGGGACCTGTGACCTGGGAATAATCAGGATGAGACAGTTTCTTTTCTGCCAAAGAAACTTTTGCTATTACTTTGGGTGAATCATTTGAATTTTCTGCTGTTTGGTTCTCTACCTGTGATTTGGTTAATGTTTCTGTATTTCTTATAAATAATAGAATCATTGAGGTTGGAAGGAACCTTGGGACGTTGTCTAGTCCAGTCCACCCTCCCCAAAGAAAGTCAAGATAATGATTTGCCTATATGTCATGCAGTCAGTGTATTTTTCCTCTTGGCTTTTTATATAAAGAGCTATTTTTAATCTAAGTTGTGCTTAAACATGTTTTGTCATACGTTCTGTAAGTTAAAAGTTCTGACAGTTAAAAACACTTGCAGAGCTTTAAATACCGAGAGCTTGTCAGAAACTCAGATGTCTAAAATTAACTATTTTTTTGCTTAACTGATGCTTTATTTCCTATTCAGTATGAGGTCTTCAAGGAGAGATGATAATAGATTATATCTGCTGAGAATAGTCAAAGGAACCCATGACACTTTCAGTGTCACCGCCTTGGTCAGGCAAGGCATGATGGCAGGATTCGGGGTGTCAGCACAAGGGGGAGGCACCTTTGCAAATGCATGTTTGTTTATCACTTTCTGCACTGTGTCTTCATTGGAACTGCTGCTCCCTGGCAAATTGTTCGTTACATGTACGTGATCTTTTCAGGTATGTCTGAGGTTTTCTGTAGAACCGGGTTAATTTCTGGGAATGACTGTGACCTATGTAGTCTGAAGTATGAATGAATTTTTTTTTTAAAGCAGAATTGTTGCAAAACTGTGTCTGAAAGGAAAAAAAGTTATTCTCCTTGATAGATAAAAATAACCTTGCTTCTCTAAAATATTCCCAAAACCCTTTTGAGGTTTAATGAAAATGTGAAGTCATTTCTTCTGCCGACTGAAAGTTGTTCGCTTTAGCGAATGACAGCTACTGAGCTCTGTAACATAGACTCTTCTCACTACAAACGTAGATCACTTTCATGGTAAATTGGACTGAAAATGTCTCTAAGATTGCTGTGTATCCATGACTTGGTATAGTCTAACCCTCATCTAATTACTTAAAAAAACTTCTAGCTGGAGCTTCTGACTTTTAATAGATTGTGGAAAAATGTGAGGTGGAGGAAAGGATTTCATAAACTCCAAAGGCTATAATGGTAAGTATGCCATACATTGCATTTAAAGAATTAGTATTGATGTAGTTTTCTGTAAAGTAGAACTATGATAGTCATCTTAAGAATTTTTAGCAATTAATTGCGTGCCTCAAGTGCAAGAAAAGGAGCATGATGAATAATACTGTAGTCCATAGAAAACTTCATTAAAAAAGAGTGGGGAGTATTGTTAGAAAGTCTTCTGCTTTCTCCTCATACTGGTATACAGCAGGGAATACCAATGACTGAGTTATTTTTGTGTGCTGTTTTAAAAGTGTGTGTTGAGGCTATGACGTTCTTCTTTAACCCCCTTATTTGAACATCATGCAATCATGCATTTCTGCAATATGATTTTAATAGTGATTTCTGCTTTATTACGTATTAGGGAATGTTCAGGTAAGATTTTTTGAATGTAGTTTATCTACAGCAATTTATATTGGACTACAAGTGTAATGTGCAGAGTTTTCCCTTACATGTCAGATATTAGAAAATGATGATTCTTTTTCTGATAAGTTTTATCTAATTTATTTACTCTATAGATTGAGTGGAGTTTTGATATGTATTTTAATTGTAGGCATCTTGTTGCCAATTCTGCTATAGGGTTTTTCCTCCCCTTTCCAAACAATATCTTAAACAATATTCTCTTTACAGAGCTGTTCCTCTTCCTTAATCCTCTACAGTAGTCTGTATGTGTGGCTTCCCCCCACCCCACCCCCCCGCAAACAAGATGACAGTTACTGCAGCCCTTCACAGTTTTTCTGAGGCTCTGACTTAGAGTGCTTTGCCTTCCCTGATAGTCCGTTTTCCTATACTACTCCAACTCCTTTGTAGAAAATAACAGAAATGTTTCCTATTTTCTTATTATAGTAATTGTGATTTTTGAAGCAGAATCTTCAGACAGTGCAGCCTTCCAGGAGGTGAGAGAGTTATCCTCAAGTGGACTCATGCGGCATCATGCTTGCATGTAGTCAGCCTTCCTCTATTTCCAGTACCATTCAGGAAGAACTACTCTGACCTTCAGAATAGAGTGCCCTGGTAGAAATTCACATCTTCAAACAGGAAAGCTCTGAAGGCTACAGCAAACTAAACACTTTATACAGGGCTGTCATCTCAACTGACTTCCTGGATTTGACTTTCAGAGAAACGGTTTCAAATCTCACTTCCTTATTTCTTCTACTTTTAGGGTTTGCAATATTCAGACTTCTTAGAAGGATGGAGAATAACTTCATAAATTAAAGCATGTCTTCACAGTAAACTGCTAATTGGGAAAGAAGGAAAAAAGAAAGGCATCTCTGTAAAAGGGAGAGGAAATGTTTCCTGTGTAGCAGCAGACCCAGGCAATTTAAGTTGGGTTAGCTATTAAGGTCCAAGTGTTTACGTGTGAACAAAGGCACATGGTGGATAATTGTTTTTCTTCTGATCTAACCAGCTAATTACGTGGAAGACATTAGATACGGGTGATTGCTGTCTGTGAGCCAAAGCAACCCTGGGTCAGGTTAATCTCTCAGGAAAGGCATCCAGACCAACGAGCGTGGAGGCAGTGGTGTGTCAGCGTGTGGAGCCCCAGTGTGAAACCACTCGTACCTGGAAAGTGCCCTGAAGCAGGCAGCTGCTTGGAAGGGGGTTTCTTGGGAAAAGAACAGGCCGTTTCAGGGTGAGGGAAGTGTTACTTGAAGCCAGGGCAGATCCACAATGAGGGCTGTTGTGCTTCCCAGCACATCCTACCGTAACTGCATTGTCTGGAGTTTTTAATTCTGGAGAGCCTGTTGCTTGTCTTTGACAGATACCCTGCTACATTGCTCTAGCCTACATAGAAATAAAGCAGCTTTCTAGCTATTTGCAGAGTTCCTAAATGCATTTAATGGCAGCATTTCTCTTGTAGGCCAGTGATAATGTGTAAGAATAGCATATGTATGAAATGGGAATATATTTGGGTAATTTTCTTTACAAAGCTTTACTTAAATGGCCAGAAGGGGAATGTAATACTGATTTCATTTCCATTTGGTAAGAAAGTCCACTGGCTAAGAATGAGTTGGAAGCAGGCTGCGATTTTTGCTCATACATTTTCTGTACTTCTAAGCACCTAGCTCACCAAGCACTGAACTTCTGTGTCTTATCCTCCTGCTAGTGAATACAGAGCCTTCTTAAAGGAGTGACTTCAGAATGCTTTCACATGACTTCTGTTAACTGAAGGTAGTTGCGTCTTCGCTGAACTGCGTAAGGGAGAACCTAGGAATACCAGCATCCTACTTGCAGGAACCCAGCAGCAGTGTCTGAAGCTAGGTGATGTGAGGTTCTCGCGTGTCCCTAAACTGGTTTGATTGTGTGCCATCCTGCTGCAGTGACGGTCAGTACCCAAAATGACATTCCCTAATGTGAGAACGTTTTTGTTTCTGAAGTGCCTTTCTGTGATACAGGAGGAAAAGGGAGTTTTAAGTTCCCTGTTTTCTCAGTGGCTTGCTTGTTTCCAAGTCACCTAGTGTATCTCAAAATGCTTTTTTTAATGGTGTAATCTCAAAAAAAAAAATGAAGAGCACCCATGCAAGTTACATTTTGCTATGAATTTAACCCCATTTAATCACAGTCTGTATTGTGACCCAGTGATTATAGTTCAAAGAAAAAAAAATTAATGTAGTTGGAATAGGACTAAAATCTAAAAACTAGAAGGGAATAACAGTGAAGCAACTAAACTGTTTCCTGAACATGGGCTATGTCCACTCCTCACTGGGTTTGTCCACTCTTTTCTCTGAGTATCAGCATCATCTTCCCATTCTTGCTCTGTACGCAGTAGTGTTGAATGGGGTGGGCCCTGTACCAACTGCAAAAATTATGTAGTGCAACCCAGCGCCCCTCCCCAGTCTCGGGGTGAGTGGATGTGCAGGCATGAAGAGATGCGATGGCCCAAAATCTCCTGTGCAGAAAATGAGAGATGTCTTGAGCCCTGATGGTGTGCCAGAATAGCCTTTCCCCTGTACCCCAGTTACACTGCTTTTTTTTTCTACAGTTACGATTGTTTCTGTGACTAAGAATGGGAAAATCTGTTTAGTCCAATCTGGCTTCAATCCATTACACACTGATTTAACTCTAATACAAATGTAATTACACAGGGAGGATAATGTAGAAAGATCAATTAGAGAGCAAGGGGCAAACGAAGGAGGGAGGCAATTAATCAAGGCTATACTATAGCAGATAATGATAAGAAAAAACTTGTAACAGAACACATATATTGGCCTAAATCTTTTTGTCTGACAGGAGTACGCAACCACTTCCTCAGAGTTCTGACAGGTACAATGAAAAGACTCTGACCACAGCACCATACCTATCCTATCGTATTCTGGCAAGATCTTATCTATTCAGAAATGTCTGAAAAATAAACTAGTACTATGCCTGTCAGCTGCTGAACTCTCCTAAGGATAGCAGAAAGAAGGTAATGGGGCAGAAGGTGATCAACTGACCAAGGCTAGGCACAGTTAATAGTTACACTTTCAAAACCTCACTAGCAGTTCAAACTGATTTTTGACGGAAATGTAAGGCCCTGCTTCAGCAAGCTGCCATGTAGCCCATGTGCCCTGACTTCACCCCCTGGGGACAGGCTGGTGGCAGCTCGCTGTGAATTGATGGCAGCCTGGTGCTCGCTTTCCCACCATCGCTGTTAATGCTTCACTGACTCTTCCTGAATTAATGTTATTTCATTGAACCATGCCCTGGGGATAAAGTGATGCTTAAAATAACATCATCCCCTATCTTCCTGATGATGATCTGACTAGACTAGTCATCGTGGTTTTAAATCAACAGCTGTGTAAGTGACACCAGAAGATGGCATCATCTGCCTGTAATGCTGTTTAACTATTTCTGGATCTTCATGCATAAAGATGGGGGGGGTTTGACAATGGACATGTTCTCCCTCACAACGAAATTCGGTGTGCAGTGTGGAGGCATTGTGTTTTGGAGTTGTGTATTTTTTAGTGGGTTCGGGGTTCTTTAGTTGGGATTTTTATGATTGCTTTATAGCTTCCTATAGTTAAGGAAGACAGTTTTTTTTTTCTTCTTCCAAGTTACAGTCCTTTTATTTGGATTATTTATTGAGTAATCCAAATGAAAGGATTGTAACTTGGAAAAATATTTTGAGTATTGAATAATCAACAAAAACATTTTGCTGTTTTATACAAAGTGGTAAAACCAGATTTACTTATTTTTAGCAAACCCATCTTTTTATAGGTGAGTTAACTAGATATATATGACTTCGCATAATGTGAATAATTTATATGAAGACTGAGATTTATGTGTGTACTTAACATACTTTTTATATATATATATATATACACTTTAAAGTAAGCATATATTGAAGTGTTTTGCAAATCAGAAACATTGGCTGTTCTTAAACTCCTTGCTAGCATAACCAGAACACTTTCTGATAGAGTATCTTTTGACTGGCAGTACCCTAGTTGCAAATCTGACCTTTCTGTGGAGGTGTGAGAAAGGCAACCCTGTGGCCCTGGATCACCAAAGAAATCATTACCTGTCTGACCAAGGGAAATATTGCTTCTGGGATAATCATCTTGGGTGACTGTCAGTTATGCAGATCCTATACATTTTGCTATTAAATTTTTCCTTTACCTGGACCAATGGTCTTTTAGCCCAGTCTCTCCTAAACTATAAATATGTCTCCTTGCCTTTGGTGATGTGTGGGTATGCAGATTAGATTGTTTCTGTATCTCAGTTCCTCCTAGCTGCCTTCTCAGCACTTTTTAGCTCATTTTATTGCCTGTTCTTCAGTCTTTGGCTTCCTTGCTTGCTTGCTTGCTTTCTTTTTCTTCCTGTTAAGCACTATGTTCTGGCTTTGTCAACATTTTCCCTGAGGCACTCCTAACAGTGTTTTCTGGCATCTGTGGGTCACTAACTATCCTTGACATTTAAAATTGCTTTTTGTCATGGGGATCCCAACCTTTTTGGTACCTTCTGGAAGAAATCCTTTACCACCTTTTTACCCGTAGACATATCTCAGCACTGATGACACAAGCATATCATCAAATTTCATCTCAATGGCCATTGCTGAGACACCAGGATCAATGGAATCTACATTAAAGCCACTCTTCCTGCTGATAAGTTACACCCCTGGCCAGTACTGGTGTCTGTTCATTGCACTGAATTGTTAAAGACAGCAGAAATTCAACCTTGTTGTTCTTTTTCTCCTGAAGCTCCTTCCCAACTCCAAAGCTTGTTCCTGGAGCCCAGAAGCAATGAAAGCAAGCAACGTTCTTTTGGCTCTGTGGATAGGAAATTGGTTTTTCACTTCTGAAATGCCCGAGCATCTATTCCCTTATTTCCGTGGGACCACCTCTCTATCAGAATCCACATTCTGCCATTGTTCAGAACCTCCATCCCATGCCCCCTTCTTGGATTGGTGGCTCACCTGCAAAGAAGTGGAATCTCATTGTCCTCTTATGGCTGTCCCGCTTTGTCCCAGTCTTTGAGGAGTGGATTGGTTATTCCTTTTGGAGACCTCCAACATCTTGGGCTTTTTAGTGAACTGTCCCAGCTGAGGTTGGCTCAGCCTGAGAATTTCTTCAGGAAAAATCAATTCACTGTCACACTGTATCTAATCTGCCAGGGTGATCTAAACCAGTATCCAGCTGGAGAACTTGCCTGAAATGTAGGAAATTGAGATGACATCAAGGTTTGCCCTCTTTTACTTTTGTAGTACTGGTAGCAAGAAAATTCTCTTGCAGTCTGGTGCCTGTAGTTCAATAAACCCAAGCGAACTTTAGCTATAGTGGTGTTTCTTGTTGTGGTGGGTTGACCCTGTCTAAATGCCAGGTGCCCACTAAAGCTGTTCTATCACTCCCCCCTCCTCAGCTGGACAGGGGAGAGAAAATATAACAAAGGGCTCGTGGGTTGAGATAAGGACAGGAGAGATCACTCACCAATTACCATCACGGGCAAAACAGACTCAACTTGGGGAAAATTAACGCAATCTATTACCAGTCAACCAGAGTAGGGTAATGAGAAGTAAACCCAAATCTCAGAACACCTTCCCTCCACCCCTCCCTTCTTCCCAGGCACAACTTCACTCCTGGATTCTCTACCTACACTCCCCCCCCCACAGCAGCACAGGGGGATGGGGAGTGGGGTTTACGGTCAGTTCATCACACGTTATTTCTGCTGCTTCATCCTCCTCAGGGGCAGGACTCATCACCCTCTTCCCCTGCTCCAGCGTGGGCTCCCTCCCATAGGAGACAGTCCTCCATGAACATCTCCAACGTGGGTCCTTCCCACGGTGTGCAGTTCTTCAGGAGTGCACTGCTCCAGCATGGGTCCCCCATGGGGTCACAAGTCCTGCCAGAAAACCTGTTCTGTGGGCTCCCCTCTCCACAGATCTGCAGGTCCTGCCAGGAACCTGCTCCAGTGCTGGCTTCCCACGGGGTTCCAGCCTCCTTTGGGCACCCACCTGCTCCACCATGGGGTCCTCCATGGGCTGCAGGTGGAGATCTGCTCCCCTGTGGACCTCCCTGGGCTGCAGGGGGACAGCCTGCCTCACCATGGTCTTCCCCACGGGCTGCAGGGAGATCTCTGCTCCCCCTCCTTCTGCACTGACCTGGGGGTCTGCAGGGTTGGTTCTCTTACATGTTCTCACTCCTCTCTCCGGCTGGCATTTCTGTCTGTCCCAGCAACTTTTTTTCCTTCTTAAATATGTCATCACAGAGGCGCTACCACTATCACTGATGGGCTCGGCCTTGGCCAGCAGCGGGTCTGTCCTAGAGCTGGCTGGTATTGGCTCTGTCGGACACAGGGGAAGCTTCCAGCAGCTTCTTACAGAAGCCACCCCTGTAACCCTCCCCCCTTACCAAAACCTTGCCACACAAAGCCAATATGCTTGTAAGTACGCAGTCTGAAAAAATGCGTGGATTCAGAAATGAAAGAAATTAATAATGCTAATGCCTAAGATTACAGCAGCGGAGTATGACTCCTTTTGTCTGTATCTTGATAGTTCATGTTTTATGTGAAGCAGTTTCCCAATAAACTGTAAATTGTACCTTCCATCAGGCATCCAGAGCAGCCTGGAAGAAGCTCACAAGCTCAAGGAGGTTCTGACCGCTCCTGAATCTGGCTGAAAAGTAATGTTCTGACTAGGGTGCTTAACCCAGTAATCTGGTAATAAGTAGTAAAAAGAGCAGCTTTGTGACAATACGGTATTGTCTCCAATACAGACAATGTAATACTGTTTGTGACAAAACTGCTAAGAAAAGATGGCTCTTCAGTGCATTCTTACTGATGGCAGATTATACCTGCTGTAATAGGAAAATAGAGGTTTGCCTATCTTGCTTCAAAATGAGCTCTTGATAATGGAGAAAAATAAGGATTAATTCGTTGAAACGGTTGTCTTTTTATGACTAAGCCCTTACTTGTCATGACTAACAAATTTGCTATTCAGGGAAAAAGCTTGAAACATAAGAGAAATAAAAGGACTAGATAATTGGTAATCCACGGGAATAAATCACATTATATAATAACGTCTTATCACATGCTGCACATTGCTAACTCTCCATGATGTAATTGCTTTTAAGAAGGGCATGAGAGCCTTTGGAACTAGCCTGCTGTTCTTGCATCCACATCAGGTGCTGAGGACAACCACTGTGGCTAGAGGAAAGGGAAATCTCTGTAGAAATACTGAAGAAGTGACCACTCTCATCTTAATTGCATGACTAAGGCTAATTTAATGAAACTGGTACTTTGGAGGATACCAGTTTCAAAAGTTGCTCAGAGCTGCTGAAGTCCAGGGACTGTCTGCAACTTTCCAGAAGACATCAACAGTTGTTGGTTCATCTTCAAGCACTCTAGCTTCTTGCAGGGAGAAAATGATGGAGGAGGAGGAGATTATGACTATTAGACTATTTCCAATAACTTTAATCTAGTGGCATGAACGAGCCTTGGCACGGCACTGAGGGCTGGAGGGTAAGTCGCAGGTATTCTTAGCAGGTAAGGAAGAAGCATTGTCAGAGAGCGAAGGGAGGAGGAGGAGGAGGACAAAACCCCTGAAGTGTAGGAACAGGTTCCAGACGCTGTTTTTCCCAGATGCTGATTCACCGGCTGCTTCGTGACAAACTTCTTGTAAATTGAACAAGGTCAAAGCGTCGCCCAGAGATACTATTGCTTCCGCTGTTTTCTGTGAGGAAAAAAGGGCCGCGTACCGAAGGGAAGCGCTGGCATGCCGTCCCATCCCAGCAAGAAAATTCCTTTAACCAGGTTACAGACCTGGCTCCAGTCCTCTCTCCGTGTTCCCGTCTTATTTTTTTTTTCCCCTTAGAGAGCACCTACCCTTTAGAAAATGGGGCACGCAGAGCCGGGGGAGAAGCCCGCCCTTGGCGGCGGGGGGGGGGGGGGGGCACTCCGCCGCTGCGGGGAGCCGTTGGGACCGTTAGCGGCCGTTACCTGGCGCGCGGACTACGCCTCCCGGCAGGCGCCGCGCTGAGGCGCGGCCCCCGCGGCCGCTGAGGGGGCGAGGGCTGCCCGCCGCCCTTCGTTCCTCCTCTCTCCCTCCCCGCGCAGCCGCGCCTGGGCAGGGGAGGGGGCGAACCGGGGTGCGCGGCCGCCGAACGGTTCTTCTCCCCGCCCCGCTTCGCCCCGCCCGGTCGGCGGCAAGCAGGGGCGTCTGCGGCACCTGCCCGGCGGGGAGCGTTCGGTCCCTGAGGCCGGCGCCCGCCCGCCTCCGCCGAGATGGCGGATCCCGCCGAGTGCAGCATCAAAGTGATGTGCCGGTTCCGGCCCCTCAACGAGGCGGAGATTCTCCGGGGGGACAAATTCATCCCCAAATTCAAGGGCGAGGAGACGGTGGTCATCGGGGTGAGTCTGCCGCGTCCTTCTTCCCCCCCCGCGCGGGGCCGTGACGGGGCGAGCATCCCTCCCCGCGGTCCCGGGAGACATCCACATCCCCCCCCCCCAACACCCCCCTCCGGTCCGCCGCCCCCCGGGGGCTCCGCGCCCATTGTTCCCGCTGCGGCGGAGCGAAGGAGGGGCGGCGGCGGGGCTCCCCTCCGGCGGGGTTACCCCCCCCCCCCCCCCCACCGCGGGCGAGGGGTCTGGGCTCCCCCCCCTACCCCCACCCCCGGGGGTCGCCGGTCTGTCCCGGGAACCGGGGCGGGGGGTGCGGGGGCGGCCGCCGCCGGCGCTGATGTCATGCCGGTGACTGGGCATGCTCGCCGGCTCTCCGCGGGGGCGGCCGTCCGCGCCTCCGCCGCGCCCCTGCGGCAGCCGACGGGGGGGGGGGGGGGAGAAAGTTTTCCCCGGTGTGAGGGGTAGGGTGGGATTCCCTCCCACCCTCCGCCGAGGATGCGGGAAGGAGTTCCGCGGACCGGGGTCCGCGTAGCATCCGCCGCCCTTGCGCGGGCGCGGAGCCCCTGAGAGGACAGACAAAGCCGAGCTGGCTGCTCGCCCGGGGGCCAGCGGTGGTCGAGCCGGGGGGGGGGGGGGTGCGACGTGCCTGTCCCGCATGGCTGGCGGAGAGTCCCGGTCAGAACGGCTGTAGGGACTGCAGAAGCATCGTTAGTTAAAATGACCTAGGCCAGGTGAAGTTTTTTTTTTCTTCTCATTAAAAAAAAAATTAAAAAATCGAGTCCCTACCCGCTTGCAGCAACGACATACCCAAACTCTCCGTTTTCCCCACACTTCACAGGGGGTTGGCTGCTGACAATAGCAAAGGCTTTAAAAATGAACAAAGCGTGTGTGTATCTGGGCCCGCCGTGGTCCGCGATGTGGCTCCTCTGCTGAGCGTTGAACATGGCGCAGCGCGTTCATCAGCCTTGTGCAGGAAAGCGCCTTTGCTTTTCTTTGGTTCTCAGCGCTGGAGCTTTCCGATAGCGGGTGTCTGGGTTGGGGTTGCGTTGAGGAGTCTGCTGGTGCCGGTTTTGGTGGGTCCACGTAGACGACACCGGGCGCTTGAACTTGAGGTACATTTTTGGTTTGCCGTCTAACCAGCCCATGTCTTTGGGGCTTTGTTTTACATATCGGTCTACTGTCTTAAACCGATAACGCGATCCATACTGTACTATGATAAAGAGATCTTGATACGAATTGTCAATACAAAGAACGAGCAATCGTGCGTGCGATTTGTCAAGATCCTTACTAAAACCTCGCGTTTTTTAGAAACTTTTTTCATGAAAGTTGCCAAACAGTTATGGAAAAGCGAGGAAGAAAGATCGCTGAATTCTGGACAGGAGTGGCTAACTTGTTTTTCTTAATTTCTTTTTATTAAATGTTTTCTGTGTAGCCAAATTAATTTTCTTTATTTGAAGGTTAAAGTCATAATACCCACAACAATCTGTTAACAATAGAATAATCAAATTGGTTATCAATCTCAGTCAGCAATGAAGGGCTGTCTTTGGTCAACAGATATTTGGAACGAAAGCGCAACTGTAGCATAGTCATTTGGATGTTTAAGAAACAAACGTCAGCAAATTCCCCTCCCCCCAATAAATAAACCCTCAGATATACTAAAAGTAGATCAAAGTACATCTACTATAAATCCCTTAACAATACTATTTTCTGAAGAGAAGTAAGAGTTTAGAATCCTTTTTTCCCACCTAAGTGAATGTGCAAGCGTATAATGTATCTTTGTCTATAAAGTATCTGTTGTCTGGGAAAACAGTAACTATGATGCTTTGAAAAAGGTATTTATATCTTACAGACAGGAGATAATTACTTTAGTGAAGGTAAAAAGGAAAAATAACAACCACTATCAATTTCCTACCATGGAAGTTTTAAAAAATTGTTAGAGAGAAACAAGAAAAGTGCATGTATTTATTTATATAAATACATATAAATATTTTTATATGTACGTTCAGTTCGGCAGGATCTTTTTGAGGGGGTTATTTGCCACCTTGAAAATCCAGTCAGAAGCTTAGAGTGTGCTTTTCCTTCCCCTTCACAGGGCAAAATACAGGTCTTGTTTGGGTGCGCATTTTAGTCATCTTAACTAGTGCAATATGTCCTCAAATACAGCTGCTTTTTTTCCAAAGAGAAACCATCCGGCTGGGGTTCCTTGGGGATATTTGTGGTTTTATAAGTGTAAACGAACATGAAAATCTTTCCATATTCTTTGTCCTCTTTATTTGCAGTACTGGGCTCATTGTGCTTTGGTGTATAACTTGATCTACAGTCGATGCCACTGCAGTACGTTAGTAGAAAGTGGTATTTGTTGTTGTTATTTACTGGTTTAGGGTGGCTGCTTAGCTCCAACAAATAATGCCTGGCAGTGGCAAGGAATCCCAATTCTGGTGGAAGGCACTGCCAGAGTAGACTTCCTTCTAGAAAGCAGGATTTTGGTCTTCAAAAGCTCTTAGAAACATCATATAAAGCAAAAATAAACCAGAACCAAACACTTTTTTTGTTAGTTTGTTTTACTATAGCATTTGAAAAACACTGCAATGCAGCTTTTATTTTTGTTCCATAAAATACTGGAAAGAAAGTGGCTCTGTTAAAATTTAAAAAACCAAACAAAACCACCAACCTCCCTGCCCCCCCGCCCCGAGGAATTCTGTCATCACATAAGAAAAAAAATATAATTGATTTAAAGATAATGTCTATTTTTCTGACTAGTAAGTCTGAATAAATTTACTTCTCCTTCCTAACAAACAACTATGGGGAAAATGCTTTCTTTCTGAACTTCCCACCATCATCTCCCATTATACTTCCCTAGGGCCTTGAGCAGATTTTCCAACAAAAATTAAAGATCATGAGTCGATGGTATTTCTTGAAAACAAACAGCAATGAAGGAAGTTGGACAACTTAGGCTTGAGTTTCCTCAGGATATCTTTCATGCCGTGACTAAAGCTGTATCTCTACGATGCCTGTGGTTGCGTGGTTGAGAGCTCTTTGTCAGGGAAGTCCTAGGGCAATGTCCCAACTCTCTTCAAACCAGTTAAACCCCTTGGAGTTGTGATTTGACCCGGTGTCTTATATTCTGGCCTCTTCCATCCATCTTCATGCGCTTTGCATGTGCAACACAGTGAAACGTGGAAGATTAAAATGTCTTACCTTAAATTTTCCTTTGGTTAAAACAGAGAAAACCCCCTGTATTTTGATTCTGCTTTGAAGTTTAAAATATAAAAACCTTTTAGATGTATCTCATCTTTAACCATGGCAGGAAAAGGCGACAGTGGTAAATCCATGGCTTTCTTATGCGGTTAGCTACCCAACAGTCTCAACAGACTGCAGTTTCATTTTATGTTTCTGCTCCTCTGCAACCTCAAGGTGACTCTCTGATTGATTGTGTTGGCTGACATACCTAAAAATGTATTTTTCTAGCTGGCTTGCTTCTTATGGTCTTGTCAGAGAGCATGGAGCTGTTTGCTGTAGTAAGCAACTGAGGCAGTCTTCTGGCATGGGGCTTCTTCACGTTTCTCCCTGTTCCTTTGAATGCTTTTATTCCCGAGCATCTGCAAAGGAAAGATACAGAGAGGCTCAGCACCTGATGGGATGCTCCCCATGAGGATACTTTTCTGGTTTAGGTTTATGGGAGAGAGTGCTTCCAGCCCTTTTCCCCCTCCCCTGTGGTAAAATATTTAGGAATTGAGTCGTGAAGGAGACAGTATTTTCATCTCATTTTTCTGTTAGGTCTAGAGTGACTGCTTCCCTTTTAGTACAAGGCTGATCTGAAACTGATTTTTCAGACAAATACCTCCTGTTTAGAAAGGAGAATGTCTAAACCGAATCTTTCTAGCCAGCTCAGAAACCTCATGTTAATATTACCAGAAAGGGGATAAAAGACTCTTCATTCTGGTTGTCAGCTGCTTTTTGAGCTGCAGCGTGAGGGCATGTGTAAAGCCCAGCTTAGCAGGAGCTGCTGAGCACTGCAGTTCTCTGCTGTGTGCTCGGTGTCAGGCGGCCAGCGCAGAGCCTTCCGCAGACCCTCGCTGCCCGAACTGGGGGGCTTCAGCGTAACTCTGCCAGCTCTCTCGGCAAACTGCCTGTGAGAAAACCAGCGGAGAGCTACAGGGTAAACAGGGAGGGTCCCTGCGGGATTGTGCTTTACTCACACGGGGGAAAAGTCTGTTGTTGCATCCGTGAAACATTCCACGTAACTGACAAACAAAAAAAAAATCATCACCTGGTACTCTGCT